>NC_083441.1:3279113-3879113 GCF_020745735.1 Hemiscyllium ocellatum
AAGAGATAAATACTATGACACTATCACACACACGCACACACACAAACAGGGATACATGCAGACTCCCGCATCGACAGGCGCACATACATAGATACACATACACACAGATATACCCATGCATACAGGCAAAGAAAATCAGAGATACATGCAGGCTCATACAACAGATGCACATACAAACAGAAATACGCTCACAATCAGATACACAGATACAGCATCACAAACGGTGGTGCCTTATGCACAGTTACAGAAGGGCAAAGGATCACTTACACTACACACAAGCAGTAATGCACATACATGCACACACACTGATAATGAGCGTGCAAATGCATGGAAGATTCAATACATTGTGAATGATTATGAGGTAATCAACACTGCAGCGAAAAATAGGAATTCACAAACTTCTCGCCAAATTTCCAGTTTTTAAAATTGGAATGTTCAATCAGATCTGAGTGCCCTCATGCACCAATCTCTGCAAATACGTGTGGAGGTGCAGCGTGCAGTTAGGAAGGTGTGTCACTGTTATAGTATGAGCATTCGAATGCCGGAACTTTGATGTCTTCATTCAGTTATATAGGGCGGTGGTGAGGGCTCACGTGGGATACTGCGTGCAGATTTGATTTTCTTAACTGAGGAAGGATCTTCCTGCAATCGAGGGAGAACAATGAAGTATTCCATATTGAATGTTCGGATAACAAGATTTATGTAAAAGCCCACATTGAGTCAGTTAGGATTTCATTCACTAAAATTTGGAATAATGCGGGAGAGACCACATAGAAAATAATGCAATTCTAACACTACTTTACAGCTTGGGTGCAGGAAGGATGCTCCCCATGTTGAGGGAGTCCAGACCCAGGGTCATAGTTTAAATAAAAGGAGATATTCAGGACTGAAATATACTCAATTGCCTGACCTTCACAACCTTGCACAGAAATCAGTTCCACAGTCTGTACCGTCTGGCTGAAGATATCTCTCCACTTCTCAGATCTGCGTGGTCGTCCCTTCACTCTGAGGCAGTGCCTTCCGGTGCTAATCTCTCCTACCGGTGGAAACAGCTTCCCCACGCCCACTCCATCCAAGCCTGTCAGTATCCTGTCAGTCTCAATCAAATCCTCCTCATGTCTGACTTGATTCTAACCCCATTCCTGTGAAGTTGCCATGAGCTTTTATCTAGGTGACTATCAAGAATATTTCTGTATCTATGTTTCTGTGAGAAACAAAGCTCACTCACTTCAATAATTTCAGTCCGAGACAAGATCTGAATCAGCAGTGTCATTTAGTTCACACTTGCCAGTGGGTGCGATGTCCACAAGGCAGGGACAAAACACACTGAATTCAACAAATACTCGATATTTATATAATTTGGTCCCTACATATGTTTTTCTTATTTCATTGCACGCCCCCCCCCCCCCCCCCCGCCAAACCGTTTACATCCTCCACTTCCCTAAGACCAGTACCCATTACTCCTGTTTATCTCTTGTCTTATCCGGTCTTGTCTGTGACAAAATGCTTATTCCTGGTCTCACAAGGCCATTTGACCTCATCCTGCTGTGGGCACATCCTTGCCTTATCATTATCTACTCCTTCCATCTGTGCTGCCCCTCACAACATCTTATCACTAAGCCCCTTTAAATGGGGTTTGTTCCTGTGTTTCCGTAAAAGTGGGAATCAAATGTTTATACCTACTGTTTAGGCAGGCATATTTAGTTTAACTGCCTCTCTTCACAGCATCTTATCTAGTGCCTGGATTTCTACAATTGTTATGCAGTCCCGTTTCTTTCTTGCATATATTTTAGCTAATACAAAAAGAAACAATTATGCATTTCCTCCACACAGTTTCCATTCTTGTAGACTCAGATCTTGGCTGAAACAATTACACACTGGTGTGAGTTCATTTACTTTGTATAAGCAATTATAATTGCAGAAGTAACATTAATTTACCTATATCCAACATTTCTATCTGTCTCACTCACTCACTCCCCCCATATTTCTCTATCTATCTATCTCTCTCCCTCTCCCTTTCTCTCTCCCCCCACATGTTCTGCTAGAGGGGCCACACCAGAGGCGAAACGTTAACTCTGTTTCTCTCTCTCTCTCTCAGTAGACAGAGACCTGTTGGGTATACCCCAGCGTTCTTTAAGCTTGTGACGACAAATGTGATGTCAACAAGAGTGATTCGGGGAGTCAATCCTCACACAGCCTCCGCAGTGAATTCAAGAATCATATGTGCTCATCGTTCCATGTGCTCCTGTATAAACCTCTCGTCTGAGGTCGCCGATTCTGACAACAAGGTTGTCCAGACGGGCACAGATGCAAGAGAAATTCCATTTAATAGCAGGACACAGACTGAACAAGAACATCCCAGTAGCAGACGATTTCATATACTACAAGCAAGAAAGGAGAGTTTTATTCATCTGTGCTGCTCAGTGGAGGCATGTACTTATGAGCAATAAAGGAGAATTTCAAGAATATGGCATGCTCCAGAGTCGTTATGGCACATTTTGAATCTATTGTGGCCATTCTATGTTTGTTACCATGTGTCAATTTTCTGTCTCGTCCACATATTCCTACATCACATTTCCTTACCATAAGACCGTAAGACCAGAAGACATCTGAGTGGAAGTCATGCCATTCGGCCCATCGAGTCCACTCCGCCATTCAATCATGGCTGATGGGCTTGACTTACCAAATCCACTTATCAGCATTCTCCCCATAGCCCTTAATTCCTTGTGACATCAAGAATTTATCAATTTCTGTCTTGAAGATATTTTGTGTCCCGGCCTCCACTGCACGCAGCGGCAATCAATTCCACATGCCCACCACTCTCTGGCTGAAGAAATGTCTCCACATTTCTGTTCTGAATTGACCCCCTCTAATTCTAAGGCTGTGTCCACGGGTCCAAGTCTCCTCGCCTAACGGAAACAAGTTCCTCCCGTCCACCCTTTCCAAGCCATGTGTAATCTTATAAGATTCAATTAGATCTCCCCTAATCTTCTAATCTCCAACGAATACAATCCCCGGATCCTCAGCAGTTCCTCGTGTGTTATTTGAGGAAAGCTGTGAAATCCCTGATGAGAGCACAAGATAGATTTATTTGAAGGAGACCAGAAATGGGAGAATATAGATGCAAGAAAATTTTTCGAAATTGAGCAGATTCTCCCACGGAGCAGAGAAGATTAACATATGCCATAATGTGGTGATGAAAATTTTGACACACACAGAAGGATATCCTGTTTCCTCTTGTTGTATGTCAGTAACTGGGGGTCAAAATTTCAGGATTGTTCGCAAAGCAGCTAGAAATGAGATGAGGATGAATTTGTTTTCTCAATGAATAATTGGAATTTGGGATATGCTAGTTGAGCGAGTGGGAAATTGGTTTCCATCGAAAATGTCAAAAGGGAGCTGATTATGTATTTGAAAGTGATTAAACTAAAGTGTGACAGAGATAGGGAAAGAGAACGGGTGTATCTGGGTAGCTATTTCAGGAGCTGATACAAACTGATGGGTTCTTCATCGATGTTCCACAAAGAAAGCATTCACTTTGGTGTCTAGATTGTCTGTTGTTACCAGTACCAGTTACTCGTAAATTGTCATACACTGCGAGGGAAGCAAATTTTATGTTCGATCTCTGTAGAACTGATTTGAGGGAAAGCAGACTGATTGCAGAGAGGATACTGAAGTGATTAATACGTGTCCACGCTGTACTTGTCACTGAACACTGATGAGATCCGAATGATTCCATTATGTAAAGCTCACTAACCGCCGAGAATATATTTTCCTCGACTGAATTCCAGTCTTTTGTCCTGGGCGAGTCACTTGCAGAGGTTATTAGGTCTGATGTTCTTAGACCACTAACTTTTCTTTATGTTATTTTATTAATTTAGCAATTGAATTCAAATAATTCTTTCTTCAACTGTAGTCTGAACTTAGTCTGGGTAAGAACATACGTTAAAGCATTTGTGCAGCAAGTGAGGAGCTGAAGCATGAAACCCAATTCGAGTAGATAAACATGAAGATTGATATTTAATGATATACTTTCCGTTTCAAATACAACAGAGCACAAGCAACAAACATAATGGAAGTATGTGCAGCTTAGCAGGATTGGCCATGTGAAGTTGACCGTCGTGTTTGGAGATGTGTCGTTCAAGTGCATCACTTGGGGTAAATATATGATGATAGAAAATGTGTCGGCATATGTGACTTTTCAGTGGTTTAGTCCGGACTTCTTGGGTCGAATGACCTGTTTCCACACAGCAGGAATTCTATGATCTCTGACACAACATATCAAGACATAATGGATATTATAAATATGGAGATATTCAAGAATAAAAAAAGGTTCAGCCGTATAAACAATTTGGATATCTCTCAATATTATGTCTAGGGTAATAACTAGTGGGTGTTCAGTAGACAGAGATGAGGGCAAGGTCGTATGTAACACAAGTGGCACCTTACTGAGACAGGACTCCAATCGTCACTGCGTTACCTTCGTGGGTGGCAAAAAAGAAGTGAAGTTATATTTCAGTTGGAAACAGACTTCCTCGTTTGTTACAATACGTTTTGACCATGACTCTCATGATCCTAAATCCAGTAACTTTTGAAATACTTGTAAAGCATAAAAAGACAGAAAATGTTAATACGAATAGGCTATTTGGCAATTCTAATGTTCTCTATAAATCAACATGATCCATTCTTTCCATCCACTTCTTTGTTCTTCATATTCTGAGCAAGAAGATCTCAGTCGTAAACATACATAGGTGGACTCTGCACTCAAAGTTGACTGTGGCATTGAATTCCAAAGATTCAAAAACATATTTCCCCTCATCTCTGCCTTAAATTAATGCACCTTAATTGCGAAATGACTGCGTCTGGTCCTGGACGCTCGGGAACTCTCCTTTAACTTGTCTGATCTCTTATAAACCTTTCAAGTTTCAAAGACATTACCTTTCATTCTTAACACCAATGTGCAGTCCGAATAAACATTTGGGTATAAGGCAAACCTTACTTATCATGTGTCATCCTATTGAAACATTTCTGAACTTCCTCCACAGAAGGAAAACTTTCCTTAAATAAGAGAATGCAAACTGCTCAAAGTTCTCCGGATTGGTACCATCAATATGTTAATCTGTTTCTATAAGATTTTCCTGATATTATACGTCATTCCACTTGAAATGAGGCCAACATTCCATTAGAAGCCCTGAAAATATGTTGCAACTTGTGTTAGCTGCCTGTATTTAGTTTACGAGTCCTTGAAGCCCATTTGTGATGCGGCTTTCTCCTGTTTTTCTCAATTTAAATATTATTCTGTTCTTTTGTTGCTTTCTCAAATGCATCTGCAATACAGTTGGAGGTAAATAATCAAGAATGCGTTGTAGGGCGGTAGGGAATAATGACAGAGGGACAATAGTCATTTTATTAATTTAATCACTGATTAACACTTCCCTTTCTCCCCAGCAACATTTTGTGGTCTGTTGTAACAAACAGAAGTTCAGCTAGACCTAGATGTTTTCAAACACAAGTCGCTGAATGTAAGCATTTCGAGCGCAGACGACAATCAATATGTTATCTTTCATGGTGAGAAGATTTGCGTACAACAGCAAGGGTGTCTTGCTGTAATTTGTTAAGTTCTTGGTTAAGAATGCCTCAATGTTCCGTGCAGATTTGGTATCTTATTCTGAGGAAAGTTGAAGAATCACACAACACCAGGTTGTAGCCCAATAGGTTTAATTGGAAGAACCTTAGCTTCCAATTAAACCTGTTGGACTACAACCTGGTGTTGTGTGATTTTTAACTTTGTACACCTCAGTCCAACTCCGGCATCTCCAAATCATATTCTGAGGAAGGATGTGTGAAGTTAGTGCAGCAAATGTTTCGCAGACTATTTCCTTGGATGGCAAGACTGATGTATTAATACATTAGAGTTATATTCGCTGACGTTTAGAAAAATGAGGGCAAGGTGTGATCCCACTGAATCGTATAATTTGGAACTGGACTTGACATGGTCGATGGAGCCTAAGCTGGAGGATAGACAGTTGATAGGGCAAAGGTGCAGTCAATGTGGTGGGTTGACGTTTTTCGATTTAAAGAAGTTGGAAACCGTAGCTCCAGATCAGAATATGGAGGAAGTCGTGAGCAGTCAGCTACAGTTTGCAGGGAGTTTGTGGGGAACGATAAACAGTTGATAGGGCAAAGGTCCAGTCAGTGCGATAGTTTGAAATGATTCTATTGTAATGCAAAACATATCAGGAATGGGGAGAATAAATTAGAACATGTATGAGTATTTCGATTTACGATGTTGAGGCAATTACGGAAATTAGATATCACAGTGGCAGAAATAGTTGTTGTATGTCCCAGGCTTTAGATGTTTTAAACGCAAAAGGGATGTGGTAAAGGAGTAATCACTTCACTTGGAGTTTTCGGTAGTCCCGCTAAAAGCAACAGAGGCATGGAAGAACAGGTCGGGAGGCAAAGTTTGCAAGGTACAGAAGTCACTGATTTGTTGTCCTGGGTGACTTTAACTTCAATAATATTGATTCGAACCTCCTTACTTCAAATAGTTTGAATGGAGCAGGTTTTGTCATGTGTATCAAGGAAAGGTTGCTGATTCAATATGTGGATAGGCCGACGAGTGGGGAGGCCATATTGGAATTTGTGCTTGACAACAAACGATTCAAGTTGTCACAAATCTCTGTGGGAAAGCATACCGGTGATAGTGATCACAACAACATTACTCTTACTATAGACATGGATGGGGATAGGAGAGGACGGTATAGGAGAGCATTTAATTGGGAGAAAGTAAGGATTGCAGACACCGAAGTCAGTCAAAAAGTGTCGTGCTGGAAATGAACCGCCAACAGGCGGCATTCAAGGAGCACGAGAGTATACATAACGAACAAAAGCCCTACATCAGGAACGCATTTCGTTGGAGGATAATTACAATGTTATTAATTAGAAACTGGAGCTCTGAAATTGGGAATAGACATTTTCAGGAAAATGCAAAAAAGAAATGTGGAGGTGGTTCAGGAACCATTTGCTGACAGCACTGGATATGTTTGTCCAAAAGAGATAAGGAAGAGATGGTAGGTTGAAAGAATCTTTGGCGAAAAGTGATGAGGAATATCTAGTCAAGAGGAAGAATGAAACTTACTTAAGGTTGTGGCGGCAAGGATTGCAAGATAGTCTGGGACCTGAGGAATGGATTGGGGAGAACTAGAAGTGACTGATCCTATCTTCGATTGTGGGTAATGTGTTGGAAAAGATTATAAGAGGTAGGTTTATAATCATGTAGAGAGGAATAACATGATTAGGGATACTCAACACACTTCTGTAAAGGGTAGGTCGTGCATCAGAAATGTTATTGAGTTCTTTGAAATTGTGACCAAACAGGTGCATGAGGGGAAAGAGGTTGATGTAGTGTGTATGGATTTCAGTAGGACGTTTGACAATTTCCCGACGGTAGACAATCGCATAAAATACAGAGTCATCGGATTGAGGGTAATTTAGCGTTTTGGATCAGAAATTGGCTGACTGGAGGATGACAGACGGTGATGGTTGATGCTATATATACATCTTGGAATTCAATTACTAGTGTTGTACCGCAAGAACCTGTTTTGGGGCCACTGTTGTTTCACAGTTATATAAATGGCCTGGATGAGGCTATGAAAGAATGGATTAGTAAAATTGTGGATGACACTGGTCCGTCGAGTTCTGGAAAGTGCAGAAGGATATTGCAGCTTGCAGAAGGACACAGATGAGCGACAGAACTGCTCTGAGAGGTGACAAATTGAGCTAAATGCAGAACCGTGTCAGGTGATTAACTTTGGAAGGAGCAACAGGAATTCGAAGTACTGAAATAATGGTAAGACTTTTGGTAGTATAGATGAGCAGAGAGATCTTGGTCCATCCACATACAGCCCTGAAAGTTAACACCAGATTGATTGCATTGTTAAGAAGTCATTATAGTTTAATTTTTATTTGGAGAGGAATTGCATTTCGGAGCCACGAGGTCCTGCTGCAGCTGTACAAAAGTCTGGTGCAGTCGCACTTGGTTTTTTGCGTACAGGTCTGGTCACCACATAATAGGAAGGATGTGGAAGCTGTGGAGAGGGTTCCGAACTGATTTACGAGGATGTTTGTGAGTGTGGAGCAAAAGTCTTATGAGCAAAGACTGAAGAACTTGATGCTGCTTTCATGAGGGAGAAGAAATTTGAGATATGTCTTAATTGAGGCATACAAGATAACCAGTGTGAGAGGTAGGGTGGACAGTGAGTGCCTTTTTCCTCAGATGATGATGGCCCGCCCGAGAGGACATAGCCTTAAATTGAGGTGTGATGGTTATGGGACACATGTCAGAGGTAGTTACTTTACTCAGATAATAGTAAGGGCGTGGAAAGCATTGCCTGCAACTTTAGTAGACTCACCAACTTTAAGAGCATTTAAATGCTTATTGGAAAGGCATACGAATGAAAATAAAATATTGTCAGATAGATGAGATTCAGATTCGTTCCCCAGGTCAGCGCAACATCGAGGGCGGAGGGGCCTGCAGTGATGTAATGTTCTATGTTCTGTGTTCTATGCTCTATGGGGCAAGATGAAGCTTTCGCGGGCATGATTAAAAAATTCCGAAGGCATTTGACACTTACGTCAGGAACTAGATGTTGGCCAGAGTGACGGTTCGCCTAGTCAGGAATAATTGAGGAAATTTGCGCCTGGATTCAGAGGAGGTATGGGAGGTCCTCAATGAATACTTTGCTTCAGTATACATTACTGAGAGGGACTTTGACTTTTCTGAGGACATCGTGAAAATGACTGATATGGTTGAATTGTTTGATGTTAAGAAGGAGGATGTGCTAGAACCTTTGAAAAACTTAATGATTGATAAATCCCTGGGCCTGTCGTGAATTACCCTGAATTGTTTCAGGAAGAGAGGAAAGAGATTGTTGTGCCATTGGCGTTGGTCTTTGTTTCCTCAATGTCCACTGGAGTAGTGCTGGAAGATTTTAGTGTGGAAACAATTATTCCCTTGTTCCACAAAGGGAATAGAGATAATACTGAGAATCATGGAGCAGACATTATTACATCTGTGGTGGGCAAAGTATTCAAGAGGACTTTGGAAGACAAGAATTCATGATTACAATAGTTTTATTAGAGACAGTCAACATGTCTTTCTGAGGGGCAAGTCAGCCTGATAAACTTTACTGAATTGCTTGGGGATGTGACAAAACACGTTGCTGAAGGTAGAACAGTGTATGTGATGTACATGAACTTTAGCAAGGTGTTTGATTAGATTCCCCATAGTCTCATCATTTAGAATGTAGGGAGGCATGAAATACAGGGGAATATTCCCAACTGGATAGAGAAATGGCTGGCCCATAGAAAGTAGAAGACAGAGGATGGACGTGAATGGAAAATATTCTGGAGCTTGGTGACCAGTGGTGTTCTAAAGGAATTGTTTCTTCAACCTCTGCTCTTTGTGATTTTTATAAATGATTTGGATGAGGTGGTTTAGAAAGTTTGCTGATACCACGGCAATCCGAATGGTGATGGATTGGGTGGAAGGCTGTTGTAGTTCGCAAAAGAAATTGGCAGGATGCAGAGTTGGGCTGATAAATGACAGATGGAGTTCAACCTGGAAAAGTGTGAAGTCATTCATTTTCGAATGTTGAATTGGAGTGCAGAACACACGGATAAAGGCAGTATTCTTGGCCTTGTGGAGGAACAGAGAGATATTGTTGGCAATATCCAGAGATCCCTCAACTTTGCCACTCATGTTGCCAGGGTTGTGTGGAAGGCATATATCGTGTTGGGTTTCATTAGCAAGGGGATTCTGTTTAATAGCCTAAGGGTTATGATGCGGGTCTGGAGAGCCCTGATTAGACCAAATTTAGTGTACAGTGTTCATTTTTTTCACCTCATTGCGTGAAGCATGTGCAAGCCTTACAGAGGGTGCAGAGGAGATTTGCCGTCATTCTACTTATACTGTAGGGCGTATTATTAAGGAAGGTTTAAGGAGCAAATGTTTTTCTCATAGAATGAGAAAGATGAGATGTTACTGGACAGAAGTACACAAGATAATGAGAGGCATCGATGGAATTGATAACCAGAGACGTTTCCCTACGGTAGAAATGTGTCTCACGAGGGAACATAATTTTAAGTTAATTGGATGAAGGTTTGAGGGAGATGTCAGAGGTAGGGTCTTTACGCAGAGAGTGGTGGGTATGTGAAATGCACTGCTATAAGTAGAAGTAGAGTCTGTTACATTAAGGACATTTATGCTACTCTTGGATGCACACATGGAAAATAGTGCAATGAAGGGTTTGATCTTAGAGTAGTATAAAATATCGGAACAACATCGAGGGCGGAAGGTCCAGTGTTGTGCTGTATTGTTCTATGTTTTATGTTCTATGTTTAATGTTGACAGGGTTCGTGCAGAAAGACTTCCATAATGCACAAAGCATCCACAACCGTGGTTCTAAGAGTTATAAGAAAGATTGTATTTCGCGCTGGGATGAGGAGAAATCTCTTTACCTATAGAATGGTAAGCTTGTGTAAGACTCCACATGGAAAACATAACTTAAGGCAAAAATATTGAATGTTTGAAAGAAGTATTTCTTTACACTAAAATGATTTAAGATATGCAGAGAGACCAGGAAAAAGAGACTAATTTGGATGTTAAGCCATGATCACTTTGAAAGTTGCGGGAGGTTCAAGAGGCAAGATTTACACCTCTTGCACTGTCAAGGGAAGGTACTCGGAGTGGAGTGTGTGTTGGTCGGGGATATGGATCCAACTATAAAGATGCAGAGGGAATGCTCTCTACAGAAGAGACATAAGGGTGGGGAGGTAATATATCTATGATGGTGGGGTTTGTTTCTACTTGACTCAAATCACAGAAGATGATTTGTTTTATGCAGAGGTTGGTGAGGTGGAAGGTGAGGACCAAGGGATTCTGTCCTTATTGCCAGTGAGTGGGGTGAGGTTCAAGGGCGGAGGTACCCGATTTGGAGGAGATCTGCTTAGACGGCAGTGTTGACAACATGCCAGTGAGGCGTGAAAATAAAGTCCTTGAAGAAGGTGGCCATCTGGGATGATCGATGATGGAATTGGCCTTACTGGGAGCAGATGAGGTGAAAGCAGATTAATTGGGAGGAGAGGATAGCGTTGATAGGGGGAGGTGTGGGAGAAGGTTGTCCAGTAACTGTGGGAGTCGATGGTTTGAAGTAGATGTCAATATTGATTGATTCGATCACTGTAAATGGAAATAAAGTGGACCAGGAAGAGAAGGGAGGTGTCCATAATGGTTCAGGTGAAATTGAGGTCAGGGTGGAAGGTGTTTGTGAAGTACATGAATTGTTCAACCTCGTCGTGAATACATGAGAACGTGAGTACGTGAGTCATTCATGTAACGGAGGAAAGGGTGGGGAATGGTGCGGGTGTAACAGGATGATAGAATTTCCAATTAGCTGACAAAGAGGTGTGCATGACTAGGCCAACGCAGGTGTCCGTGGCTCCTCCTTCAGTTTAGAGGAAGTGAGAACAACCGAAGTAGAAGTTGTTGAGGATGAAGACTAGTTCAGTCAAACGAATAATTGTGTTGGTGCAAGAGTACTGTTTGGGTAGGCGTAAGAAAATGAAACAGAGAGCATGGAAGCCTTCGCCATGTGACTGGATGTGTATAGAGCCTGAATGTTCAGCGTGAAAACGAGGCATTGGTGGTCAGTAAACCAAAAGTCATGGAGGAGGGAGAGGACGTGTTTGGTTTATGTAATGTATATAGGGAGACCCTGGAACAAGGGAGACAGTGTTGTGTCAAGGTATTCGGAGATAACTACGGTGAGGCATAACAGGCTGAGACAATGAATCAACTGGGCAGTCAGCTTTGTCAATTTGGGGCCACCAACTTATTTTCCTGATGAAGAATTTGCGCTTAAGATGTCGACACCCCTGTTCCTTGGAGACTGAAGTTGAAAAATATCAGATGGATGTTTAATCCTGGCAAATACAGGTGACGCATTTAAGGAGATCTAATCCAGGAAGGAAGTAGACATAAAATCACAGAATCATTCATTGTGTCAATACACAGAGGGAACGAGTCATGTGGGTGCATATTTCCCTGAACACGGCAACACAAGTGGACGAAATGTTCAAGAATGCAATTGACTTGCTGGCCGTCGTTGATCGAGACATACAGTAAAGCAATGGCAAGTCATGTTGCAACTGTAAAACCTTTAGATTGGCCACATTGGAAATATTGTGCAAGGATCTATTGGCCCCATTTCCAGAAGGATGTGGAGGATTTGGAGAGATAAAAGAAATGTCTTAGCAGGAAGGTATATATTTGGAGGGTATTCAGTGTGAACACGGATTGGACAATTGAACTTCGCAGGATGAAGGGACAACATAATAGAACTTCAAAAACAGATGGCAGTTGTGGATGAAATGGACCGTCAGAATATTTTCCCAGCATCCTTAATTATTAGAGTTTATCGTTTTAAGATAAAAGGGGCACGGTTGAAAGTGAGAAGTAGACATTTCATAGAGGTAGTTAAGTGCCTGGAATGTGCTGCCAGAGGAGGTGATTGAGGCGTAGTCAATAGCAGACATTGAAATGTACTCTGATAAATATACAACTGGATAGTGTAGTAGAAGGTCATGGATCACGTAGAGGCAAAACAGCTTCCGTTTAGAAAGGCATCATCGAATGGGCACATTTTTGAAGGGAAAAAGAATCTGTTCCTCTGCTGTGCTGGACTGCCCGATTTATCCTTTGTTCTTTGACGCTCTCACAATAAAACATATACACAAACACAAACATTAACACGCACAATGACGGATACAGGTAAATACCCACAATGTTTCAGAGACACACATGTTCAGGCATGCAGACATCAACGTATTCCTTACTTAGCAAATTCAGAACGAGACATTCAGATACAAAATGTTGCATACGCGAACACACACATACACAATTACACAAGCTGTGACGCACTCACAATGACATGCAGATAGTAGAGTTACCGATTCATCGACTCACCATGTCAAAATTGCTGTCGTATAATTAAGACAGTAAAGAAGACATTTATTCTCTCAGAGACGAGTGACTCTGGTGTATTCTCTCTCACTGAAGGCTTTTGATGTTTGAACGTTTAGTATATTTGATGACGAAAGAGAGGGATTTTTCATCAGGAATGGTGCGGTCATGTTGGGAAATTGGCGAGAAATTTGATTTCAGAATGATCACATTAGCAACAAACTTCTTGAATTGGCTGATTACAGTCTTTGTACTCCTCAGATTTATTGTCTTATACTGTTAGTGCTTAAATGCTGTTGTGTAAGAGCAGCGAAGATATGAATCAGTTATACAGGGAATCGATTTGTTTGGTGAAATACGGCACTGTAATTACACGAAGATGTTGAAAACAGTTCAGAAAACATTTACAAGACTAATACCTGGAATGAGAGGATCACATTATGATGAAAGATTGATATGTTTAGCGCATTATCCTCTGGAGTTTCGAAGAGATAGTGATGACTCAATTGAAGCATATAAGATACTGAGGGCACTGTACTAGATGGATGATTAAAATATACTTTGTTTTGTGAGAGTGTAGAATATGGTGACATACAGCAGAAGAACAGGCCGTTTGGCTCACCATGTTGATACCATGCAACAAACAATAACAATTTAAAAACCCATTTCCCTTCATTCCGTCCACTATGACTTTGACCCAGCATTTGAAGTCTTTGTCCAGATATTTCTTTGAAAAATCACGCAACACCAAGGTTGGATTCAGCAGATTTATTTGCAAGTACCACCGTTCGGAGCTCGTTGTGAAGCTGCAGTGCTCAGAAAGCTTGTACTTGCAAACAATCATATTGAATTGTATCTTGGTTTTGTGTAACTTTTAGATTTGTCCACTTCTCTCAGTCCAACACCAGCGCTGCCATGTCACGTATATTTACTACAATCTGCCTCCAACACTCTGTTAAGCAATAAGTTCTATATTTCTATCGCACTTTGGGTAAAAACAAAACTTTACATCCCTTTTAAAACATGAATACCCTCGCGTATTCAACATGTCTGTCATTCAAAGAGATTGTCACCATGTACTCGGTCCATACTATCAGTAATTTAATAAACAGCAATCAGATTATCCTGAGATTCATCTGCTGTATTAAAACGAACCCAGCCTCTCCAGTCACCCACCATAATCAGGACCTTTCATCCAATGCAGCATCCGAATGAAATTGTTCCTGTGCAATCATGTCTTTCTGATAGTGTGGCGGCCAGAACTGCACACTGCATTCCTGAACACAATGGACTAACGAATATTTATTAAGACAAGACTGCTCTGCACCTCCATTCCACATCACATCTAATTATGGTCAGAAAACCGTATGCCTTCTTCACCACTCTATCCAACTGTTCCGACACATTCTGTAATCCATTATCTTGTAAACTAATATCTCCATTTTCTTCAGCTGATTTGGTTCAGAATGAAGGCATAAAAGCGTATTTACGCACGATCAGATCGACATGAAGTCATTAAGTGGTGGAGCGGACCTGATGTTCTGAAGGTCTAATTTACCTCATACTTCTGGTGAACTTACAACCACGGTGTCTGCACATGAGATCGGCTTTGTTATGGCAGATGGAAACCATATAGCCTAACGTTAACATTGATAACGATCCAGGAGCAGACAAAAAAAGCTCAACAATGGTTTCCCTTTCTAAGGTATCAGACAAGAGTTAATCAAACGTTCTGTGCCACTATCCCTGAAACCAGCGATACGAACTGACTGAACTCTGAGATAGAGGACCGTTCACATTGGGCAGAAATAACTAATGACAGTGTCATACATTTATTCAAAACTCCAAGAGAGTATAGACAGGCAAATAAAAATGCATATTTTCGCACCCCACAGGAGATATGAACAGAATCACTACATTTGATGCTCATCGATTACATTTTTACTCTGTATATAAATTTTGTGAGAGTTCCCAATAACGTCAATGGAGACTTAGCCATTATCTTTAGCTGTTCTCTGAACTTTGACTGGGTCACCACATAAATTGCAGTGTTTGTGCAGCAACTGAGGAGCTGAAGCATGAATCCTAATTCCCGTACATAACGATGTAGGTACATTGACTTATATCCCAGGCGGAACATCCGGTTCCATATAAAATATATCATTAATGTGGACCAAAGTAGGATGAAATTTCCTGAGATTACAAAGAGTAAAATTATAGATTTTCTTCGGGTCTCTTTTTTTGGTTCTTTGCGACTGTTCTCAGAGTGGTGAAGGCCAAGTCTTTTGCGAACTTGAATAGCCATTAAAATATGCTTGACTGTTAAGACATTAAGCAGCAGAATAAGAATAAAGGCAACACCAGGCGTTAGAATGTGATGAAGGAATTCGATGGAACCCCAGACTTGTGATAACAATGCATTCTCTGTGATAGCACAAAGCCAAGGGTCATTCTTAACCAAATATTGATCTGTCAACATAAAATACCAGAAAGTATTCTTTAGGCAACTGAGGGCAGTTACAGTTCCGAGAATCAAAGCCGCTGTTTTCTCAGTACAATAGCGTGTTTTCAGCCTGCGGCAACAAATAGCCACGAATCGATCAAAAGTAAAACTCACGGTGAACCAAACAGAACAGTCACTGGCAGCGTAAAGGAAGACCGCATGGACATTGCAGATCCGTGATTTCCTCAGGAACCGGAAGTGTTTGCGGTAAACAATTGGAATGTGCCTCAATACCAGGTCGAAGATTATCACCAGAAGGTCAGCCACTGCCATCAGTACCAGGTACAGGGTAATACATTTCGAGAGACCACATTTACCTCGCAACATGATCGCAATCGTCACAACGTTTACTGTAAAGGGGTTAAATGGACAGGCAATTAATAAACCAGTCTGTGAAACAATGACAGTTTATATTGCTACTTAATGATAAATACAAAAATATCAAATTAACTTGTGAGAATTCGGAAAATCTACATCTACTGTTGACAGAATGGACATAAAGCGATATCAATGAAATGTAACACGTTAGTGTAAAAAAATTCACAGATGAAAATAAAGTATTCATTGGATATCTATCCAGTGCGGTACTAGTTGGAACTCTGTGCTTGATTAGAGCAACAGAGTTACATTTCCTCAAAGAATGGATAAAATTACTAAAAAGTCAAATTGAATGCTTGTATTATACATGAAAGTGTCGAGTACAGGGACGCAGAAGTCACAATGCCGTAAGACAAGTCTTTTATAGAATCCCACTTGAAGGAATGTGAGCAGATCACGGCATCGCACTTTTGAAAGGACACATTGGCCTTGGAGGGCATAAAACTTTGGTTTATATCAAATGTACGACAATTTCAGATTTTAAGTTACAAAGAATAGATTGTAATAATGAAGGTTATTCTCTGTAGAATGTAGAAACTTAAGGTGAGACCTGACGGAAAACTTCACAACTTGAACCCGACCAGACAGGGTACTTGAAGGTAAATTATTTACAGGATATGTAGAACGAGAACTAGGGGACATAATCTGAGAATTAGGACTACAGCATTCAGGAGCGGTATTAGGAAGACATTTCGAACTCTTTTCCACAAATGGAAGTTAATTGTGCATCAGTTTTTAATTCCGTGAGATCGACATTGTTTGTTAAATGAAGACATAAATAGATATAGACAAAAAAAAGTGTGTACTAAGTTAGTTCACCGATCAGTCGAGGGGCTGAATAGCCTACTGTACCAACTGTCCTAAAAATGTTGCAACTGACAACACAGTGCATGAAGAACTCTAAAAAGAAACAAAACTGGCAACTTATTTAAAAATCTCTCCATTTTACGGGTTGCTCCATTTTTCTACCGACATTATTTAATGTGCGAAAGCATCACCAATTCAGTGTCGTGTGATTCGAGACTTCCAGGAAATAATTAATGTACGGCACATTTTGTTTTGCTGTTCCACAGTGTAGCTGATCTTTTTAAAGTCTGTGAATCTTGCTCCACAGAAGGTAAATACTATTTATAAAGGAATTACAGTTTGGGGAAAGAATTATGCGTGATGGAAGGTTAAATATGAAGCCACATGGATTTGGTAATGTCCCCAAACCTCTTGCGACTATAATTGCTGAAGCGATGTTTCCGATGACCAGGCAGTCATATTCTGAGGAAGTGTAGGAGCAGGTGTTGTATTAAGTTTGGACAAAGTTAAAAACATCACAAAACACCAGTTTAGTGTCCTACATGTTTATTTGTATCACTAGGTTTTGGAGCGCTGGTCCTTCTTCAGGTGGTGAGATGTGCGCTCCGAAAGCTAGTGTTTGCATATAAACCTGCTGAATATAACCTGGCATTGTGTGACTTTTCAAAACAGTCAAGATGCCGGGTTAGTCTGAGTTTAGACGAATGTTTTTCATCAATGGAGCAGGGTATTTGTGGAATTCTCTGCTACAGAAGTTATTTGTGTGCCAAACATGGAATATATTGAACTATAGTTCTTCAAGCCTAAAGGAGCTAAGCGTATAGGGAGATAGGAATAAGGACTGAGGTGGACGATAAGCCATGATCAGAATTAACAGTGGAGAAAGTTTGAGGGAACTGGTGGTCTACACTATCTCATTCCCCCCCCCCCCCCCCTATTTATCTGCCTTTACACAGAACCTGTTGCTGTTTAAATTTTCAAGGAACCAATTCTGTGCTTGAAGTTGTCTATTCATTATGCATAGCAGTGGTAGAAATGAGTGTTAACTAAGGTCATCTGGGGAAGACATGTTCGCAACTGTGATTTCATGGGACAGGGATGCGGTTCTTGACTGTTGGTGGGTTAGTAGTCGCACAGACAGTTTAAAATTACTTTGTTATACTGTTAGTTCAGCTAAACATAAAATGCTACCATAACATTCCGTCTTCAGGGATGTCCTGGCAGTGATTCAGTGAACCTGGACGAAACAACATTCTGGAGTTTTGAGAGAAGTGAATATTGGACATTATAACTGGAGTAGGCCATTAAGGTCTCTCCACACATCACATTTTCTTCACATGTTTTACTAGAGGCAGTTCTAAGAACTTTGAATTGCACGATACCGAAGATGATTGGTTTAGCTGATGAGGAGAAATTAACAGTTAAGGCTTTGCTCTATCTAGAGTTAGGAATGAGAGGAGGTAACGTAAGTTCTGTAAGATCGAAAAGGGTATTGAGAGAGTAGACAGAGAGGGTTTTCTTTTCATGTGGGACAGTTAAGAAGGAGAGGCCACCATTTTAGAGTAAGGCATAGCAGATTTAAAGCAGAAATGATGAAAATTATTTTTTCAAACAGTTGTGAATCAGTGGAATTCACTATCCCAAGTGGGATGGATGTCGGGACACTGAGAAACGAGGTTTTTAAAAAAAAATGGTTACGGAATGATTAGTTATGGAAAGCAGGCAGTAAAGTGGATGTACTGCCGAAATGAAATCTGCCATGATCATATTAAATGGCCGGGAAATCTTGAGGGATGAAATGGTCTGGTCGAACCAGCAGCTCATTTCTCCTGGTTTTTGATCGAAATTTAATGCCAGCAACACCAAGCTTTTCTCGAGTCTTTGGGTCAAGGGGAAAAATTGCAATTTGGAGAAAGCTGAAATAGGGCGCAGAGTTGGAAGGTCATACATGACCATTTTCAATGGCGAAGCAAGTTCAACAGGTTGAAAGGGCTATTCATGGAATGATACACAGGAGAAAAGAACCTTTCCATCGAGTCAGCATTAACATAATAAACACTGAACTTGCACGAAGCCTAACTTCCCGGACTTGTCCAAAATCATTGAACATTGCGATATTTGAAATCCTAATTTTTGGATGTAAGTTGACTTGTCAAGTTGGAAGGGTTTTTTCAATTGTTTCTTCATCATATAGGCAACATCATCAATCAGCCTCCAGTGAAGCACTTGTGGTATGGCCCGTTGTTTATTTATATGCTTAGATTTCCTTGGAGTAGTGACGTCATTTCCTGCAGTGCCGTCATTGCCTGTGTTTTTCCTCAGGGGTGGTAAATGGGATTTAAGTCATTGTATTTGTTGATTGAGTTTTGGTTGGAGCGTCAGGTTCCTAGGAATTCTCGTGCATGTCTGCGTTTGACTAGACCTATGATAAATGTGTTGTCCCAGTCGAAGTGGGTGTCCTTCATTAGCTGTACGTAAAGATAGTAGTGAGAGTTAGTCATGTCTTTCTGTGGCGAGTTGATATTCATCTGTCCTGGTGCCTCCTTCTCTGTCTGTTTCTCCAAGGTAGTGTTTGTTACAGTTCTTGCAAATTGTTTTGTAAATGACATTAGTTTTGTTTGCTGTCTGTACAGGCTCTGTCAAGTCCATTAGCTGCTGCTTTAGTGCGTTGGTAGGCTGTGGTCCACCATCATGCTAAGAGGTCTGAGTAGGGGAGAGTGGCTAGGTCTTCAGGACGCCTATTGTCTGTTTGTTTGAGTTCGTTGCTGAGAAATCGGCAAGCTGTGTTCATTGAGTATCCGTTCTTATTGAAAACCCTGTATAGGTGATTTTCCTCTCCAATTTGTAGTTTGTCTGTGCGCTAGTGTGTGGTGGCATGGTGAAATGATGTAATAATGCAGCGTTGAGATATTGAGATGATTCCTTCTCAGTATTTGGTGTGCATGTTTTGTTTTACTGTAGTCGCTGGTTTGAAGTTCCCCATTGTCTCTTCGCTCTTCTGTGACATCTAGGAATGGCAGTTTGTTGTTGTTTTCTTCCTCTTCCGTGAAATGTATGCCATTCAGGGTATTGTTGATCGTCTTGAAGATTTCCTCTAATTTGCTTCGTTTCGAGATGAGAAAGGTGTCATAAACATAGCGGACCGACAGTTTGGGTTGGATGATTGGCAGAGCTGTTTGTTTAGACATGACTGCCAGCCTACTCAGACCTCTTGGAATCATGGTAGCTCACAACCCACCAACATACTAAAACAGCAGCTAATGAACTTGAAAGAACCTATATAGGCAACAATCAAAAATAATGTACTTTGCAAAATATCCTCCAAGAACTGTAACGAACACTGCATTGGACAAACAGATGGAAAACTAACTACCAGGGTATATGAACATCAACAAGCTACAAACGACATGACAAATTCTCACTAATATCTTTACAAACAGATGAGGAAGGACACCAGATCGACTGGGACAACACATCCATCATCGGACAAGCCAAACAGAAACACCCACGAGAAGTCCTAGAAGCATGGCGTTTCAACTGGAACTCTATCAACAAACACACTGACTTGAATCCCATTTACCACCCCATGAGAAATAGAACAGGAAATAACATCACCCACAGGAAATAACGTCGCCAATGCAACGAAACTTTACATAGAAATAAAAGGCGTGTCATACTGCCTGTGCTTCACCGAAGAATCACAGATACTGTTGCTGAGTATGGTGACAAAACATCTGAAAACAAACCTTACAGCTCAGTGAGCAAACTGACATTCAGATCCCCAGCTAGAGCTACAAATCTTTTCAAAACTAGCTTTCCTAAAAAAAGTGTTGGAAGGTTTCTATTATCTAATATCTTACCAGGCAATGCATTCCAGAATCCAACTATCTGCTGAGAGAAAACGATTAGATTTTTTCTCGACTCACCTCTGATTTCCCTGCTGTTAACTGATGAGTATGCCATTTCATGATTGACTTCTCAAGCAAGAGGAAGAGCTTCTTTCTCTAAACACTATGCATGCCCTCTGACATAATCTGACATAACTCAAAAATGTTCTCCCTTCAGCTTCCTCTGTTCTACAGAAAGCAATCCAAGGCTATCTAGTCTCGCCTTCAGCTCAATTTCTCCATCACAGACAACATCTTGTGGTGAACTTCCACTGCACCCTGTCCACTGCAATCCCATCCTTTCTGCAGTGAGATAAACAGACAGCGCACAGTATTCCAGTCATGGTCTGAACAACGCTCTGCACGACTCAGACATTACCTTCCTTCTCTTTCACTCGACGCAATGACTGATGGACGATATGCCATCCTGAACTGTAGAATCATATACTCTGATGGCTTCAGATATCTGTGATTAATTACGCCAAGATCATTTTGTCCTGCTAAGTTACTGACTGACTTGCCTTACATAAAATTCTTCCATGCGAGATCTCGTCAAAAGCTTGGCTGAAATCCATATTAACTATATCACCTGAACATCTTTCATCCACACACGTGATCGTTGTCAAAAATCTATTAGGCGTGACCTCCCTCTCACAAAGCTATGCTGAATGTCTTACCTTACCCATACCTTTCCAAGTGGATGTAATTTCATACCTGCAGAATTTTCTCCATTCCTTTCCATAAGAATGTTGTGCGATTCTTTGGTCTGCAATTTTCTGATCCATTATCTACCACATCTCAGAAAAACAGGGATCTACATTAGCCGTCTTTCAGATCTCTGGAAATTCCCTTTTGGTAGAGATAATTTTTAAAAACTTTATGTCACAACCCCTGCAATTTTATCCCTCGCCTGCACAGCAATTCATCTCAGCCAGGTGATCTTTCTGTTTTCAAGTCCGATAAAGTTTTCAATATATCCCCATTTCCTATGTGACTCGGTGAAAATGCCCCATAGCCCTCTTTCCGGAATTCTGTACAATACTTCTCCTTTCCCAGAGTAAGTATCGAAGAGAAATCACCATTCAACACCTTCCTATATCCTGCCCTTGCTACCTAATGGACTCCATGATTTCAATGGTTAACATTTTTCTCGTTGATCTATTTATAAAATGTCAATAGACAATAGACAATAGGAGGAGTAGGCCATTTTGCCCTTCGAGCCTGCACCACCATTCATTATGATCATGGCTGATCATCCTCAATCAATATCCTATTCCTGCCTTATCTCCATAACCATTGATTCCACTATCCTTGAGAGCTCCATCCAACTCTACCTTAAACGAATCCAGAGACTGGGCCTCCACTGCCTTCTGGGGCAGAGCATTCCACACACCCACCACTCTCTGCCTGAAGAAGTTTCTCTTCATCTTTGTCCTGAATGGCCTACCTCTTATTTTTAATCGGTGTCCACTGGTTCGAGACTCACCCATTAGTGGAAACATATTTCCTTCAATAATCTTATACGTCTCAATCAGATCCGCTCTCTGTCTTCTAAACTCAAGAGTATACAGTGCCAGTCCCTCCAAATCTTTAAACATAAGATAGTCCCGCCATTCATGGAATTGACCTCGTGAACGTACGCTGCACTCCCTCAATAGCCAGAATGCCTTTCCTCAAATTTGGAGACCAGAACTGCACACAAAATTCCAGGTGCCGTCTCACCAGGGCCCTGTGCAGCTGCAGAAAAACCTCTTTGCGTCGATACTCAATCCCTATTGTGATTAAGGCCAGCATGCTATTAGCTTTCTTCACTACCTGCTGTGCCTGCATGCTTGCCTTCATTGACTGGTGTACAAGAACACCCAAATCTCTTTGTACTGCCCCTTTACCTAACTTGACTCCATTTAGGTGTAATCTGCCTTTCTGTTCTTGCCACCAAATTGAATAACCATACATTTAACCATATTAAACTGCATCTGCCATGCATCTGTCCACTCAGCTCCCCTGTCCAGGTTATGCTGTAATCTCCGAACATCCTCCTCACATTTCACCCTGCCACCCAGCTTTGTATCATCAGCAAATTTGCTAATTTTACTATTAATACCATCTTCTATATCATTAATATATGTTGTTAAAAGCTGCGGTCCCAGCACTGATCCCTGCGGTACTCCATTAGTCACTGCCTGCCATTCTGAAAGGGAGCCATTTATCACTACTCTTTGTTTCCTGTCAGCCAACCAATTTTCAATCCAAGTCAGTACTTTGCCCCGAATACCATGCGCCCTACTTTCGCTCACTAACCTCTTACTTGGGACTTTATCAAAGGCTTTCAGGAAGTCCAGGTACACTACATCCACTGGATCTCCTTTGTCCATCTTCAGAGTTACATCCTCAAAAAATTCAAGAAGGTTAGTCAAGCATGATTTCCCCTTCATAAATCCACGCAGACTCTGGCCTATCCTGTTACTGCTATCCAGATGTGTCGTAACTTCATCTTTTATAATTGACTCCAGCATCTTTCCCACCACTGAGGTCAGACTAACTGGCCTATAATTTCCTGATTTCTCTCTTGCTCCTTTCTTAAAAAGTGGTACAACATTAGCCACCCTCCAATCCACAGGAACTGATCCTGAATCTATCGAACTCTGGAAAATAATCACCAACACATGCACACTTTCTAGAGCGACATCCTTCAGTACTCTGTAATGTAGACCATCAGGCCGGGGGAATCATCAGCCTTCAGACTTAACAATCTCTCCAACACCGATTCCTGGCAAATATAAATTCCCTTCAGTACAGGTCCTTCAGCCACCGTTACCGCTGGGACATTGCTTATGTCTTCCCCAGTGAACACAGATTTGAAGTATCGATTCAACTCTTCTGCCATTTCTTTGTTCCATATAATATGTTCCCCTGTTTTTGTCTTCTAGAGCCCAATTTTTGTCTTAACCATTGTTTCCCTTTCACATACCTAAAATCGCTTTTACTATCCTTCTTTATATTTTTGGCCAGTTTATCTTCGTAACTCATTTTTTCTCTGCATATTTCCTTCTTAGTAATCCTCTGCTGTTCTTTAAAAGCTTCCCAGTCCTCCGTTTTCCCAATCATCTTTGCTATGTTATGCTTTTTCTCTTTTGACTTCATATGTTTCTTAATTTCCCTCGTCAGCCACAGCCACCCCTGCCTCCTCATAAGATCTTCCTGCTCCGACTTCCCAGTATTCTGCATCAGTGTGTCAAACTTTAACATCTCACAGCTCTCTGCATGAAATTGCATAGTCCTAAGTTGCCTTGGCTACATTTGAATATATCCTCTCCACTTTCCATGCACGTAAACTGCTTTCACGTGTAATTCAACAAACCCCACCTTGCGTACAAAGATAATAATGATTGATACCTACATAACCTACGCCAGTACTTACCGTTGCTTAACATCTTGCAGAATTTAAAATGTCCATTCAACAAAATTGCTCTGCATTCTCTCCTGCAACACTTCAATTTTTGTTTGAGTACAGATGCTCAAAATCCGAGCCACAGTTCAGGAGAAAAGTTGTGCACGTGCATCTCCAACTGCCTTTACAAAACGGTATTTCCAGCCATGTACCGGCATCAACAGCTTCTGCTGTTTCGCAAACTTAACAAGTGGAACAATAATGAACAGGATATATGTCGTTACCTTCAGTTGATGCTTCTCCTATGCACCGACATCAGGTACGTTTGTTTTTGCTGAGGTTTTGTCAGGTTGTTTTTGCTTCATAGGCATTGATACTACACACACTCTCCGACTATAGTTCAAGTAGTTTTCCCCCTTTATTTCAAAGTTATAAACAAGCGATATTTGAGCAAATAAACGCGCCTGTAATGACATTAATTTGGTGTTCACACTATTGTTTCTCTGCAGATGAACTGTTTTTTTTTGGATGTTCTTTGGAATACACCCCAATACCGTAGTGGCAACCTTCATTCCTATTCTACCCAATAGTCTTCAGGAACATTCCTTCTTTTAATATGCACAATGCCTTCCTTGTTGAGTACTTCAATGCCACAACCATTGTTTCACTCTCAGTATTATAGTGTCAAAGAGATGGACAGCAGGACCAGATCATTTTGTCCAACTTGCTTTAAACGAACACATATTCTAAATTAATCGATTCAGATTTGTCTGCATTTGGCCAATGCATCTTCAAACTATCCCTATTAAAATATCCATCCAGCTGCCCTTTAGATGTTTCATTGTACTAGCTAGAAGAAGGGCTGGATGTTGTTGCAATTATAACATTTAAAGGTATCTCGATGGGTATATGAATAGGACAGGTAGAGCGATATTGGCCAAGTGCTGGCAAATGTATCTATTAAGTTCGGATTTGAAGGAGTTGGATCTGTTTCTGTGCTGTCCACCGAAATTACTCTGTGACCTGTTTTGGAAGCCTATTCCCTACACGTGCCTCACGCTGAAGGAAAAGGTTGTCCCTTTCTTCCCTATATAATCTTTCCTCTTTTACGTTAAAACTATGCCTACTTGTTTGCGACTCCCATACCATGGGGGGAAAAGACCTTGGCTGTTGACCGTATACATGGCCCTCCTGAATTTATAAATCTCTATGTGGTCACCGCTCAGCCTCCGACGCTCCAAAGAAACAAACACTCTTGCTTTCCAACCCCTGCTTATAACTCAAATTGCTTCAGTCAAACTCAGCGATTGACTTAGAATTGCTAAAGGCTGAAATAATTCTTTCCGCATTGAACTTGTAATAGAATGCAATGATTTGACGTCATTGGATGTGACGTGAATGCAAAATTACATCTTTCATCGTTGCACAGAACCACGTTCTCATTTGAGAGAGCGAGAGATAGAGACGACCAGCGGTGAATTAACCTGAAGGCAACTATGCCACAGATAAGGTTGAGAAGGACAATGCTGAGAACTAAACTCGTGTTATTTAAATCTTTCCACCTTACACACCAACCCACACGAACTAACTGACAACCATTATCATTACTAACCAGATGGGGATACTCACCTGGTATACCAATGATGGCTAGGAAAGGGTAGTAGATATGTTGAATTATCTGAAGACTCAAGTTGATCCTGGAGGCTAGCGGTATCCTATCATAACTTGTCGAAAGATAGACGAACTCGGAGGAGAAAGTTCTACCAACAGTAGAATTTCCACTGATATTTTTAAAATTCTGATCTATCATATCCATCACATCCACAGGTATTGATCTCTAATTGAGTCAGAGGAGATTCTCTTACTGAAAATCTCCTGAATGTCGTCGACTACTTATAATAGAGGAAAAATCTCAAATGACACAGTTAGTTTCCGTGGTGATGCCACCCTAAGGGAGTATACAATTGAAGCAGGTGTCTACTTAATTACAGTCACGGAGTAAACAGGACTCATTCAACTGCTCTCAATCTAAGAACATTTTTGGGATGTCTCTAAGTGTTAAGGTGTCGCCAAGTGGGAAGTGAGTTAAAGGAAAGGTGATGACTGATCAGCATAATATTTCAAATTGTCATGGGAATTGGGTGACTCCAGTGAGCTTTGTTGTTACAATTTTATTGTTTGAGGTTTTGTGGACAAGTGTGTCACTGCCTCCTGCTATCTTCTGGACGCTCGCTGAAATCTTATGTGTCCAAAAATGGTACCGAATTAGACAGTTCACTGAAAATAAAATCTATCTCACACAACAAGCATCTGCGTTCAGAACATATCCGGAGGCAATAACTCAGATCTTATGCTGTTATGAACAATTGTATACAAATCTCACGCAACAAGATTGATGCAAAAAAGCTCCGCTCCTGCTCTAGGTATTTGCTAATGACCTGTAGAGAGACGCTATTACACATCTCTGGAGCAGGTGAGACATGAATCCTGGGCTCCTGGTTCACAGATTGAGTCAATAGCACTACTCCCCGAGACCTCATGATGGCAATCTGTTGACATTTGTCTCATGTTACGACACGGGGTAAACTCCCCTCCTCAATTTGACAGCACCAACATAGAAAAGATTTACCCCGTGCAGTAATCTGTAAAGATTCGAGTGGCCAAGAACGATTTAAAGTAAAAAATAACAACTTTATTTCTTATAATATATTGGAGAATAATTAGCTAACAACAAATGTACAAGTTCTTACTCGAATGTATCCTGTCCCTTCCCTTTTACAATACTAATCCTACAAAACCCAAAAGTAAGATTTACAAAACAACACTTCTTGTCTCAAAATCAGGCAGCTGAAGGTTCTTGTCTTCAGATGTTCCCGTGTCTTCTTTTCTCCTTGTTTAGAATTTCTGCGTCACATTTTACTGATCAAAAAGGTACTTTTAAGAGAGATTTCTTTTTTCAAGCAATCTGTTACATGCGAGTACTTGGCAGTTCTCTTCTCAGCTGTTCAATTTTTCACCGGTCTTATTCCCCAGAGCATCGGGTTGTGTCAGTGGATTTTAAGATTGTCAATATACTCTATTCAAATTTGATTGGAAATGGTGCATTTGTTTCGGGGTATAACGTAAATTCATTGGCCAAATTCGTATTTATTTCTGTCTCCAGGCAATGAACTATTCGAGTTGTTCGACCAAGTGTTACATTGATGCCTTATTGAGAACAATTGATGCTGTGTCCAGTAGTTCTGCTGTTTTCAATTCTCTTCATGTTACACCCATATCTTGGTTACTGTTATGACAGGAGGGAAACTGGTATGCTTACTTTAATCAGGCACACACAAAATCTCTTCTAGCCTCGTAATATGTTCAAGTAACAGTGACAGAGAATTCCAGTATTTAATTTAAAAAATGATTTACTGTTTAACTTCAAAAGAGAACATTAAACAACCACTCTCTACATTGTAAGTTTTATTTGTCTTAACTATTCATTTACTCTGATACCGATACTGATTTACTCTGCTACTGATCTGCAAAAGCCTCGATAAAATTTAGAAAAAAAATCAAGATTCAAAACCAACCACCTATGCCGATCCTCCTCTGTATCTTCCTGGGTCAACTTCGGTCTTCTGCTGTACAGATGTTTCGTGTGAACTGTGTGCAGTTGTATGGAAGTAAGTTTCCTTTGTTTCCCTGGTAACTGTTCAAAATGTTTGATTTTTATTAGCAAAATATCGGATTGTATCATTGATTGATGTTGTCAAAACACAAATTTTAATTCGATTGCGTTGGGCCTTACTTTAAACTGATCATTTAAATTCGAATTGTTGTGGAAACATGTCAACCCAGCTCAGCTCTTTATTTCATATCCAAATACAATATATCTCAGTTTTCCAGCAGAATCTGTGCCTGGGAGTTGTGAGTGTGAGAAAGTGTATGTGTGTGTGTGTAGTGAGTGCAGAGTGACTTAAGTCTGTGAGGGGGTGAATGTGTCAGTATGGGAGTGTGTGTCTGTAAGGGCGTGTGTGGGTGTCTGAGTATGCATCTGTGTGGATGTGCGTCCGTGTGTATGTGTGTATAGGAGTGCCAATGTGTGTGTGAGAGTGTGTGTGTGTAAGAGTATCTGTGTGTGTGTATAGTGCAATGGTGGTCACCTGTAATGTGACATGAACCCAACGTCCCTGTTGAGGCCCTCCCTATGGGTACCGAAATTAGCTATAAGCTTCTGCTCGGCCAGTATTCTCTGCTGCCTCTCCCGAAGTCCACTTTGGAGAATGGTCACCCGAAGGTCCGAGGCTGAATGTCCTGGACCACTGAAGTGTTCCCCAAATGGGAGGGAACCCTCCTGTCTGTTGATTGTTGTGCATTGCGCACAACAATCAACAGACAGAGGGTTCATTCCCAGTTGGGGGACACTTCAGTGGGCCACGACATTCAGCTCCAGACCTTCGGGTGACCATCCGCCAAGGAGGACTTTGGGAAAGGCAGCAGAGAAAAGTGCTTAAAAATGAGTTGCTGGAAAAGAGCAGCAGGTCAGGCAGCATCAAAGGAGAAGGAGAATCGACGTTTCTGGCATAAGCCATTCTTCAGGAATGAAGGCCCCTTGAAGAAAGGCTTATGCCAGAAACGTCGATTCTCCTTCTCCTTTGATGCTGCCTGACCTGCTGCGCTTTTCCAGCAACACATTTCTAAGCTCTGATCCCCAGCATCTGCAATCCTCACTTACTCCTAGCAGAAAAAATGCTGAGCAGAGGTTGATAGCTACGTTTGGTACCCATAGGGTGGGCCTCAACAGGGACCTTGTGTTCATGTCACATTACAGGTGACCACCATTGCACTTTACACACAGAGAGAGATACTCCTACACACGCACACTCTCACACACAAAGGCACTCCTATACACACATACACACGGACACACATACACACAAGACGCACACCAAACACCCACACACACCCTTACAGACCCACACACTCTGACACTCACAAATACACCCCCTCTCAGACTTGAGACACTCTGCACTCACTATACACATACACATACACTTTCTCACACTTACAACCCCCAACCCAGACAGACAGACACACACACGCACACAAAGACACACAGGCACACATATATTTTGTGGTGTGAATTTGTACTTGCAGGGTTACATTGCACTTTGCTCAAAACCTGCATGCATTCATGTAGAACTCTGAGCTCAAAATCTGCATGAATGCATGTAAAACTCAGTTATCTCACTTATTAGGCTAGAATCAATCTAAATATCATGGAATAGACAGAGAACACAGGGGGCCAGCACCTTCAACATATTGTATAGCTATCACCATTGTTAACAGCTAACCCGAGAATGCAATGTTTTTTTAAAAAAAAGGTTTTGTGATTTACACATGAAAGAAGTGAAACTTTCACTGTATTCTAACAGATGAAGGGCTTAACAGATAATCAATTTTTCAATGAATAATTTCAGTTACATCACACTGTACATTTTTGCTATAAATTCTGTGTTAGGATTGAGACCTCCACTATCACCTGATGCAGGAGCGTCGCTCCGAAAGCTAGTGTGCTTCCAATTAAACCTGTTCGACTATAAGCTGGTGTTTTATTTAGGTCTTAAATATTGCTGTTGTGCCATTCTCCAGGCACACTCTAGGCACTTACCATCCTCTGAGTAAACATAAAGCCTCTCCCATTCCTTTAATCTTACCTTCTTTCTCCTTAACCCTATATTCCCTAGCATATGACATTTCTATCCCGGGGGAAGAAAAGGGCTCCAGTACACATGCCTTCCATGATTCTGTGAACTTCCATCAGGGCACAGCTTATTCGTCGACTTTCACGTGTAAACAAATTCAGCTTGTCAAATCTGTTCTCAACGAATAGCCACCAAACCAAGGGTCAGGCATTTATTTAACTTTACTACACCTCGTAATCCTTCCAGTAGCTTGGCGACCAGAACTGTACACATTATGCCAAAAGCTGCAACATTACTAACAACGTTTATGCTGTTTTGTCACGCCCAATAACTAGCAGCATGCCATACGACTTCTTCATCACCTTATCGACGTTTTGTGCCACCTTCACGGCACTTTAATCTGGTCAGCCTCAACCATTCAGCATGTGGTATCGACCAAACGTCCTGCCATTTACTCTGCATTTCCCTGCTTAATTAGATTTTCAAAAATGCATCAATTAGCACTTACCTGAATGAAATGACAATTGACATTTTTTTCTGTACATCTCTCCATTTATGTATGTACTCTTGTATCCTCTGGCAGTCATATTCACCGTTTACATTCCCTTATATCTCTGTGTCATTTGAAAACTTCCCAATGAAGTCATCATTGACGCTTTTCACATCGATATTTGGTATTAAAAGGAGCAGGTGTTCAGACCAGGAACAGGCCCTTCGGCCCTCCAAGCCTGCGCTGATCCATATCCTCTACCTACATCTACCATCTATTTTCTAAGGATCTTTATCGCTCTGTTCCCAGCCTCTTCATGCATCTATCTACATGCATCTTAAATGATGCGATTATTCCCGCGCCTTCCACCTCTACCAACAAAGAATTCCGACACCGACTACTCTCTGTGTAATGAACTTTCAACTTTTATCTTCCCTAATCTTTTCTTCTCTCAATTTCAACTCGTGACCCCGAATAACTGAGACGACCACTCTGACAAACAAAAAAGAAGTGTCTTGCAATCCATATTGTCTATACTTCTGATGATTTTGTAGACCTCAATCAGATCCCCCCTCAACCACCTTCTTTCCAATGAAAATAATCCGAAGCTAATCAACCCCTTCTCATAGCTAGCACCCTCCTTTTCAGGCAATATCCTGGTTAGCTTCCTCTGCACCCTCTCAAAAGCATCAGCATCTTTTTGGTAATGCAACGACCAGAGCTGAACACAGCATTGCGAAAGTGACCGAAATTAAGGCTGTTACAACTGAAACATGACCTGATAACTCTTGGACTTCTTGACCACTCTGCTGACCTGGGTTGCCACCTACGGGAAAAAGGCCCTGAACACCTAGATCGCTCTGTACATCAATTGTCTGCAGGACTTTTCTAGTTACTGTATCTTTCGCTCTTAAATTGGATCTTCAAAAATGCATCACCTCGCATTTGTTCTGATTGAACTCCACCTGCAATGTATATGCCCACTTCCCCAATCTGCCTATATTCTCCTGTATTCTCTGAAATTCCCCTTCCCTATCTGCAAGTCTATAAATCTTAGTGTCATCTGGATAATTACTAAAAAGGCAACATACACCTTCTTCCAAATCATTTTTGTTTACCACAAACAACAATGGTCCCAGTACGGGTCCCTGTGGGACACCATTGGTCACAGGTCTCAATTTTGAGAAACTCCCTTCCACTGATACTCTCTGTCTCCTGTTGCCCAACTAATTCTCTATCCAACCAGATCGAACAACTGGGGCCTCGTGCGACTTCACCTTTTCATCAGCCTAACATGGGGAACCTTCTCAAACGCCCTACAAAAGTCCATTTATAGACTTCTCTCTCTCTTCCAACTTCGACCTCAATATTTCCGGATGTATTTTACTAAAGCTTCCTCCCTCCAGAAAACTGTATTCCTTAATCCACAATTCTAACTGCTTCACAGACTCCGAGCCGTAATTATTTAACATGTATTGTACTTTTGGTTGGCCATTCGAACTCCTGCATGGACTCTCCCTTTGTTTGCTCTTGCCGGAGTCTATTTTTAGTGTAACTGGAAAGTGTTCAGTTCTCTCTCTCTCTGTCTCTCTCTCTCTCTCTTTCTCTATCTCTCTCTCTCTCTCGCTATCTTTTCCCTTTGACTTGCTTTTACCTCCTGAGATTCCCTCTCGCATTGGGCGCGACCGCCTTAATGCCTTGGTTTTCTTAAACCAAGAAACCACGTACCAGATATGTCTTAGGCGAGTCCAACTAAGCCAGTGGTGGTTCCAAGTCTAAAACCACCCTTAACCTTGCTGTCTCCTCAACACTCTTGAGACGGCAAGACCCTTCCATAGAACATAGAACACAGAACATAGAACAGTACAGCACAGAACAGGCCCTTCAGCCCATGATGTTGTGCCGACCACTGATTCTCATGTGTGCACCCTCAAATTTCTGTGACCATATGCATGTCCAGTAGTTTCTTAAATGTCCCCAATGACCCTGCCTCCACAACTGCTGCTGGCAACGCATTCCATGCGCTCACAACTCTCTGTGTAAAGACCCACTTGTGACAACCCCTCTCTACTTTGCTCCAACCAGCTTAAAACTATGATCCCTCGTGTTATCCATTTCTGCCTTGGGGAATAGTCTCTGGCTAGCGACTCTATCTACGCCTCTCATTATCTTGTATACCTCAGTTCGGTCCCCTCTTCTCCTCCTTTTCTCCAATGAAAAAAGTCCGAGCTCAGTCAACCTCTCCTCATAAGATAAGCCCTCCAGTCCAGACAACATCCTGGTAAACCTCCTCTGAACCCTCTCCAAAGCATCCATATCTTTCTTATAATAGGGCGACCAGAACTGGATGCAGTATTCCAAGTGCGGTCTAACCATAGTTTTATAGAGCTGCAACAATATCTCAAGACACTTAAACTCAATCCCCTGTTAATGAAAGCCAAAATACCATATGCTTTAACAACCCTGACCACTTGGGTGGCCATTTCAAGGGATCTATATACTTGCACCCCAAGATCCCTCTGTTCCTCCACACTGCCAAGAATCCTATCCTGAATCCTGTACTCAGCTTTCAAATTCGACGTTCTAAAATGCATCACTTTGGATTTATCCAGGTTGAACTCCATCTGCCACCTCTCAGTCCATCTCTGCACCCTGTAAATGTCCCGCTGCAGCCTACAATAGCCCTCCATACTGTCAACTACACCTCCAACCTTTGTGTCATCTGCAAACTTGCTGACCTATCCTTCAATCCCCTCATCCAAGTCATTAATAAAAATTACAAATAATAGGGGCCCAAGGACAGAGCCCTGTGGAATACCACTCACCACAGACTTCCAGGCAGAATATTTTCCTTCTACTACCACTCGCTGTCTTCTGTTGGCCAGCCAATTCTGTATCCAGACAGCTATGTTCCCCTGAATACCATTCCTCCTGACCTTCTGAATGAGTCAAACATGGGGAACCTTATCAAATGCCTTGCTGAAGTCCATATACACCGCATCCACAGCTGACCCTCATCAACCTTTCTAGTCACATCACTCTTCCCTTGGGGTTTAACTATAATACCACGCAAGAGTTCACTGAAAGCTTTCCCTGTTGTATTTATTCTCTTAGAATGAGTCTCTATGCAGGATTTCTTAACCCACGACTCTTACCCTGACCTGATTTGATTCGAAACCCCGGCGCTAGGATGATCCACAGATTCCCGGTCCCTTATGCAAAATGACGCATTTAGCATTCGAGATGAAGTAAACGACCTCCGAGGCGCTTCCTCTTGCGCCTCGTGGGAATCTTCAGAATCTCACCCAGTTGCGAGGTCCCGGATCAATCCCCCAAGTTTACTGTCGTAGAAATTAAATCGACTTGACTCAATAATTAGTAAGAGCAAAGCAAGGGTCTTTATTAAAACTCTTGCAGGATTGACTCATTACACGAAGTCAGAAGCCACAATGCAATGAGTACCTAAACATTTATGGAGTAGCCTGTCTTATGGCATTCCTTATCACACTCTTAAGCGCAGAGACTCTGGAAACTCAAGTTGTTATCCTCTCATCCCCTGGTCCTAGACATAACAGTTATCCAGCTTTCCCTGAGTTCAACTATCGCAATGTCGAGTTGAATGCATACAGAATTCAGAGATAAGGAAACTGCAGACCTTCAGCAAAGCATCATTTAAAAAGCTCAGTACAGCATTGATTTAAAATTGACTCACTCTCTTTAAATTTCACATTAAATGGATAATTAATTGCACAATAAATGGACCATTTTCCCTTAGGCTGGATGTCATTTTGGATAAGTTATTGAAACTTGACAAGTAGGCGGAGCAGGCGTTGAGAAAAGCTCAAAGCATGTCGTCCTTCTCAGCAATACGATTTGAGTACAGTTTTCAGGATTTGTTCAGTTCGTACAAGCGGCCCCACTTCTACTAATGACAGCAAATTTTGTCTTCAAGTCTGAGGACGGATATTCCTGCTAATGAGGGATTCTACCGAAGGTGCAGCAGACTGATTCACATTATGGCAGGACTGAGATATGAAGTAATATTGGATCTTGTGTACTAGCATTCACTGGAATTAAGAGGAATCGGCGGAGTGTCACAGAATCAATTAAAATCCTAATAGCATTATGCAGGTTAAATGGAGGAAGGATATTCCCATATTTGGAAATTTGAGAACGTGTGGTCTTAGTCTAAAAATAAAAGGTAATCAGTCAGAACTGAAGCATAGTCGTCCAAATTGTCCAACGACGCTAATCCCTTTTCCCCAAGTTTGCCAGATAATGCTACTCATCCTTTCCTATACATGGATCTGTTCCAATTGCCTTATGAATGTTCTTATTTTACCCACCTCAACAACTTCCAGAACTCATTCCAGATGCATACCTTTCAGGTTCCCTTTGATTCTTTAGAATCTAAACTGAAACAGATGTCCACTAGACCTCCATTCACCAAATGCTAAAAACACTGAGTGCATTCTCCGTATTCATGCCACTCATGATATTACAGTCATGATCTCATCTCAGTCACCTACGCTGTAAAGAAAAAATACCGTCATCGCTTGTTCAAACTCTCCCTACAACCCACACTGTTGAATCTCGGGAACTTCATCTCAAATTTCTTCGGCTCTTTTGTCCAGTTGAATAATATTCTTTCACTGCAAGGTGACCAAAACTGAAGTCAATTCTTCAAGTCAGCCTCACCAACATTCTGTACAAATGCCAGATAAATTTCCAACTTCTATACTCAGTGTCCTAATTGATGAAGTTCTCAACTGATCACCTCACTGATTTCTTCACTGCCCTGTCTGCCAGAAATGAGGATGGATTGCTTTGTTCATGAATTTGGGAACCTGGAATTCATTTCCACAGAATGCTTTTGGGCCAGTTCACTCGAAAGCAGCATCCCTTGCAGCGAAAGAGATCAAGGAGAGAAAGCAGAAGTGGCATATTGGAAATCCATTGTAAGAATTGTGCTGGAAAAGCACCGCAGGCCAAGCAGCATCCGAGGAGCAGGAAAGTCGATGCTTTGGGCAAATGCCCTTCATCAGGAATGAGGCAGCGAGCTTCTGATGTGAAGATATAAATGGGCATTTATTTCTCCACTCGTGAGACTCTTTGCCTCATCCCTGATGAAGGGTTTTTGCCTGAAACATCGACTTTCCTGCTCCTCGGATGGTGCCTGACCTGCTGTTCTTTTCCAGCACCACTCTAATCTTGATTCTGATCTCTAACATCTGTAGTCCTCATTTTCGCCGATTGGAAATGCATGATTAGCCAGAATGAAATAGAATGATGATGCATGCTCGAAGGTCCGAATAGCCTACTGGTGAACTATTTCCTATGTTTGGATAATGTCAAAATGAGGATGTTTCATCAATGATTGTACAATGTTTAGCATCAGCCATGACTCCTCAGATATGAAAAAAAAAGAAATGGCTCATGAACTGAATGAGTACTACGTTTCTGTCTTCACGGTGGAAGACACAAGTAATAACCGAAAAATGCACAAAAATCGAGGAGCCAAGATGAGTACAATGGCCATCAACATGGAGAAGGTGCTAGAAGCACTGAGAGGTCTGAAGGTGGACCATATGGGCCGCATCCGAGGATTCTAATGGGGAGAACTGAAGAGATAGCAGAGGCTTAGTCGTGACCTGTCGAGATCATTTGAGTCCGGTGGCGGGATGCACAGAAGTTACCGAGGTCTGGAAAATCTATAATGTAAGCATCCTGTTGTAGAAGGGTGTAGGGCAAAAGAGGGTAAAATTTAAAGTCCGGTTAGCCTCATCCAAGTCGTTGTTAAGATTTGGGGGGTATATTGTGAAGCATTAGATTTCTGAATACTCTGAAGTGCATGGAAAATAGAGCAAAGCCAGCGTGGTCTCACCAAAGGGACATCATGCCTGACAAATCTGTTCGAATATTTTGAGCATATTACGAGCTGGTTCGACCAAGGAGAGCGATATATGCTGCCTATCTGCACTTCCTGAAGTCCTTTGCTTAGGTCACATACAGGAGGCTGCTAAGTAAGACTAGGATGATTGGTTTAGAGGCAATGTACTATTATGGAATTAAGATTGGCTGTTTGACAGAAAGCAGAGACTGAGCGTAATATGCTCTTTCTCAAGATGGAAGCCGGTGAGTTTCATGAGAGACAGTATTGGGACGAAAATTTTTCACTGTATACATTAATAATCTGGAAGAAGGAACTGAGGGCATTCTGGCTAGGTCTGCTGACGATACAAAGGTAAGTGTCGTGACAGGCAGTAATGAGGCGTCGGAGAGGATGCAGAAAGATGAAAACAGCTTAGGAAAATGGACAGATATGTGGCAGATGAAATACAACGTGCAAAATTGTGAGCTCATACACTTTGGTAGAAAGAATAGAGAATGAACTATTTTTGAGACGTGGAGAAAATTCAGAAATCTGTAGTCTAAACGTATTTGGGAGACTTAGTCAAAGATTTTCTGAAGGTCAACTTGCAGGTTGAATGGATAGTCAGGAAGACGAATGCAATGTTATCACACTTTTCACAAGGACAAGAATATAAAAGCAGGTGTGTACTTAGAGCGTTAGAGTCATATTGGTGTACAGCACGGAAAGAGACCCTTCAGTCCCACTTGACAATGCCGACCAGATATCACAATCTAATCTAATCGCAATCTATTCTTTCTACCAAAGTGTATGAGCTCACAATTTTGCACGTTGCCATCACCAGGGACAAATCCCTCCAAACCTATCCGATTCTTATAGTCATTCAGATACCTTTCAAATGTTGTAGTTGGACTAGACTTAACCACTTCCTCTGGCAGCCCATTTGACCCACGCACCACTATCTGCGTGACAGAGTTGTTCCTTAATTCTCTTTTGTATCTTTCCCCTCTCACGTGAAACCTATGCTCTCTATTTCTGGACTCCCCCACGCCAGGGAAAAGACCTAGCCTATTTACTCTATCATGCTTTTGAAACCTCTACAGAGTCACCCCTATGTCTCTGACACTCCAGAAAACACCCCGGGCTTATTCAAGTTCTCCACATTGCTCAAATACTCAAACCGTGGCAACATCCTGGTAAATCATTTCTAAATTCTTTCTAGTTTCACAACATCCTTTCGAAGGGAACGACACCAGAATTGCACGCAATATTCCAAAAGTAGCCTAACCAATGTCCTGTACAGCCGTAACGTGACCTCTCAACTCCTGTACTCAGTACTCTGACCAATAAAGGAAAACATACAAAATGCTTTCTTCACAATCCTAACTCCATGCAACTCTACTTTCACGGAGCTACGACCCTCCACTCCATGGTCACTTTGTACAGCAAAATTCCCCAGCACCTTGTCAGTAAATGTATAAATCCTGCTAAGATTTGCTTTCTGAAAATACAGCACCTCGCATTTAGCAAAAACAATATCTGCCAATCCTCAGCTCATTGGCTCATCTGAACAAGATCCTGTTCTAATCCGAGGAAACCTTCTTCGCTATCCACTACACCTCCAATTTTGCTTTCATTTTCAAACTTACTATGTAAACCTCTGAACGTCATATACAAATCATTTATATAAAGGACGAAATGGGGCACTGGCCAGACAAGATTGTGTGAAGCTTAGGTCCCCAGGACTCAGGAAGGATGCAGTTCTGCTGGAACAGCTCCAGGTAAGATTCAGGAGATTGATTCCAGGAATGAAAGGCTTAACATAGAAGGACTTTTCGACTATACACTATCGAGTTTGGAAGAATGAGGGGGACCTGATTGTAACTTACAAAATGCTGTACGGTCTGGACGGAGCAGACGACAGGAGAATATTTCCTTTGGGAAGAGAAATGAGGAACCGACGGCAGAGTCTTAGAGTATGGGGAAGACCCTTTGGAACGGAGTTAAGAAGAAACGTCTTCAACCAGAGAGTGCTAAATATGTGGAATCCATTTTTACGGAAGGCTGAGGATGCCAGATCAATGACTATGCATATAAAACAGAGAAGAGAAGTGGTTGACTCCGGAGGGGACCAAAGGATATGTGTAGATAGAAGGAAAATTGTATTGAAAAATCTATCAGCTATGATTGAATGCTGAAACTGACTCAACAGCCCGAAGGGCTCAAATTCTGCTCCTTTGTTTTATAATATTATGGTCTTATGAGATTGCCCATGTTCAAATAGAAGATTTTCTGTACAAGGTCCAAATTGGACTGAACGTTGCTCAGGAACATTCAAACCACACTACGCTAGGCATTGATATTATCCAATGCATAAATAAAACGACAATAATTAGCATGAAATAATATGACTATTGCTGAATTTCCCATCATTATCTACAGTATCATACTGAGAGAGAATCTGACCGTATTGCTATTTCTGTCAATGATGTTGGCACTCATTGAATCCCTCATTGACAATTAGGGGTTGCCACTGAGGAAGAATATAAGCCTCAACTCCTTGACGATCAGTGATGTTACCATCTCGAAACCTCCCAACATATTTTCTCAGGAATCGCAATTGTGAATCAACAGCAAACATCTAAACAGAAATCAGGAGTGTGACATAATACGTCCACCTGCCCACAGGTAAGCAAGTCCAAAAAGCACTTGAGGAACTCAACACCTTCCACAACAAGGAAGCCCCCATGAGTGGAAACATGCACAAATATCCACTCCGTCCACTACAGAAATAAAGAGCAAAATGTGAAGGAAATCAACAGACATGGAATGATGATCAATGCAGACAGATTTAGTCAAATGACTCAGAAATATTAGAACTTTGGTGATTGTATCTCCTGAACCTGGCAGACCCTGAACGGTAAGGAATAAACTCAGCATCAGTCCGAAGTTGAAGGACTCTCTCAGTGAGACAAGTTCCCTTTACTCCCTCATATCCTCAATAAAATTCTGCAAGAGACCAGGAGCAGCAATATTTCACAGTCCCGTTATTGTGGCACTAATATATTGCACAATTCCCCCATTCTTCATAGAAATACTCACAAAGGCTGGGGCACAGAAAAAGGATTTGAACCTCAAGTCGACTATGGCCTAACCAATGTTTATGGAGACTAGAAAATACGTATGCTGAGCGTATGCTGAGCAAATACGTAGATAATGAGAGCGACTCAACTTTTTTAAATTGATTATATATTGGATGGAAGAAAGAGTGGCATTATGGGCAGCCATGCAGGAGGAGGGGGAATGACTCGTTGTGGCAGTCAGCTTCATCGTCAAGGAGCGCGTCAACAGCCACTGACGGTGACTAGATTCAAATTTCAGAATGGGCATGAAGCTTGAATTAGAGAATGCAGAGCTTTTGTGAAGAGTGGTTATCTGCGATGGGGACACTATAGAAAGAGAGGGCAAAAGTCTAGGAGGTATTTGAAAAGATTAATTTAATTCGTGACCAATATCTACGGGGGACAATATGGAGATTTAAAACATAGGACAGGTAAGTCTAACTTTGGTCGATATGAAGTTTGACTGGATGTTTGAACAAGTATGTTGCAACCTTCTCATCGCTATGACCCCTCACCTGCATCCACCAATATCCTACCGAGCTACATTTCCTCAGATATACCGCCACAGCTCTATCTATCTTTCAGCCCCCTTCCCCTTCCACATTCCTAATGAAGGCCTTATGCCAAAAACATCAGCTGCCCGGTTCCTCGAATGCTTTCCAAGCACCACGCTTTTCGGAATGTAATTGATGAATTGCATAACGAAATTATTTGAAGGATTAATGAATCAGTACTGCTGGTCAGATTAAGATAGTTATACAGCCATCGTTAATGTGAATATCACCACAGAATGTGACATGCCCTTTGGTCTCTAAATCTTCACCTGAATGTCCCTGAATCTGCAGAGAAAGGTCGTCGTGTAAAGTAAAAATCTTGCACTCATTCTTCCACCAGCAGTGATGGATGCATAAGCACCAAGGTTAAAAGGATTTTTAAAAAATGAGATCCTTGTTCCTTGTTTGCTAATTTCCTCACTGTCATAATGCGCTCATGACTGACATGTGATCGTTATATTTTGAATTTAATTGTCCTATGCTCAGGCACACAAATCCAAACTCGCTCACAGATACAGACAAACAGACAGCTTGTGACAGAAAATTATCAGGGCACACAAACAGACACAAAGACTCACACAGAGAGAGACACACACTGACACACACACACACACACACACACACACACACACACACACACACACACACACACACACACACACACACACACACAGAAACCCATACACACAATCACAGTCACACACAAACAACACTCACGCGTGCACAGACAAACACGGTGATTGCTGGTTCCACCTTGGATCTGTCCCATGGGCAGTTCACTAGCTGAGACCAGAAATAACTAGAAGCAAAGATTATATCATCACTTAATGATGTTTCTTTTTAAACCAAAGCGGCGGTGGATCTGAATAAAGAATAAACTCATGGACTTCTTAAAAAAATACTTTTTCCTTGTATTGATCAAGGAGTCCACAGAATCAAATGGGGCATTCGGGCCATTGTGCGTCTGCTAGGCCTTCAAAAATCTTCTGAATTATGTCCACACAATTCCATTTCATTTCCATATTGTCTATGCGCTCTTCTCCCTTGAATTCATTTACACAGTTGCCTTTATTTTCAAAACCAAAGCGATGTTTTGAATCAACTTCCATTGTCTTTCCAAGCATCATATTACAAATCACAAAGGCTGTTTGCAAATATATTCCAGAAAAGACGTGTTTTTCATCGTCCAAACTTGATGGGTCGATATACATTTTCTGGAGCGTCTGATGCTATATTTCTTCTGATCAAAACAAATTCTCATTGTTTCCAGTCAAATTCTTTAATCAATTGCCTGTGTTTTTTTTTATCACAGTTAAATAGCCTCCCACCCTTAGATATTGTAATGAACTAGTCATGCTTCTCACGATGCCAAGGAAACACTGCGCGTTTTGCACATCATTAGTGTGGAGTTGGTGTTCATGTGCAACAATGTTTCGAGGCGTCCATCCCCACCAGTCTTGTAACTAACATGGGTCCGTTGACGTGGACGATGCCTTGCTGGTCCTCAGTCCAAACAGACACTGAGTGTCTGTTTCTCAGGCCTTATTGCGCAGTACACTGCCAAGGACACCCTGATTGACACATAATCATTTCCTTTAGCTGAGTACATTCTTTGCCCCTGTTAACACTCAATATTTGCTCAACTGATGTTTGTCAAGGAGGAGGACATATTCTTCCGTTCATGGAGTGGGGTAGAGAATACTCAGCAGGAAGTAGGCTCTGCCGAGTTTTCAGAATACGCCGAAGGATGGTGCTGGACATGGCTGTCACATCGGGTGAAATCGTGAGGAGAAGTAATTGGAGTTGCAAAGTTTGAATGAGGCTCTGACAATGTCTGAGCTTTCACTTTCCCGTCTGGACAGACACATCTCAATCCAACGTAGGAAGGAGAAAAAAGAAAGAGGCGCTATTCAAGGCAGCAAGTTTTATTCACATCATTCTGAAAGCAACGGCTCAAGGTGCAAATCACCCACACAATCTAGCAGCGTCTGAATGACAGAAAGTACGATCAACTTAATGTAGGCTGTTACAGCGATCATGCGGCAGGACATGCTAGTGGTTATTTGGTGACGCAACACCACGATCCCAACAATGCAGTGTATTCGGCTTCTCGCCAGTGATAAAATTCTTCCAAGCTCAGCTCACTGCATTCTGATCACATAGGCTGATAATTAATGCTGCGGAAGACAAAATAAAGCGCATTGAAGACAGCATTCAAGGGCCTTCAATACTCAGTATTCTTAAGTACTGGGGGCATAAGTTATGGGGGCAGAATTAGGCCATTCAACCCATCGTGCCTTCTCTGCCATTTGAACATGCTTAATATGTTCTACACAGGGAGAAAGCGAGGACAGCAGATGCTGGACATCACAATCGAGAGTGTTCTGTTGGAAAAGCACGGCACGTCAGGTAGCATCCGAGGACCAGAAGTAACGCGTTTGGGGCATAAGCCCTTCATCCTAATAAAGGACACATGCTCGAAACTTCCATTCTCCCGCCCCGTGGATGCTGCCTGAACTGCTGTGCGTTTCCAGCACCATACCTTCAATAATGATATGCTCCAGACCCCCCATAACCCTTCAATCCATCACAAATTAAATACCTGTCTAAATCCTCCTTCAATGTGTTACTCTTCCAGAATCCACCACGCTTTGTGGAAGCGAATTACACAGATTCACAAAATCCTTTTGGAAAAGTCGTTCCCCCTCAACACTGTTTTAAATTTGCTAGCTGTTATCTTAAGACTCTGACCTGTCGTCCGATAATGCCACACTTGAGAAGCATTCATTCCATGTCTAATGTATCCATACCTTTTACCATTCTGAATACGTCAATTTGATCTCTCCTCCATCTTCTAAATTCCTGAAAGGGCACTGTGGCTCAGTGGCTCACAGCGCTAGATACCGGGGTTCAATTCCCGCTTCGGGCATCTGTCTGTGTGAAGTTTACACATTCTCCCCGTGTCTGCGTGGGTTTCCTCTGGGCGCTCCGGTTTCCTCCCACATTCCAAAGATGCACAGGTTAGGTTAATTGGACATGTATAATTGTCCGTAGTGTTAGGTGAAGGGGTAATGGGTCTAGGTGGGTTGTGTTTCGGAGGGCCGAAGGGCCTGTTTCCACACAGTAAGTAATCTAATATAACGGCTTGAACTCTTCAATTTCTTTGCCGACGACTAACCAGTCATGTCTGGGATTGATCTCGAAAAGGTCCTCTGAACATCCTCCAAAATAACCCAACCTTTCCTCAAATGAGTGGGCCCAAATTGAACACAGTACTCCCGGTGCGATCTCCCCAACCCCTTCATAGTTGCATCAAAACGTCCTTGACTTTATATTTTACCAAAATGCTACTCGTAATTTTTTATTGTCTCCTGTACCTTTATGGAACCTTTCTGTGACTGTTGAAACAAGACACCCAGATCCCTTTACACGGGAGCACCCTGAAATCTCTTCTCACTTAGATAATAGGCCTCCTCCCGTGACCTTACACTTAGCCACGTTAAACTCGAACTGCCACTTTTTCACCAACTCTCCTAATCTGTCAATATTCATTTGTAATTTTCTTATGTCATCATTGTAATTTAACCTCCCACCAATTTTGTGTCGTGAAAAGATTTGGCTATAGAGAATGTATTCACGTCTCAAAAAACAAATTGACAATATCTGTTGTCAAATGACTGAAAACTGTGGCACCTCAATTGTGGCAACTTGCAATCCAGAAAACGAATCTCATTTATCCAGATTCTGACTTCCATCCATTAACATGTGACCTATCCAAGATGATTAATTGTCCCTGATCTTACATGATGTCACTTTTGTGGGGCACGTTTCCAAATATTTTCGACAAATCTAGATGTATTTCATCTACAGGACGCTTCTTACATTTTCGGTAATCTCTAATAAATTAGTCAATCACAAATTGTCCTTTATACGGCGATGCTGACTCTCACGGATTGCGTTCCGACGTTCCAAATGTCCTGAAATTGCTTCCTTGATAATTGATTAAAACACATTCACAACAAGACATGCTCAACTCAGTTGTGACTCATTATTATTTCTGTACCTTATTTCCAAGCCTCTAATATGCCCACAAATTGCTTCCCTTTGTTTTTGAATACGGGCGTGTCATCAACATTTTTGCAATCCACACGTACCTTTCCATGTCCAGGTAACTTTTGAATATTGTGACCAATGGATCCTCTATCTCTGTAGCCACTAACCTTAATACCATAGTATTTAGGCTATCTGGCCTGGGGACCTTGTCTGCCCTCGATCGTTATTATTTGCTGAGTAACGTTTCCCTGTCAAAGTTAATTGTTCTAAGTTCTGCTCATACTTTTGGCTCTGACTTGGCCTTTGCCAGTTCTGTTCCCAAAAAAATCTATTACTTTTCATCTTCGAAGAGACCAACATTCACCTTAGCAACTATTTTCCTTTTATACACGTATAGAAGTATTTGCTTTTTTATCATATTTTGCCCTAGTTTTCTTTCACAGTTTGCCTTCGTTTTTTTTATTGTATAGTATCCCTTTGTTTATGTTTGACTTTTCCCAATACACCAGTCTGCTACTGGCCTTTTCAGTATAGTACAAATTCATTTTCGACTTTATATTTTCCTTGATATCCTTGTTTAGCCACTGATTTTTTTTAACCTCCCCTATAATCTTAATTCTTCACTGGGAAATAATTTAGTTGTGAGGAATTAGAAATTTCCTTAGAAATTTGCACTGCTCATCTGTTCTCTTATTAATTTTAGTTTTCCTGCCCAATCGACTCAGGTGAAATCTGTCCGCCTGCCTTTGTAATTTTCTTCATTTAATTATGGAACGCTGTTTTGCAAGTTTACTTTCTCGCACCCAAATTGAATTTCGAATTCTGGCATACTATGGCCACACTTCTCTTGAAAATCCTTAACTGTGATGTCATCACTTAATCTCTCCTCATTAGGCAATATCAAATTCAAAGCAGTCTGATCCCTGGTGGTTTGCACGTTATATTGTTATAAGATACAATCTCTGATGCATTCAAATAACTCTGGCTTCATGTTTCCCTTGCCAATTTGATCCGCCCAAACTACATGCATGCTAAAATCAATCAGGCTTAATAACTTTCTTGCAACCTCCTGTCTTATACGATGCCCAAAGCTGAACTAGTGTTTGGTGACCAATACATTACTCCTACCAATTACTTCTTCCTTCTGCTATTTCTTATTTCTACCTAAACTGATCCCAAATCTTGATCTTCAGTGCTTATTTCAATTTTTGTTATCAAAGCTAGCATTCCTTCCTGCACCAGAAAAGCTAAAACACTCTTATTCTTTTGTTTTAATCCTTTTTTTTCCAAAATACTTAGTATATCTGGATATTTAGCTTTTAGAACTGGTCTCCCTGAACAATGTTTCGCCAATCGTTAAAAAACATATTCTTTTGTTTCAGTTTGTGCCATCCACTCATCAACATTGTTTCAAATACTTCATGCATTTAAGTACAACACTTGTAAATATATTCTACTGGAAACTTTCCCTACTCTTTTATAATTCCTTGTTGCAAAAAGACATTCATGTGTACTGTCCGTCATCGTTATTGTCTGAAAACTATCCAACACATTGCAAACCTTCACTCTTACCTCCCCCTTTAATTTATGCTTTCTAATCGCTCGTACAACTGAACCATCAAACCACTGCCCCGTTGGAAACTCTGTCTAAAGCCCGTAATATGCAATTCGCTAGGAATCTTGTCTCAGCCTGATTCAGATAAACACAGTCTCATTGGAGCATGTCCCTTATTTCAGTAATGGTGCTAATGCCCCATGAACTCAAACACCTTTCTCCCACGTCGATCTTTAAGCCAGGCGTGTAGAGGTGGTGTAACAGAAGATACAATAGCAATGTCTATGAGCCAGTCAGACAAATATATGAATAGCAAAGAAGAAAGGGATGTGGAATACGTGCAGGCACATGGCAAACTTACATTAATACGGATATCGATGGGCAAATCGACTGATTTTCTCACTTTCATTTCATAATGTCACAAGTGCATGAAATATCCACGACTGAAATAACAAAGAGCAAGTATCATTTGCGCCACATAAATGCCAGGCAATGAGCATCTTCAAAAATATCTGGCAATCAATAGTTTTAACATGACTAATTCACTAACATGAAAATCCTAAGGTTTCCATTGACCAGAAACTAAATTAGACTCACCAAATAAATGGAAGAGCAGATCAGAAGCGAGGAGTACAGCAACAATAAACACATCTCCTTGTTACGCAAATCGACTCACTGTCAATAAGGTGCAAGTCAGGAGTGTCATGGAGTATTCCACAATTGCTTGGATGAAAGAAGCTCCGACAATGCAACAAGAATCCTGGCTCTTTTCAGGAGAAGGAAGCCAGCTTGTTTGGATACATACCAGCAAACATGCATTCCCTCAACCATAGATGCTCATTAACAGTGTGCACCACTTAAGAGAGGTAATGCAAAAATTCGCCAAATCAGAGAGTATCTTCCAAAACAAAGAAAACGCCAGCCTAGAGAGACAAGGGAAGACCATACATATGGGCACCTGCCCGTGAAGGTTCCTTTGCCATCGTGACTTGGAAAATTATCGCAGTTCCTTTAACTGTGGCGAGGTCCAAATCCTGTGGAAAGCCCAGATGGGTTTTTGTGTTGCACTTCGACTGTAGTGGTTCATGAAATCAATTCAGAACCATCTTCTCGAGGGGACATAAAGGTTCAAAAAAAATTCTGGACGCAGCCATGAGTAAACACGTCCCAAGATTGACGGAAATACAATTGATCAATATCTCCTCTTTATAGATGCGGTGAACCACACTCTTGAATCTTTGCGGTCCTTTTGTGGTACGTACACTCATTGACCATTTATGGAAGATATTCCGACATTACTAATGATGTCATATCAAAAACTGAACAAAAAAGCAATGTTTTGATCGCCTGTGTCTGCTGCCCTTGTACCTTCAGATGGTGGTGATGATGGGTTCGAAGATGGCACTAAAGGAGACTAATTGCGTTTGTTTCAATTTAGGATGGTTAAAGGGACGGTTCATTCAGCATGAGCATCTGGAATACAGAACATACACTAAAGGCGTACCCCAGTCTTTTCTTTAAAAAATAAGGTTCGCAGCTTTAGGGAGATATTTTCTGGACGCCTCTCTCTGTCAACACATTTCAGAACGTTAAAGATAACAGCTAGTGAAATCCATTCAGCACTTGTGCGGGCCCCGGCGTTCTAGATCATGACTGATCTTCGAGCTGAACACGTCATTTCTGCACTTCTTCGTCATAAATATTTTGATTGATAGAACATAGACATGGACCATTACAGTGCAGTACAGGCCATTCAGAACTGTGTGCTGAACCGACCCGTGGAACCAATCTGACGCCTCTCCGCCATCACTATTGCATTTTCATCTATATTTATAGAATGACGATTTTAAATGCCCTTAAAAATGGCGAGTTTTCTATAGATGTAGGTTGTGCTTCCACGCCCCTACTACTCTGTGAGTAAGTAAAATACCTCTGACATGCGTCCTATATCTATCATCCTTCAATTTAACCTACGACCCTCGTGCTAGCCATCATTATCAGAGGACAAATGACCTCACTGTCCATCCTATCAATATCTCTGATGATCTTATATGCCTCATTTAAGTCACCTCCCAAACTTCTTCCCTGTAACAAAGACGGCCTCAGGTCCCTAAGCCTTTTCTCTTAAGACCTTCCCTCCAAACCAGGCAACATTATAATAAATCTTCTCTGCCCCCTTTCCAATGCTTCCACATCCTTCCGATAATGTGATAACCAGTACTGTACGCGACCGATCTCTGTCTTAAACCTCTTTTTTGGCTGAGATTCTGCGAGCTCTAGAGTGGAGAACACCAATATTTCAGCATCCTGTGCATCATCAGCATTGAGAAGCTGTCACAAAAGGCTTTCAGGGACAGGCGGGGTAGAATAGATAAACTGTTCAAGTATTTTTATAACGCTGGCTGAATCAAATTTAAACATCATTCTTCAATCCACATTTGCAGATAATTTTGCTTGTGCTTCATTCACAATGAAATCACATTGCCCTAAATAAAAACAAAACGATGTCGATTGGGCCTAAATTAATTAAAGATGCATTCAGTCTTTGGTTCCCTGTTCTAGCTGCTCATGCTGATGAACTGTCCTTTCAAGCGTTCAAAGTGGGATAAGTCATCTGGAAGATGATTAACTAGAGATGACCCTTTGTGTTTATAATGATTTTCTGTGCTCCAGAACATCTCTGTACCTGCGAGGAGAAGATAACTAAATGAGGAAGATGATGGCTTTTCTACTTAGGTGTCTGCCCCAAGTGTTGTTGCAGCCCATCATTGCTAATGAAGAATTCAAAGCAAGGGACCTTGTTGTACGTGAGTACATCTCTCTGTGCACTTTCGATGAGAACAGTAATAGGGAGAGGATTAGGCCCTTCAGCTCATCGTGCTTGTACAGTATTCAATATCATCCTTTGTGATTAAAGTTATTTCTACTATCTGCCTTTGCAATCACTTCCAGTTCAAAACTCCTTTCTGTTAATCGTGCTTCTCCAATTCTGATTACCTGATAATTCCGAGATTGAACTGAATTCATCATTGGTGCCTGTGCCCTCAGCTGTGCGGTGCTTTCGCTGCATACCTCGCTCAGCTACCATAACACCCACGCTCTCCGCCTTAAATACCATATTTTCACCTACCTCTTTGAGAAAATGTTTAGTCTCTTTCTTGTTATATTTGTTTTTTTTTTCTGATTCAGCACCGAATTCATATTCGTTCGTCTTCACCCCATGTGTCACGTTTGGAATATTCAATTTTACCAACGACTGCTTCAATTTAATTCCCAAGAATCGTTGAATTGGCGACACATTGAGGGCTTCAGGTCCTAATCCATCTTTGAGAAAGTACAGTCAGAGCAGTGTCCACTCTTCAGGATCGTTTCCAACGTGGGTAAACCACCCTGTTCCCAACATATGTTGGAGAGACTACGCTGATAATCCAGCATACTCTTCACAATCCTAAGCGCCACATTGGGGGCTTAACTCACCCTTCTGTCCCAATCTACTTTGGATCGACCAGACTGTACTGTGTGCTTTCTTATTCCATTGTACATTGGATGGTTCAAATTGGGTCATTGCTCATCCTTAAATTCACAACATTCCACATACTGTGGTAGTCCATAACTGGAGCCCAGCCAGAATTGCTGAATCCAATGTACCTGGGGTGGTTCATACTGGAACACTAAAAGTGATGTGTAGTTTCCCAGCCACACAAGAATGTGGACAAAAGGCTCCTGAATGACGCCTTTATTATGCTATTCCTTTCAAGAACCAGCATTAATGATCAGCTTCTTGAGGAAAATTGAGGAAAATGTACTTGGATCAGCTGAAACAGCGGCGAAGGATTGTGTGGACTGCATTATTAGGATCGTAACCGTTGCTACATCAAGTAATGTGCGTCACAACGAGGAACCTGCCTCCCTGACTAGTTCTTCCGACGCTATGCGTTATGTTATTCGTATTTTCTGTCATTCATACAGTGTTAGATAGTGCAGCTCCTCTCCCCTTGAACATTATTTTCACAAACATGTGAATCAAACATACTGCTTTGCGTAGCACATGCCGCCTGCCCCCTTTCTAGGTCGAATCGATGTGTCTTTGTAAGATTGGTACAGGGCAGAATTCAGAAATTTTCAGCTCGTCTATTCAAACGTAATAGCTACAAATAATCTTTGCCATGGAATCATATATTGCACCTAATGCATCAACCTCAGCCAACAACGTCCCTGGGACTTCTCTGTCATCAGTGCAAACACGACAGAGTACCCACTGTGCATATCCCTTAACCGTGAATTCTAACCTCCTCCTTGGTAAACATCAGTCGGAGTAAATGCTGAGGTTTTGCATGGACACGGAATGTGTTAGGTTAAAGGGACAACTTTGTGCACCAACGAGAATGTAGTGATTTGACAAGAGCCGGTTGAGACCTAAAGGAGAGTCGATGCCTGTGCTATGTCTGGCTAAGTACCAGCAAAAGGAAGATAAATATTTGACCTCCGCAATGCCACCGTGCTCCGCTAGCAAGAGCAATGGTGAGCATTTTCGTCTGGAGACACTAGCGAAGTTGAAATCTCATCTTTACAACAGGATGCAGTCAGCATACCGTTTGGTCCTGCCATCACCCCAAGCCACATAGTTTCAGGGAAGCTCTAGCAGCTCAATGTTGGACAACAATGCATTCCATCTGCAGCAACAGAAAATTTTCAAACGAAATGCGTGACATCATGTTCCCTGACATGATGTGTCCCTGACAATACCCTTATCCTCAAGCAATTGTTTGCAACATTATTCAATGTAGAATGCACGTGGAAGTTTCAGGGGCAGCAAAAATGCATCTAAAATGATAGACCTCTATAGACCATGATGAAATGCATTAAAGATCAACAACAGAAGGAGCAAATGATCTTCAAAACGCTGTGCTTTCACAACAGTGGGTCAAATTAAAACTGCCGTCAATATGACGATACTTCAAATGCTTTACCGTGTACCTCTGACCCTCCTAGTCAGCTGACATAAATTGTGTATTCCCCTTGTCTTGTTCAATTTTCCAAAGTGCATCAACTCACAATAATTATGGTTGAATTCCATATGCCCAACGTTCTGCTTATCTGCCACTTAAATCTACTCGATACCTGAAAACGTTTGTCCTCACCATCAACTACCCAATACATTCTATATCTCCCGCAGATTTACTGAACACCACGACATTCTCATCTACACCATTTATGAAAATAATAAGGGAACCAGCATTGATCTTTGTGGTACTCCACGGTACACTGAGCTGCAGTCACACGAAAAGTATTTAATCATCTGTTGTCATGAAACCAACTTTCCACATCCAGTGGAACGCAGGAGTATTGACCTTCCTTCTCGGTTTCCGATTTGGGACCCTGCCAGCGGCTTTGCTGAGATCAATGTAAACTACATCAACTACACGAGCCTCATCTACACATTTATTCCCTTTATAAAAAAAATCTATTTTGATAAAAATCGCATCGATCTGGAAAAGACATGCTGACTATTCACGAACAGATGCAAGGATTTCGCTTCTTCTCTATTTGTTTCATTCGTTTCCTTGCCATTGATGTTAAACACACTGACCTATACTTGACTGATCTACCTCTACCTCCTTCGCCAAAATTGTAGCATACTAACTTTCCTTTAGTCCTCCAGCATCTCAACTGAGACAAGAGCAATTTAAAGTTTTGTATCTGGTTCGCTTTAATTTCCTCCGTCATCTCACACAACAGCCGGCGATAAAATTCATTCAGACCTGGAGTTGGCTAACTGTAAATCTGCCAAAATCGCCATTACCTCCCTGCACTTTGCACCAATCTGCTCAAGAATTTCACAGTCCACTTTCCTGTATTTTGTACTTTCGTTTACGTTCTCCAGAGGAAAGTTTGGTGTGAACGTTATATTTAATACTAGACCAATATATTCTGACTTCGTAAAACATCCGCTCATTTCCAAGGATAATTTGTCCTGCTGCTGAAGTTGAAATCAAAATCTCCAGATCAGAGGCATGCTGACAGAGATTAAATGTTAAATGGGAGGCGAGTGATTTGGGGATGTGTGGTGGAGGGAGAATGAGAGAAAAAAGTGTGGAAAAGTTAGAGAGAGAGAAAACGGAAGAGGAATAAAGAAATAATTAGGTAGATGACATAGGAGAGAATAAAAGGGAGGAAGCGTTCAAGAGAGGAAAGAGAGAGAAGGAAGGAGAGATACAGAGGAGGTAGAAAGAGAAACAGAGAGAAGGTGATACTGTGAAAGAAACAGAGCAGTGAAGAGAGAGTAAAGAAGAAAAAACAGTGAGTGAAAGCGAGGGAAAGAGGGAGAGAGAAGGAGGAAGAAAGGGAGAAAATTGGGATCAACAGAGAAAGCTGTTGGGAGATAGAGAGAAAGAGAAAGAAAGGAAAGAGGCAAAGTAGAAGGAATAAAGTGCAGGGAGACAGAAGGGGTGGGGAGAGATAAGAAGTGTGTGATAGAGTCGGAGTGGCGAGAGTGAAAGAAAGATTGAGGGAGATGGGGAGACAGCAAGAAACAGTTAGAGACAGGGTGAGGGAGACGGAGTGAAAGAGAAGGACAGGTTGAGAGAGAGAGAAGGACAAAAGAGGAAGAGAGAGAAAGTCGGATATGTAGGGAGAAGAGAAAGAGAAATTGAGTATGATGAAGTATACAACAAAGTTACTGTATTCCTCTTTAGTTCACTTCACACATGCCTCTCACTGCACGGTGGATCAATGGTTAGCACTGATGCCTCACAGCGTCCCCGACCCGGGATGAATCACAGAATCCCTGCAGTGTTGAAACAGGCCCTATGGCCAGTAAGTCCACTTCTACCCTCCTTTGTTTCTGCAGGGAATCAATTAGAATCGTGAAATTATCGGTCAGGAAGCCTTTTGTTTGTTATAGGCAAAATATTGGAGAAGATTTGTTGGAAGAGAATTTGCTCACGTTTGGGAAAAATATGCAGTTAATTGTAATAAGTAGCATTGCTTCGTGCTGGGAAGGTTGTGTCTCACCGTTTTGGGGAAGTAACAGAGTTGATGTATGCGAGCATTTCAGTAGCTGTTTTCCACCTGGACTCAGGCAAGGCCTGTTTCAAAGACCCTCTAGCAGGCTGAAACAAAAGACGAAGTCAAATAGGATCTTCAGTGGAAGAACATTTTTCAACCTGTCTGTCTGTCTGTCTGTCTGTCTATCTATCTATCTATCTATCTATCTATCTATATGCCTGAGATTGTGTGTACACGTGTGTGTATGTCTGAGTGTGTCTGCGTGACAGTCAGTGCCAGTTAAAATGTTAACGGGTTTTTCTGGATGGTTAAGTGCATATTTAGCACAAAATGTCTGTGAGTCCGTATATGTTATTGCGTGTGAGTGTTTCTCTGTGAGTTTGCGCGTGTCTGCCTGTCTATACATGTGAATGTCAGTGTGTTTAGCTGTCGTGAGCGAGTATGTCCTTGCTTGTTTATATGTATATGGGTGTACATGTGTGACTGCTTGCTTCTGTGTGCATATGAATGTCAGTGTGAGTCTGCATGTGTTACTGTGCGTGTCTATGTGTGCATGAACATGCGTATGTCTGTGCATGTGAATGTGCATGTGTGTATGTCTGTGCTTGTGTGCATCTCAGTGTATGCAGTCGTGTGCGTGCACCTATGTGCGTGAGTATGTGTATGCATATCGGTGTGTTTGAGTATGTTTGTGTGAGTGTGTATGCGTATGTGTGTGTTAGTGTTGGAATTATAAGTCAAAAGAACCTTTCATGTGCACGCCATGTACTCCTTCCATATTATGTTTATTCGCTCTTATCAATTGCAGAATAGTCTGTGATATCGTATAAGAGCTTTTGCCCTCCAAATATTTCACAGTGAAACAAAAATAGATCAAGGATGAGAACTGCCCTGTTGTTAGCACTTGTATTGATAGTGCAGTCATGCATTGATGATGAAGGACTGAAGCTACGTTGGTTTTCGTTAACTAATTTTGGAAATGTTGACTGCCATCATTCATTCCATGAAGTCTAAATTCCATTTAATTGGGTATACAAACTGATTTGTACATTTGACGTGTACAATAATATTTCATTGGATGAAGGTGATGTTAGCAAAGAAAACATTTATTTCCCATTGATAATTGCCCAGAGGCAATTCCTAATTCCTGTGAGGCTGGAGTCTCATGTATATAAAATCAGATAAGGACGGCAGACTTCCTTCCTTACATGGTATTCGTGTAGTTGATACTCCCCGCCCCCACCTCTTCAGACTCACCGGCCCCCAGCAATCAACAGCATATACAATTTTGGCATGAGTTTTTTGAATATGATTCAATATTTTTATTATTTGCCCTATTGGGAATCAATGGCAGGGCTTACGTCATAGACTTGGTGGTCCTGGATTGCGATCCTCCATTCCAGTCCACTAACTAGTCACTGTGCAATTGATGAAACATTGCTGGTATTTCCGATGAATGAGTTTTCCACTTCAGTTCTGTTGTTTTTTAAACCATCCTGTACCAATAGATACACACCATCATAGTCATAATCAACAGGTGACATATCCTTCTCCATCCCAGTTAATGTCTATGTTCATTATATAAAGTTTTCTCATGAATAGCTGAGAGAACAGTTGTTTTACTGTTGATGGGTCAATCTCAGGGAGCTAAGTGAAAGGTTTGAACGCGGACTGCGGGCATTGTGAACTCTTGAATTTTGTTTTGTAGGTGTAAATGTAGGCTGCGAACTCTCTGGAGGGGTGTATATAATTGACAGATGTAAAGACGATGAAATTGAGTTGCTCCATAAATGTTCATTGATTCTGAATTGCTGGCACCATGACATTGAACGAATCACAAAAACAGTTAATGTGGGATGCAGCAAGATACCTTTAAGGCTGTGCCTGAAGCTAATTTCAGTCGATAATGTGGGTTCCTCTTGAGTATGCTCATCCCCTTGAGCCTAACCAATCAGCTTTGAGTCGGGAAAGTGCCGTTACCAGCATCTTGTGGAATATGTCTAATTTCAGATTGTGAGTAGTAGTATATTTCATCGTGATCAGTTATCAGAAACGGCAGAAGCACAGTTAGCTCTGTCAGCTCCAAAGAGACTATAACTGCAGTTTATAGTCAAAAATGAAAGCGACACTGTCATCTCTCTGAAGTCATTATCAAGGGATAATAGTAGCACGTTCCAAACACATGGACATTTCGATCTGGAAGGACAATGGTCACACATCCATATGAACTCTACTTTATTTCAAATTCCAATTCAAACCAGTCACGCCTGAGTACGAAAATTCTTGGATATTCCTTTTTTGTCAATGGGTCAAAATCTTGTTACACACTCCCAAGATCGTTTATTGCGGTCCTGTCTACATCACACGGGTTTCAGCGATTCAAGACAGATTACCCCACTCCCCCACGTACCCACCCCCTTAAATGAGTCAACTATGGGAGGCAAATGCAGGACAGGGCAGTGCCGCCCATGTCCTGGGAATGAACAGAAATGAATGGTTAATGAAGGCAGCGGTGCTGAGGTATCAGTGTGCAAATCACTGGGATGTCATTGTCCCCTCACTCGCCCTCTGATCCACTTCCCATCTTCTTACTCTGCTACCACAAGTGAATGATTATTAATCCGCCTGCCCTGCTCCACTCTGGAGATCCAATTGAGAAACTGCTTAATTGTTACATGTGGCAAGAAGAGAGGCGCGGTAACTCAGTGTTTAGCATTGCTGCCTCACAACATGGACCCAGGTTTGGTTCCACTGTCTGGCAACTATCTGAGTTCACTTTGCACGTTCTCGCAGTTTCCACCTGGCTTCCTCCTGTAGCTAAACGATGTGCAAATTAGGTGTATTAACCAACGCCAAATTGTCCTTAATGCTCAAGGATGTATAGCTGAATTGTATTAGCTATGGGAAGTGTATTCAGACCTGAAAGCAAGAAGCAAGGATACTGATGAAGGGAGAGAACGGGACAATCCACAAGTTTATGTTTACACAACCATGTCCGAGGATATCAGCAACAAAATGTATCAATACTAAGGCTCTCTCTTCTCTCTCGGGAATTTTCTGACGGTATATTCTATCATTTACTCTCTCTTTCTCTTCACACATTTCTCACTGTATCTAATATATTATGAATAAATTACAAATGTCCAGATTCCACGAATGAATTTGTTAAAATTCCAGAATTGACTGTGAAGTAATAATGAAGTCAATGGGCGTTGGGCAGTAATCGATTGGCTCTTAATTATTAGAATATTGCCATTAAAGGAATCTGGTTTATCCAGAATCTCAGCGAAATGTTCGAGGGTGCTTGAATTCCTTTCAAGAAGACGATGGACTTTGAATTGATCTTTTAAAAAACACTCTGAATTTGTGAATCTAGCGTTTACGATTTTCTGCTTCTAAGGTCACAGCTTCCATCAATCCATCCGGCTTCTCCTCGCAACTGGAGAAATTAATTAATAAAGATATTTTCCTATAAGCGGGTTTTGTCAAAAACTCCACTTTAATAAATTATTGTGGAAAACAGTGTTGTACCTGACCCAGAATACGAGCATACTTCTTTATTGTCGGCTGAAACTTTGCAAAGAAAAACAGCAGCAAAGTAATTGCAGCCATAGACCCTATTCTACCCATGAAAAAAAATGTCAGGGATGAAGTTCATCTATGCCTAGGTAAAAACAAATGGAGAACGGTGGAAAGGTAAAGGGCAAGGGGGAAAGAGGCATCGAGAGTGTCAGGAAATTTGGAGAACTAAAGAACTACAGTTATTTAGAGATTGCAGGTGGAAGAAAGTGTGAACGAGAATGTAGGAGAAAAACGAGTGAGGAAATGGGATGGAGGTCGCAGGAAGGCGGGAGAGAGAGAGAAAAAAGAGAAAAGGTTTGAGTGTCGGTGGGGCAGTGGTGGGAGGGAAATTTGAAGAGAACACTTGTTTCATCTGAAGTGAAATCAATTAGCGTGATATTTAAAACCAACTGTTGAGATCTTCTTTGGCCTCCTCCCATTCCCTGACGGGCAGGAATTGGAGCCGAATCTGTGTCTCTCCGGTACACATGGTGATGGCTTCAACCGGGACCTTGTGTTCATGTCACACTACGCGTGACCCCATTGCACTATACACACACACACAGACAGGCGGACACACACACACACACACACACTCCTACAGACACACGTATTGCTCCACACACGCTCCCCGACAGAGACACATACTCACACGGACCCACTCTCATACACTCACATCTACACTTCCATACAGACCCTCTTATACCCCTTTACACTCGCACACTGTCTCACAGACACTCTTAACTATCCCCCCCCACCCCACACGCACACCCACATGCACACATACACAAAAACGTTTGTTTGGTGTATTTGTACATGCAGAATTATATTTTACTTTGCTCAAAAACTGCATGAATCCATGCAAAATTATATAAATCCGTCTTTTTAGATTAGAATTAGTCTGATCATTGTGGCACAGACAGCTTCACAAAGGGAAACTCACACCTTCAATACATTATCTGGGCCAACATGTCACCAATTGTTAAAGTTCACTTGAAAATGTAACTTTTGAAAAATATTTTGCGATTTACGTATGAAAGTCATGTTAAAAGATTAGACTTAAACAATCCATGCGTTTTTCAGTATATACTTTAAGTTACATCACACTGTAAAATGTTGCTATAAATTCTGTGTCTTACAATCTTATCCTCCAAAACCACCTGATAAAAGAGCAGGGCAACGAAAGCTTGTGCTTTCAAATAAACTTGTTGGATCATAACTTGGTGTCGTGTGATTTTTACTTTTGTCCAGTCCAGTCAAAAACCGGTGTCTCCAAATCATCTCTCCAGCTCAGCTTCTTGGTCAAATTGCAGTGACAGAAAGAGCTAGTAAAATAGAGTCCTTTCTCCCCGGGCCCAAAGTCGGCAAAAGGGATTTGTATGTCCCCATTAATCTGCTTTTTAAGTTTGGAATAAACCAACACAATCTTCAGCTTGTTGCCATAAATCCGGCTGCTGCGTTGTGCAAATTTGAAGTGAATTGGGAAGTTGCCGAGTGTGTAATTAATTAGTGAATTTCATTGTCTAATTTTTGGGTAAAAGGAAGTTTCAGCACAATCTTACCTCTTGACTGAACTTACTTTGTGTCACAAATATGTATCACAATGCCTGTGCAGCAGCTGCAGCATGGAAGCCAATTTCTGCACAAATTAATGCAGATGCACGCATTAATATCCCAAACCAAAGTTTCTGTCAAGTATGGAATTCACCAGCAATGTTTACGGCAGCAAGATAAAATTGGCAAAGGTTACAAGCAATAAAAGATTTTTTTTCATGGCATGGCATTTTATATTCTCACTCTCCCCATTGCTGTGAGCTCGGAGTCTCCTGAAAGCTGTACTTGCACAAAAAGTGCATCTGATCGTAAAATAACTGATCAACAGAATCAGAAGAAATCGGAGAGCCCGGGATAAGATATGTTGGAGAAATTCGAATATACCCCAGATCCATGAGAAACTATTATAATTTGTTACATTACAAAATTAGAGAAGTTTCATCACTTGGCCCCTCGCGTTTGGGTTAGGAAATTGAGTGAACACATTTCCAATATTCAGGACTTTTTTAAATCTTCAGTTGAACACTATCAGATCTCAATCTCTCAATAGTCTTTTAAGTCAATAGGTGAATTGGCTGTAGTGTTAGGTAAGGGATAAATGTAGGGGTATGGGTGAGTTGCGTTTCGGCGGGTGAATGTGGACTTGTTGGGCCGAAGGACCTGTTTCCACACTGTAAGTAATCTAATCTAATCTAAAAAATAACGCTTATCGGATTCTTTCAAATCATTTACACATTCAAGATTGAAGCACTTTTGAAGAAATGTTTTTTTACTAGTGCATGGGCCGGCATGTCCCAGACAATACTGCACCAGTTTCTTGGTTTCAGGAAACGTAGCCAATTATAAAATAGAACATCAACGGTCGCAACCTCCAGAATGCGACTTAAGGAACGTTGGAGCAGGAAGAAGAGAACTAAAATTAAAATTACATAGATGTGTAACAACATCTCTTCCTGCATATGGAGAAATAGGAATATGTTCACGTATAACTTCTGTTTGAATTTGTTGAAGTATTTCTGCCCTTTCAGCTGAATGATGGAAATAAATGTTCTGAATTTAGATGAGGGTAATGTAAAACAACTCGAATAACACGTCCTGACTTAGACATTGCTCTGGGACAAGGTTAAGCCTCTAGTTAATATCATTGCCATCTTTGTAAATGCAATTGGTAACAATGCCTAGTTCAGAACTACATGGCTAAGAGTTACTTTCTTGAATTGAACGATAAAGACGTGGAACTCGAATTGCAGGAATGAGAAGTCAGTCCAAAGATTAATGATCTCAACTGGAACAAAACAACAGAAAATTTTACAGAAAATCAACAGGGTTGGCAGCATTTGTGGAGAGATGTTAACATTTTCAGTCCAGTGATAGTTCAACAGTGAAATTTTGATTGGAGAATTGTACAATTAGAATAAAAAGGACAAGTTCGAATTGATGGCCATTGTTGGAAAACAAATCATGATTCACAAATGTCTCTTAGGGAAGGAAACTGCCACACTTACTTTGTCCCCCATGAACGTGATCTGGAGCCAGAAAAAATTGACTGATTCTTAACTGTGCTCTGGCAGAATTTATGAAGCGCCAACATTTTTATAAATAACCTGAATGAGGGGCTAGAAGGTTGGGTGAGCAAATTTGCGGATGACACGAATGTCGATGGAGTTGTTGGCAGTGTGGAAGGATGTGGCAGGTTACAGCGGGATATAGATAAGCTGAAGAGCTGGGCAGAAAGGTGGCAAATGGAGTTCAATGTAGCGAAGTGTGAAGTGATTCACTTTGGTAAGAGTAACAAGAAGATGGAGTACGGGGCTAATGGTCAGATACTTGGTAGTGTGGATGAGCAGAGGGATCTTGGTGTCCATGTACGCAGATCTCTGAAAGTTGCCACCCAGGTAAATAGTGCTGTGAAGAAGGCATATGGCATACTGGCTTTTATTGGTAGAGGAATTGAGTTCCGGAATCCTGAGGTCATGTTACAGTTGTATATGACTCTGGTGCGGCCTCATCTGGAGTATTGTGTGCAGTTTTGGTCGCCATACTATAGGAAGGATGTGGAGGCACTGGAAGGGATGCAAAGGAGGTTTACCAGGATGTTGCCTGGTATGGCAGGAAGATCGTATGAGGAAAGGCTGAGGCGCTTGCGGATGTTTTCATTGGAGAAAAGAAGGTTTAGGGGTGACTTGATAGAGGTGTACAAGATGATTAGGGGTTTAGATAGGGTTGACCATGAGAACCTTTTTCCACGTATGGAGTCAGATATTACGAGGGGGCATAGCTTTAAATTTAGGGGTGGTAGGTATAGGACAGATGTTAGGGGTGGATTCTTTACTCAGCGAGTCGTGAGTTTATGGAATGCCCTGCCAGTAACAGTGGTGGACTCTCCCTCTTTATGGGAATTTAAACAGGCATGCGGAGGAAAGTGAGCTAGTGTGGGTTAGGTGGGCTTGGATCGGTGCAACATCGAGGGCCGAAGGGCCTGTACTGCGCTGTATTTTTTCTATGTTCTATGTTCTATTCTTTGAATGTGGAATAATGAGATTGCCTGAATTGCTCCACAGACAAATTATGTCTTTAATCATCTGTTAGAACCCATAAATGAATCCATTATTTAGGTTGAAGCCCGACCTGCATTCTTTATCCTATGCATCAAAATCGTTTCTACTCCACAATTGCACATACCTTCTCTTGTAATATTTCACCATGAATAAGCTTTGCATGTGAAACTTTGGCTCAACCTACTGGTTTTACATATTGCTTTGGAAATTTTATTTAGCTAGTTTGTACACCCGTTATTATTCAAACGATAAGACCACAGGACAAAAATTATTTTTCATTCTTCCAAAACGTATCAGATATTTTAAGAAGTCTGTTGATATTCCAATCAATGTTAACTCGCTCGTTACAGTCAGTAGAAAAAAAAGTTAAAATTAACTTCTAGGTCGATCTATGTCTGCATAGTGGAAATTGGTCTCCCCAACGAGGATTGGTATTCTGCTGGCTTCTCATCACTTCCTACACATATAAACTCTGCATTGTGTTTGTTAAATAAACACTGAAGTGATTTCAGTTTTTATTACTACTTTATTACTACGTTAATAAAATGGAATGACCGACTTCTGAGATTGCATTGGTCGTTCTCGTTCTTCAGAGCTATTGCATTGTGAATCAATTCACTTAAAGGCAAAATGACTGATAATCACATTGTAAAATTTTAAGTGTGGCATGTCATTTTTATCTTCTATCTTTACAAATTTAAAACGCACCTCGGATGATGGAAACGAGAAGTACGTTCATGTCTCACAGATTGAAAACTGTAGAAGGAAAGCAATTGGCCTCAAAACAGTATTTCTTTACCTCTCCAGCGATGCTGCAAGAACTATTGAGTTCCTCTCCCACTTTCTGTTTTCTAATGAGCAGATAATTAATATAAGCTTGAATTTATCAGAATTTCTGTGATGTTCATTTTGGGTTTCAGTTAGATCAAACAGGTACCTTAATAAATCTATGACAAAACATTTATTTTCTGCATTTTACGTCATTACTTTGCAACGGATGCAGAGAAAACATTATGAAATCAATCTAAATTCGGGAAAAGAATGTTCATTCGACTCGAAATAATATCTATGTTTCCTCTCTTCAGTGATGTTGCAATCATGCTGAGTTTAACCATCATTTTTTGTGTTTATAATATTAGAAATACACCACTACACAAATTATGACTGGTATGAGACTGTAATTTTTAATGATTGGGATACTCCAATTTTAAGAAATATCCAAGATCGATGTTATTTTCAATGTGACATTGACGGATTGAATGTAAGCAGTTGCTTCCAAACTACGTCAGTGGTTTGAAAAGAATAATGTTAAATTTCTCATTGATTAGCTTTGAATCAGAATTGGAACACAGTGTTCAAGGTGCTATCAAATATCTGAGTGGATTACAATGGCATATGAACATATCATACAGTTGCTTCGTACTAAATTAAACCTGATTGATGCTTTCAAACAGATGCCTTAGCTTTACGTGGCCGCAATATAATCCTTTGACAGTTCGCATGGATACTCAAATCCACAATCATTTATGACTGCAGGATATGGTTCATTTAGGGGTGTAGGCTGTTTTCTTTGAGTGGGATGGTTCGTATTCATTGATCCAGGTAGGAATCAATGGCATAGTATCATTAAGATTAAGCACGTACACGCGTGGCTCAAAATTTGATGTGGGAGAAATATGTTTGAATTCATCGGACAGGCGCAACACTACTGATACATAATGGAGCTGCTCCAGTGGAATGATTTTCATTTGAATCGTGCTGTGACCAGAGTCCTGCGAATCACATAACTAGGGCAGCATGCAGAGCTTTAAGCTAAATGATAGAGTGTAGTGGAGCAGAGGAGGTGTGGTGGAGGACTCACGGACAGGGGAAATTAGAAAACCCGAATTAAAAGAGAAGGTAAGAGTGCAGAACTCAGGATAGATTATTAAAATCTCTAACATACATAAAAATAGAACAAGGTGTATGGACAAATTTAACAATCAAATTTCAAGCACACTGGACAAACGAATGACAACGAGTAGACGGATAGTGAATGCAGAACTTATGGAGTGATATCTGAATGAATGTGGTACAAGGAACAACGTAACTGAGCTTGTTATGCAGATGGAAATGGACAGGTATGGCGTGATGTGCGTCATGGAGACATGGCTGCAAGGTGATAAGGGTTAAGAAATGAATTTTCAAAGATGTACATCCTATCGAACAAATAGGCAGGTGGGCAGAGGGCTGCCTTAGTCACAAGAAATGAAATTAAATCAGTAAGGTGAAAAGAAGTAGTGTCGGACGCTGTGGAATCTGAGTGAGTAAAATTGTGGGACATTAAAGATATACAAAACATAATTGGAGTTATATAACGACCTTCAAATCGTGATCGAGAGCTGGAGCGCAAGATACACCACAAGATAGAAAAGAAGTGTAGGAAAGGCAAAGCTACAATAATCATGGGGAAGTTCAATATGCTGGTGACATGAGAATATCAGATTGACAATGGATGACAAGTGTGGGATGTCTGTGAGCTGACATTTTTAGAGCAGTGTGTTTTGGAGAACGCTAGGGAACAGATGATACTGAATTCAGTTTTGTGCACTGAGGCAGACTTGATAAGGGAGTTGTAAACTGAAGAAAACGTTTGGAGGCAGTGATTGTGAATTTACTGTGCAATTTGAAAGCAAGAAGATAGATTCAACGATAACTATAATACAACTGAATAAAGGCAACTGCAAAGGCATGTGGGAGGAGCTGGATAGAATTGACTGGGAGAGGACACTAGCAGGAAAGAGAGTGGAACAGCAGTTCCACAGATAACAGACTCTGAGAGAAATTTAGGAGATATGGTAGAGATTCGTCCAGAGGAAAGTGAAGCATAATAGATGGAAGATGGCGCAACCATGGCTGACTGGGGTTGTCAGGGAGAGCAGAAAAGCACTATTACCTCCGGCCGTTGGAAACCAGAGGTTTGGGGAGATTATGAAGACAAACCGAGGGCAATAAATAAAAGGAGGGAGAAAATGAAATATGATGATAAGGTAGCCAGTAATATGAGGTAATTTCATAGGAGTTTCATGAATGCAAAAAAGAGGCAAAAATGGTCATTGGGCCGCTGGGAAATGGGCTGGAGAGATTTTAAGTGCCAGAGAAACTGAAAGTCTTTCGAAGTGGATACGATGGACTATAACTCAGAGTACAAATAGAGATAGCTCAAGAGATAGAGGAGGCGTGAATTTGAAGCTTCAGGAATCGTTTGACAAGGGAGGTTCCCAGATCAGAAGGCACCCTGTTGAAAAGGGATTAAGGAAATTTACAGAAAATTGCAGACAACTCGGACGAAACTCTGCCGTGGGTACCAAACTGGAATTCAGTTTGAAGGATAAGATTGCAAGTGTCTGGTAAAATAGGACAAAGTCATTGTGATTTCACCTTGGGGAGGTACGGCCTGACAAGTTTGCTATAATTCTTTGGAAAAGTGAAAAGTAGATTAAATCAAGGAGAACCAATGAGTGTTACCTAACTGGACTTCAAGAAGGCCTTTGACAAGTTGCTGCACAGGACACTAAGAGCTCTTGGTGTCAGAGGCAAGGTACGAACATGGATGGAAGCTTGGCTTTCTGGCAGAAAGCCGAGAGTGAAATTAAAAGTTCTTTCTCAGAATGACAGCCCATGACAAGTAATGATCTGCTAGGCTCAGTGTTTTAAACGGATTTATCACATTACATGCTTATATGCAGCACAGCAATTGCACTATTGCCTCACAGCACTTGGGTCCCTGGTTCGATTTCAGCCGCGAGTGACTCTTTGTGTGGAGCATGCATGTTCTCCCCATGTTTGTGTGGCTTTTCACCACGAAGTGCAGTTTCCTCCCACGGTCTCCTCCCAAAATTGTGCAGGTTAGTCATGCTAGATTGTCCAAGGGCATGTAGGTTAGGTGCATTGCTACGGGTAAATGTAGTGTAAGAAGATAGCAAAGTGCATCTCGGTGGGATACTTTTCGGAGAGTAAATGTCGACTTGTGGAGCTAAATGGCCTGTTTCCACAATTTAGGGATTCTGTGATTAACGATCTGGATGAAGGAACTGAGGGAATTCTGGCTAAGTTTGCAGACGACAAAGAGATAGGTAGAAAAAACATTGGGGAGGACCTGCAGAACGATTTGGGCAGGTTAGAAGACTGGGCAAAGGAGTTTCAGATGGAATAAATTGTGGGAAAGTGCGAGGTCATGCATTTTGATCCGAAGAATAAAGACATCAAATAATGTAAATGCAACAACAGTCAGAAGTCTGAAGAACAAAGAGACTTGAGGGTTCTCGTGGAGGATTACTCAAGGTAATCTTGCAGGCTGAGTCAGTAATTCAGAGGGCAAATGCAGTAATGGCATTTATTTAGACATTACTTTAATATAACAGCAGTGATATTCTTTAAAAATTGTGTACGTCTCTGCTGAGACCATATTTGACGTGTAATGCATGGATGTGGGGCCCATTTCTCAAGATTCACCTGCTCCACGGATGCTGCCTGATTTGCACTTTTCCAGCACCAGTCTAATCTAGATTCTGAACTGGACGAGTTCACTGAGAACAGTGGACATGACATTGGTCGCCTAAATTTCTCTGCCCCTCCCCTTAACGATGAGAACCTGTTTTCTTCTGAATTGACTGCACTCCGTTTTCTCAGTACAAACTGAATGCCACCATGAAACATCAGGTCATTGCATTCACAATGATCACCAGTCTTATTCCATTCGATGACATCCCCTCCATTTCTCAAAGTCTCACCGCTCCACACAGCTGGCTTCTTCATCTTCCCGGAATTCACAAACACGACCTACTTGGCAGACATGTTGTTTCTTGCTTGTTCTCACCACACAGAACTTATCTTTTCCAAACAGTAATCAATGTGTTTTTGTTTTTGCCCAGTTCCTTCCAACTTGCACCTTCAATTCCTTTGTTCCTTTAAGTCAGTTTTCAGATTTTCCAGTTTGCTCCAGCCATTGCCTCTGTACCATAAGCATGCAATGGCGAGACACATCAATTCCCCTTCAGCGTCCTCATAGAACTCTTCGCTTCTCCCTGGAAAAAGGCATGAGTCGAGATTTTCCTCAGCCTGAACGCATCCTCCTCTAATTCATCTCAAATTCGTCAAATCGAAGTGGGGGGGGGGGGGGGGGGGGGCGGGGCGGGATGGTAACCACGGGTTTCAGTTACAGCCTTCTCTTTGTGTGTTGTGTGGAACATTTCTTCTTCCAGTCCTAACCCGGACTTCATCGCAACTGTTTCTGAAGGAAATCAACAAAAGTGTTGTTGCTTCCAACTTTGGTTCGAATTTTGTAATACCTACCTATTGAGCTCCAATTGCAACATTGCTCCAACCTTCACTTGGTCTAACTGAGTCTTCTCTTCACGTAGACTCATAGAGTAATAGAGATGCACAGCATGGAAATGGACTCATCAGTCCAACTCGTCCATGCCGACCAGATATCCCATCACAATCTAATCCCTCCTGCCAGCACCTGGCCCATACCCATCCAAAACTCTGTCTTCTACCTTTGAGCCAGTTCTATATCCAAATAGTCAGTTCTCTCTGTATTCAATGAGATCTTACCGCGCTAACCAGTCTCCCATGAGATACCTTGTCGAATGCCTGAATGAAGTCCATATAGATCACGCCCACCATTTTGCCATCATCAATCGTCTTTGTTACTTCTTCAAAACACTGAATCAAGTTTGTGAGACATGATTTCCCAAGCACAAAGCTATGTTGACTATCCCTAATCAAACGTTCGCTTTCCAAATATATGTTACATTCTGTCCATCAGGATTTCCTCCAACAACTTGCCTACCACCGACGTCAGTCTCACTGGTCTATAGTTCCCTGGTTTGCCTTTACCACCTTTAGTTGCACAACGTTAGACAACCTCCAGTCTTCTGGTACCTCAGTGATACAAATATCTCAGGAAACGGCCTAGCAATTACTTCCGTAGCTTTCCACATTTTTCTAGGGTACACCTGAACAGCTGCTTGGGATTTATCCACTCTTATGCATTTCAAAGCATTCCGCACTTTCTCCTATTTAATAGATACATTTGTCAAGAAGTCACCAACTATTTCCATATATTCTATGTCCTCCATGTCCTTTTCCACAATAAATACTGTTACAAAATATTCGTTGAGTATTTCACCCATCTTCTGCTGCTCAACACAACTGCTGCCTTGCTGATCTTTGAGGAACCCTATTCTCTCTCTGGTACTCTTTGACTTAGCGTATTTGTAAAAAGCCTTTGGATTCTTCTTAACACTATTTGTCAAAGCTATCGTATGCCACCTTTTTTTGTCCTCTCTTAAGTATACTCCTCCTGCCTTTATACTTCTGTAAGGATGCACTCGATCTATCCCATCCAGACCTGACATATGTGTCCTTCTTTCTTTTAACGAAAACCCCAATTTCTTTAGTTATCCAGCATTAACTGTACCTCCCAGCCTTTGTTCTCTGAGTCCTCCCCTTCCTTCCCTTCCTTCTTCTCTCGATTTCCATTTGCAGTTACGCTGGCTACCAATACCTACTAGAAACTCATTGACTACATATTTACCTTGATTAACCATCCTTTCTTCTGTCTCTTTTAAAGTCCCCATTCCACTCTCCCAGTTCGTTCATCTGTGTTGCAAGTTTTCGGCAACGTCAATGTAAATATGGGATTCTGAAATGTGCATCTTCTTATTTAAAATAGGATTGGCCAGCAATGTTGACTGGTCACTTGGACAGATCCAATCCATCTCCGACACTTCAGTCCTTACCATTTCTCTTCCCTCCTACTTTAGCCATAATTTTTCCCTTGTCCCCAATTCCCACATTCCACCAACATCCACATCCAGAGTTTCATTAAACACTATTTCCGACACCTCCAGCTGCATGCAATGACCAGACACATTTTTGACTTTCCCTACCTTATCAGGCTCCAACCAAGATGGTTCCCTCTCGTGGATTCTGGTTCATTCTTCCTTTACTTCTAACGCTTCCCACAGCTTCAAAACACTTTCTGCTGCAACTGCAGAAGGTGCAACATCTGCCTGAAGCTTTCTTTCTCTTCCAAGGCCATCCATGACTCCAGAAACAACGCCCAGATGAATCTGCGTTTTACTTACGCTTTATTCATTCAAGTCCAATGCATCCTCTGGCGAGAATGTTGTTCTTTCTACACTGTGGCAGCAAAGCACAGACTCAGTTATCGCTTCCGAGAACATCCCATTCTGTATGTAAATATAACCTTAAGCTTCTTAGTGCTTGTTACTTCATTACACCACATTTTTCAGCGACCAACATGTATGTTTCAGACTTCTGGATTTACTTCGATTGTGTCTAGCATACGTTGGTACCACGGCATCTCATTCTCACCTGAGTAGCCTGTGGTCATCTTGACTTAATATGCAGTTCATCAATTTTCTGAATTGGAAAACATTTGCCATAATTTCTCCCAATGCCAGAAATCAGGCGTTGTCTTTACATGGGATGTCACCATACACTATCAAACTAAATATCACTCATAACCCCCTTTTACAGCTAATCATTAAGAATTCCTTTTTCTGACTAACTGTTTTTCGCTCTCTTTATCTATATCCAATTACCTTTGCTGTCTACTTCCCCCACCCCATATTGTGTAAAGAAAAACAGCATTTTTCCGAGCTACCATCAGTTCAGAAGAGGGGTCATTGGACATTAAATATTATTTCCAATTTCTATTCACCGATGCTGCTAGACCTTCTGCGATTTTCTGGCAATTTTATTTTGTTTCAGATTTCCAGTATCCATCGTTCTTGATTTTTTCTGATTTACTGGTTTATTGACCAGGTAATTTGCAAACATTTATTTTCAGTATCGCTCTGCCTCACGCAAGATTCATCCCTTCTCATTGTTACCCATGTTCCAGCACTAAATAACAAAGATGTGTTAAATTGTATTTTGGTTATTCCTTTCAGAATTAGCGACAATGTAGAACGACAAGACATTCTATTTTCCTTCTTCTCATCCGATAAACTAAAGTTGAGACGTCGCTTTACGAAATGTCCTGAACATCTTATTTGTTTGCCAGAACATCACACATCCAGGGATGTTCCCAAAAGCCCAGTCACAAAGTCTACAGTTACACGAACAGATGTGAACAAGGTGTTGAACATCTCACTTGTTTCGTTCGAACATTCATACTAATCATAAAGTGGAATCTCTTTTGTACTGATCCTTGGTGTAATTAGACTTGAATCAAGAATTCACATTTCCCACATTACCTCCGTCTTGTTGTTGGTTCATTGTACATATGCTTGCATTATTGTCAACTTTTCTCGTGAACTCCAAGAAGCCTATTAAACATTCAGACTTCGTTTCTAGACAGACGAATATAAATTTCATGTTCTATTGATCTCCCAGTTATTACCTCTACTTGCCTTTACGGAAAAATTACACTTGTGCGCTTTTTTCCAAGCATTGATACTAACAGAAGTTCACGGCTTTCCAATCGTCTATGAAATCGTGGAAGATGACTTATCCAAAATATTTTCTTTCTTCGGCGATTTGAATATTCGAAATATTTTGAATGTCCCTTCAATGCTGACCACACATCACTTTACTTAGACGCATGCTTTGATTTTACCAAAGAATTTTTTATTTTTAACCTTCGTTCAGGAAAATTCGACATAATCACTGATTTATTCAAACCTCCTCTTCATTTCAATGCTACTCTTCCTGATCTTTGCTTGCTAAAATTGTTTGAGTTGTAGCTATCGCTTCATTCTTTTTAATCTTCTCGGTGTCCTAAGAAGCAAGCCTTCCTTTGCTGGATTGCTACATTTCCAGAAGGAACCCTAAGTTTCATTCTTTCTCAATCAGCATTTTAATAAAGTATACCCTACAGCAACTATTTCACAGTTTTTGTTAAATGCTCATTTACTTCCAGAGTTTTATTATCATTCTTCCATGCATTGATATGTTTTCATGAAGAAATAAACTACTTTCCTTGTCATTTCCATATCTTCGTTTTAAAACAAAAATCGTCTCTGAAAATGTACTTGTTCACTTTTCCAAATCACTTTCTTTTTCTCCTTGGATGCCCTTCCTGATTTTCTCTTCTACATTTAAAGTCGTTTTCCAGCCTTCTGATCATTTCTTTTTCCTTCCTCAATAGATATCTTCAACATTTTTTTCTAACCTGCTTTGCCACTGAATTCTCATAGACTTCTATAGTCTCTGTTAGCGTTTTGTTCCATGTGTCTTCGTGGTTTTTCCCTATTTTTCTCACAATTTGTCTTTTTTCTGCAGATATTTAACATATTCAACTGCAACATCCCTACAACTTCCGCTGTTTGAATTCATGTCTGGTTGCGCCATCGCAGAGACATTACATTGACCATCCCTCTCTTTAAAAAATGGTTCCAGCAAACTTTACATATTCTGTATTGCTCTACTTTTAATACATAGGTTTAAAATTGATTTCCTTGTTTATTTTTAATTGGCCCGCTTAGTATTTGCAATTAGCAGCACAATGCAAAATTGCAGCGACTTCTCATTCACTGCTTTAAAGCCATGTAACTATGCCATCCACTTTGCATTTCTCAAACTCCCTTCATTTTTAAATTTTTAACAACTCTTCTTTCATCTTTTCTGAGAATTCTTTTTATCCGTGGTACACCGTCAATCCGTGCAATTGACTCGATACAACGTTGGGACGAGCCAAGTGCTGTTGGCATTTAAGCTGACATTGTGTGATTTTTAAGTTTCTTCAAATTGTCATTCGTCATATTAAGAATAAAAGGAACATGCTGAAGAATCTACGAATAGAGGAGGATTAAACTGTTTGGTCCTTTTGAGCCTCAGCCAGCATTCAATAACATTAGAATTGGCATTCACATATCCATTTACCTGTCTTCGACTTAACATTACTAATACATTTTCTCAACAGAACTCTGGCCAGCTCAGCCTTGAATAATTTGACACAGAATCTCCACCACCTGTTCAAAATAAATCCCTAAACGAATACAACATTTTTTGAACAAAACGAATTATCCTACACACATTCTGAATACAATATCGAAGCGGAGACAGTCAGCAGAAGTAAATTGGCCTGTATGCCTCTGTATTTACAACATGGCAAAATTGAGTCATTCAATGATCTCCAGTACTGTCCCGACTGGTTCCAAATCAGAATATTAACAAAACCAGTCCCAGGCTTTGTTAATAATCACTTGTTAACATCCACTTTCAGCTTGAAAATTAAAGTGCGAACTTAACAACAATGAAATGAATTGATTGAGTAAAAAGAAGCAATAAATCTATCTTATTGATATATACTTTCAATCAAAAATCGAAAACTGACAACATGACTTAAGTGGGTTTACAACGGGTGTTCAAAAGATGCAGGAGCAGCTTTAGTCGTGATTTTGTTTTGCTTCTGAATAGTGTCATTCCGGATCACCATGACTCATCGCACAGATAAAGGTACTCCGATTGAAAATGTTGAATTCTATTTCCCCAGCTTCCAAGAGATACACATGAGAAGTTAGAAGAATGCTGTGAAATATTCATAGCATCAAACCTAGAAACAGACATATTCTCATATAACACAGACCAACATCAAATTCATAATCGACCATTCACTGACTGATTGACTGCATCCTCCAGTTACCACTTAACATCTCCAATCCGCTTGGCCATAAGGTCATTTCGATACTTAATGGAGTTAATTCCCACATGCTGACATGGTTAATGACCAAGGTCTTATGCTCTTCCACGATGATGGGGTAACTGTAGAAGATACTAAAGAGGAATCAGTGCGCATTTAATTTTCAAGCATGGACTCGCAAATAAAAACAAAGCTTGTTTGTTCTTATTTCCTTTTGACGCAGCATGTTAACCAGAGTCTAAAAGTCATCATCATCTCAAGTTTCCAGTTAACAGATCAAAAGAAAAAAATGATATAAGATTTAAGAGAAAATCATGAAAAATCAACGACTGCTTCTAAATTAATTTTAGTCTCCTTCAGACGGGAGATTGTTGGCTTTCCAGCCCGGGAGCAACGGTAGAAGAGAACGGAGGTAACGTGGAGAGCAGGAGGTTGCCAGCAAGGTTATGGAACTGCTTAAATACTTACCTTCGAAGGCCGCGGCCTTTTTCCTGTCTGGTAGCCGCGGGAGGCAGAGCGGAGGTGACGTGGAGACCAGGAGGGTGCCGGGAAGGCAAGGAATTAGTAAATATTTGGGCTGTGGCTAAACACATGATACTACACATGTAGAAACTCCCTCCCGGCTGCCCTCCTCTAACCAGAATAAAAGGCACTTTAGTGTTAAGGTTTTAATATTGTTCTTTCTTTTCTTTCATATCTTTAAGTGCATTGCTTGATTTTAGTTAGTTGATATAAAGCTTAGGATTACAATGGCACGGGACCTTAGAACCGTGGCATGTGCCTCATGCTTGATGTGGGTGCTCAGGCACGTGGCTGATGTTCCTGACTTTTACGCTTGTAAGAGGTGTGCCCAGCTCTAGATCTTGTTTGACCGCATGATGGCTCTGAAGCTGCAGATGGACTCACTGTGGAGCATTCGCGGTGCTGTGGAGGTCGTGAATAGCATGATGAGTGAACTGGTCACACTGCAGGTTAGATTTGCTGAGGGAGTCAGTGATTGGGCGACTAAAAGGCAGCAAAAGGGTAGGAAGGCGATGTGGGAGTCCCCTGCGGTCATCTCCCTCTAAAACAAGTATACAACTTTGGATACTGTTAGGGGATATGGCTCACCAGGGAAGGGCAGCAGTTTCCAAAATCATGGCACCAAGGCTGGAACAGCTCTTTGGAAAGGTGAGAAAAATACTTGGTCCATAGACATAGGGGATTGTATTGATATTAGAGTAGATAGGCGGTTCTGTTGCCAAAATCGGAACCCTGGATGGATGCTGCGTCTCAGGTGTTCGGGTCAGTGATGTCACGAATCGGCTGCAGAGCAGTCGAAAAGGGTAGGGTGAACAGCCAGTTGTCTTGGTGCACATAAGCACCAACGGTATAAGTGAGAAATGAGATAATGTCCTGAAAGCAGAATTCAGGGAGCTATGACCGAAGTTAAAAAGGAGAATCACAAAAGTCATGATCTCGGGATTACTACCAGTGTTAGCCAGCGTAGAATTGAAAGAATAGGGAGGATGAACACGTGGCTTGAGGGATGGTTTAGGAGGGAGCGGTTCAGATTTGTTGGACATTGGATCGGTTCTGGATCCAAGGTGGAAATATTGCAAATTGGACGAACTACACCTGAACCAGACCGGAATAATTGTCCTTGGGGAATTTTTTGCTACAGATGTCGGAGAGGTTTTAAACTAATGTGGCACCGGGCTGGGAACAGAAAAGGAGACAAGTAGGCAGCAAGATGGAAATTGGAGACTGTAGGAAACATGATGTTATCAAAAATAAGGGGAAGAGTAGACAGAGAACAGATGAACACAAAATGACCGGTGGCCTGAAATGCATCTACTTTAATGCAAGGAGTATAGTGTGTAAGGCAGATGAACTTAGGGCTTGGATTCTTGCCTGGGTGTATGACGTTATTGCAATCACAGAGTCTTGGTTTAAGGAAGCACATGATTGGCAATTAAATGTTCCTGGATATAGATTATTCAGTGAGGACAGGGAGAGAAGTAAAATCGGGGGCGGAGTTGTATAGCTGGTCAGGGATGATACTACGGCTGTGGTAAAGGAGGACACTATGGAGGTCGTGAGTAGTGAGGCATTATGAGTGGAGCGGAGAAATGGAAAGGGTGCAGTTAAATTGTTGGTGCTGTATTACTGGCCTCCCAACAGTGAGCGTTTGGTAGAAGAACAAATAGGTTATCAGATTATAGAAAGATATAGATGCAACAGGATGATGGTGATAGGAGACTTTAGTTTTCCCAACATTGCCTGGGATATACTTAGTGTCAGTGGTCTGGATGGGTCAAGAGATATTTCGAGAGCAGTATGTCAATAGTCCGACGAGGGATTAGCCATGCCGGTGGTGTTTAGGAATGAACCAGGTCTGATGGTAACAGTTCCGGTGGGGGATTACTTTGGGAACAGTGACCACAATTCTGTAAGTTTTAGAATACTCGTAGACAAAGATGAGCGTGGTCCTATGGGAAGAGTACTAAACTAGGCCATGGCCAAGGTCAAAAATAGGCAGGAACTGGGAAATGTGCATTTGACACAGCTATTTAAATGCAAGTCCACATTTGATATGTGGGTGGCTCACAATGAAAGGTTAAAGATAGTGCAGGATAAGCATGTCCCTTTGAAAGCAAAGGATAGGAAAGGCAAGATTCGTGAACCGTGGATGACAGGAGCAATCGTCAGACTAGCCAAGTGGAAAAGGGAAGCGACCAGGCAACTAAGAACACAATGTTCGCTGAAGGAATATTGGGAGAGTAGGACTAGTCTTAATCGAGAATCAAGAGGGCAAAAGGGGGTCTCAGGATAGCTTTAGCGATCAGAATTGAGGAGAATCCCAAAGCCTTTTATTCTTATATACGAAGCAAGCGGGTAACTAGAGAAAGGATTGGTCCACTAAAGGGTAAGTCAGGAAGGCTGTGTGTCGAACCTGAGAAAATGGGTGAGATTCTGAATGCTTACTATGCATCAGTGTTCACTGAGGGGAGGGACATGGCGAATGTTGAGATTAGAGACAGAGGTTTGATCACTCTGGACCACATTGACATAATTAGGGAAAATGTTTTGTGTAGGTGAGAAGTTATTAATGTGGACAAATCCCCAGGACCGCATGGGATCTACCCCAGGCTGCTCAGGGAGACGAGAGAGCAATTAAACGTGCCCTGACATATATATTTGTAGCATCTTTATACACAGGTGAAGTGACAGCGGACTGGAGTTTTGCTCATGTTGTCCCCTTGTACAAAAAAGTGTAATAAAGATATTCCGGATAACTACATACCAGTGAGCCGGACGTCAGTGGAGGGAAAGTTGCTGGAGAAGGTACTGAGGAATAAAATGTATTTGTATTTGGAAAAGAACGGTCTTATCAGTGATAGGTGACATGTTTTTGTTTTTTACAGGGGAGATCGTGCCTTACCAACATGATAGAGTCCTTTGAGGAAGTGACGAAATTGATATATGAGGGAAGGTCTATAGATGCCAGATACATGAGCTTTGTAAGGCATTTGATAAGGTTCCCCATGGTAGTGTACTGGAGAAAGTGAATTCACATGTTGTGCAGGGTATTCTAGGTAGGTGGATAAAGACCTGGTTAGCGACAGGAGACTGAGATTTGTAGATGAAGAGAGTTTCTTGAAATGGAAACGGGTGACCAGTAGTGTTCTACAGGGATTAGTCCTGGGGCCACTGTTGTTTGTGATCTGGAAGAGGGCACGGTTGGTGTGAACAGTAAGTTTGTAGATGACGCAAAAATTGGTGGAGTGGCAGAAAGCATAGCGGATTCTCAAAGAATACAGGAGAATATAGATAGACTGGAGAGTTGAGTGAAGAAGTGAATGATTAAGGTCAATCCAGACAAATGTGAGCTGATGCATTTTGGGAAGCCTAATTCTAGAGCGAATTATACATTAAAGAACCTTGGGAAAAGTTGATGAGCAGAGAGGTCTGGGAGTTCAGGTCCATTGTGCTCTGAACGTTGCTGCATAGGTGTATAGAGTGGTCAAGATGTTTTGTAAAAGATTTCAAAAAGCTTTTCAATAAAAATATGCATAAAAAGAAGGCTTACGGTATAGTTACCTTCATTGGACAGTATATTGAGTATAATGCTGGCAGGTCGGGTTAATATTGTACAAGACATTGGCTCTGCTGCATTTAGAATACTGTGTACAATTCTGGTCGGTACACTACCAAAATGCTGTGGAAAATTTGTAGAGGGTGCAGAGAAGGTTTACAAGGATGTGCCTGGTATGGAAGTTGGTAACTATGAAGAGAGGTTGAGTAGTTTAGGATTGTTTTCATGAGAAAAAAAGGGGTTTTACGAGGGACCTGATTCTACAAAGTCATGAAGGGTATAGACAGGGTACATAGAGATAAGCTTTTTGATTCCCAAGGGCTCAGGATTCAATAATGCGAGCTCACACTTTCAAGGTGAGAGTTGAGATGTTTAAAGGTTTACATATGGCAAAGTGATTTACACAGAAGGTTGTAGGTGCCTGGAAAGCGTTGCCAGCAGAGGTAATAGATGCAAGCACCTTAGATTCATTTAAGGTGCGTCTAGACAGATGCATTAGTAGATGGATAACAGAGGGACACAGATGCTTAGGATAGTGGATTTGGATCAGCTCAGGCTGATTGTTCCTAGTTTGTAAATTGTGTTTGCTCTGCGTTCTTTGACGAGATTCATCCTTTCGGTAGTCATCCAATCCATTTTGTACAATATCTTGCCATGGGTTTCCATGAAAACTAAGGTACAATAAATCAGGTCAAATCTCCCTTCAAAGAAAAATAAGTTATTCCAAATGATGTTCCACATTTTATGAATCGATTGAATCGTCGCGGCACAAATAATAGGGAAAACATTCCTGAAATGTGAATGTGAAACACGGCTGAGAAAGTGTCATTGTTCTAAACAAAGTGCCATAGTAAAATACAATTCTATAAAATATCATTAGAAATCCAGAGATCAGTAATTAATTAAGATTTTAAAAAAAATACTTTCTGAGAAAGCCCAGAGTCTGTTTTGCGCGGAAGGAGAGGGAGGGATTTGAAGGAAGGGTGAAGGTCTGAATCAGAATGAATCAGAAAATTGTCTTGTACACACTAAGCAAATTCCTCTCCATCTAAACCTTTAACCCTATGGCAGTCCCATTCGATGTTTTGAAAGTTAAAATCCCCTACAATAACTACCCTATTATTCTTACAAATAGCTGAGATCTCCTTACAAATTTGTTTGTCAATTTCCCTCTGATTATTTGGGGGTCTATAATACAATCTCAGTAAGTGATCATCCCTTTCATATTTCTCAGTCCCACCCAAATGACGTCACTTCCCTCAGTACAGCTGTAATGCTATCTCTTTTCAAAAATGCCACTCCCCTTCCTCTCTTGCCTCCCTTTATATCCTTCCTGTAGCTTTTGTATCCTGGAACATTAAGCTGCCAATCCTGCCCATTCCTGAGCCATGTTTCCATAATTGCTATGATATCCCAGTCCCATATTCCTAGCCATGCCCTGAGTTCATCTGCCTTCCCTGTTAGGTTACTTCCATTGAAATAAATGCAGTTTAATTTATTAGTTGTACCTTGCCCCTGCCTGCCCTGATGTTTGACTCATTTATGTTCTCAGCTGTCCCCGTCTCAGATCGATCTCTTTCCTCACTATCTCCCTGGGTCCGACCCCCCCCCCCCACCCCCCCCCCCCACCCCCAACCATATAAGTTTAAATCATCCCAGGCATTTTTATCAAATTTCCCTGTCAGTACATTAGTTCCCTTCCAATTTAGGTGCAATCCGTCCTTCTTTACAGGTCACTTCTACCCCAAAAGAGATTCCAATGATCCAAAAACATGAATCCTTCTCCCATACACTAGCTCCTCAGCCATGCATTCATCTGCTCTATCCTCCTATTCCTGCCCTCACTAACTCGTAGCACTAGGAGTAATCCAGACATTACTACCCTTGAGGACATCCTTTTAAAATTTCTTCCTAACACGCTGTACTCTCCCGTCAGAGTCTCCACCTTTTCCCTTCCAATGTCGTTAGTTCAAATGTGGACAATGAGCACCTGCTGGCCCCTCTCTCCCGTGAGACCATTCTGCACCGTCTCTGAGACATCCTTGGTCCTGGAACCAGGGAAACAACACACCATTCTGCTTTTTCTCTGCTGGCCACAGAAACGTCTGTCTGTACTTCTGACTACAGAATCCCCTAACACAATTTATCTATTGGAAGCTGACGTACCCCTCGTTACATTAGAGTAAGTCTCAATACCAGAAACTTGGCTGCTCATGCTACGTTCCCCTGAGAATCCAACACCCCCTACATTTTCCAAAAAGACTCCTGTCCTAAGTGCCGACCACTCTCACACTTCCTGGAATTAACCCATCTATGTGACTGTATAAGAGACCTTCCCCCTTCCTATAAATGCTGTCCATCACATACTGTTTCAAATTTCTCATCGCTTCTATGTGTCTCTCCAACAGATCCACTCCATCTGATAAGATTTGCATCCAACAGCACTTATGGCAGATATAATCCGCAGTAACACTTTAACTCTCTTTAAACTCCCACAAGAAGTACATATCACTGCAAAGGCCATTTTTGCTCCTTCAAAATCTACAGAAAATAGCACCGTCTTATTCCTCGACAAACACTACTCCAGGTTCACTTAATAGCTATGACTTATATTTTAAGTTTAATCAAGAGACATATCTCCTAAAACATATAATCAAGAAAGAATCCATTATACTCACTACTGCATCCTTTCTCTTGGACAGACTTAAAACAGCATTTAACTTATCTGATTCTGTGCTGTGAATTTCGCCCAACAGTTCCTCCAAGAATAGCTGTGAATTTCACAATATGTTAATTTTCCCAGATGGACTCCCGTGTCCAGTGATACACGAATTCAAACAGCAAAGGCAGGTTCTCTTTCTCTCTCTTCTTCTCTCTCTCTCTCTCTCTCTCTCTCTCTCTCTCTCTCTCCTGCACTGTCCTCACCATGTGCTTCCTCTGTCCTATCAAACTGCTGTTGTTTTGACTTTTTTGTTCCTAAATTCCAAAACAATGCAACAGCATATAAAACATTAATTCCTGGAATTCGAGGAAATCACCTCCAACACCTAAAATACCTCAAAAAAAAAGCAGATCTTACAGCCACAAGATGTTCCCGTCCTCCATCTTGGATTACCCAGAATCTGTTGTGCATTGCTTAAACTTGTCAGTTAGAAACTTTAATTGTGCACACAAAACACTTTATGATCGTTCTATGCTGATCAATAACTTAGATTCTTTCGCCGGCTTCTAAATTCACGTGGCAACATATGCACTTACATAGTAAAATACAGAAAGTCCGGAGTGGAGTGAAATGAATGATGTGAAATGTGAAGCTATGTCTGTATTTCTCTTGGTACTGCTCAGTCTCCATTCATATTTCATCGTGTACTTGCATTTCAAGTTCCTTTCAATGCTGCATATGCCATTTGAGTACAATTATACATTTTCCATGTACGGAATGAGACAGCTGTTTGCAGGTTACCAAGTTGAGAGTGCACTGTGCACCTCAAATATTGTACCTCCAATTTCCAGTTGAAAGAGGTTTGAATAGAAAACAACAAACCGCTGATGCTATAGATCTGGAGCAAAAGCAGAAATTACTGGAGGAAGTTTGCAGTTCTGGAAAAATCTGCGGGAAGAAAGTGGATATAAATTCTGAGTTCAGGTACTCTTCACCAGAACAATTCTGATGAAGGACTCGAAACGTGAACATCGTATCCTCACACAGATATTGCCAGACTTACTGAGGTTAGACAATGACTGCTTTTCTTTCTCAATGAGGTTTTTCCAATAAATTCGCTCGTATTCATGTGTTGTAATTCCCTACCAAATACAGAGTTTCTTCCAATCGTGGGAAATTTAACAACACACATTCCATACTTACCTGATGAAAAGTACCTGTCAGGTCGCAAGCTCTAGAAGGACGCACATATTCCAACTAGTTCTCCAAATTGTTTTGTGATTTGAAGCAGGTTGTTTGACACAGCTTTGGTTAGTTAAACATTGTTACAGCAGTAAGTATCTGTTCCTGCCACAATCGTCATATTTTCCGCTGATTCCACCCTATACATGATCATTTGCCACGTTATTTCCAGACTTAATCATCTACGTTGCTTCGTTGTGTGCCTGGCTTTAATAGTCTCCCCAAGATTTAGGTAGGTCATTCCATCTACGGAATATAAACTCTACCTCTACTTCAATTCTGCTGCCAACCCTTTTTGTTAATGATGCTGTCTGGGGAATTGGCAACTCATTCTTTTTATCGCAGTCAGAGTTCTCTCACAAAGTATCCCTAATCTCTATATCTTCGAAATATTCAATGCGTCCAATTCCTCACAAATTTTGACGTGCTCAGGTATCCATTCTTGTATACCTGAGTGCTGCTGCCCATACAAGCTCCCGAGAACACATTGTCACTTGTTTGTGCTCCCCGAAAATGTTACATCTCAACAGTCCTTCCTCAATCATCCATTTTCCAGCAAAGCATCGTCCTCACTTGTATTGACTCTGTCTGAATTACTCCTCATCGCAGTGAATCTAGCTTAATTTAAGATGTTCATTAATCTTATTTAATTTTCTCACCTCGGCTGTAGCGTCAAGCTCGGAATTTTCATTTCTTTCAGATCGATTGCAACTCTTCTTAATGTCGTAATATTTTGGAATTTTCTTTCATGGTTAAAGACATTATCGCAATGAATTGTGCCAATTTACTAATTGAACCTCTTTCCGAAAATAATTTTTTTTTTGTGAGAAATAGCTTACTCTTTTGTGGATAAGTGCAACTAGTCTTGACAAAATAACTCTGAAGATGTCGATTAAATGTCACTGTGCCATTCTGTTGTAGGCGGGGGAAATTTTTCCTTTAGTTTTTTTCAGTTTTTATTCTTATAGCGCCACAGACCGGCAACACCTCCTTTCTCTAACCCACCACTAATACAGCTTGATGAAATTCTATAGATTTTTCAACCGGCTGAATAAGTTACGGCTTCCTTTTCCCCATCAAAATGTGGTTCTATGACGTAGAGCAAACCTGTGTTAAGAAGTCGTAATCTGTTACCAATGGTAAGGCAGTTTTCTGTTAACTTATCAAACAAAGAACCCAGCGTGACAGCTTCCAGCAAAGTTTGAACAATGAAATCGATGTGAATCAACAGTTCACTGCCTGACCTTGGGGTTATTCTCTGCCTTCAGTACAACTTCCGGGATTTTGCGTAGTTTGAACTTCAACTGAGTGAATGGCCTCTTCGATGTCGGGAACCACTCGAAGACTTGGAATATGTCATCAACTTGATACTTCCGTCAGGTATATACTCAGAAACGATTTAACCTTGTGTATATCACTGATGGCCTGAGCTCCCCATACATTCAGAGTGGTGAGACGTGTGGAGCATCCCTATCCATTCAGTTCCTAATCAGAACACCATCACCAGTTCTGGATCAACTGTGCAGCTTTCATTTGAACTAATGGGCGTGGGAATACAGATTCTGACTATCACGAGTTCCTTCTGCTGTTTGGCTTGCATGAATTTTGCCATTCACCACAGTTGTCTCTCTTTCATTTGTTATGTTCAGTCTTGTTTCTACACGTCCTTGTGCATTCTTCATCGAACAAAGTTTGAAGAATTGGCTTGTGTATCAGTATCATGTCAGGGATGCATCAAGTCGTTAGCTCACACATTGCAATGACTACAATTGTACTATCACGGATAGATCACGTCAGCTCACCAATGTTAGAATTTCATCTCTCTGAATTTTCACGAACCTGTCCCTCTTTACACAGTGTCAGACAAAACAGCATGATGACTGTCTCCTCTGTATGAAGACGATCCTCATTTATTCAAGTGCTTTCAGGCGCCCATTCTCTCGAGTACACATACAGACAGGGATAAGTGGATGTGGACGAGGTTAAGTAGGCCTCTTCCTCACGTTGCTCCTTACTCCAACCTGGAACAGGCTATGGCTGTCCTTCAGGCCTTTGTGGGCGCTGCTTGATCAGTCTAGCCTCGTTCAGGCACAAAACTGTCACTTGATCCGAATGTATTCTTTATCCTTGTTAACTCTCAGTATTTACTCCGAGTGACAATTGTCAAGGAGAAGGGGAGAGTCTTCGTTTAATGGAGCGGGGAAGATGGTACTCTGTCGTGCTTGACCGAATGACAGAACATCACCATGGATGATAATGGACGATGCTCGTACATTAAATTTTATGGTGTTTCCATGGCAAAGATAGTTCAGAGTGATGACTCTTCAATGTGGAGCTGAGAAGTCTTTTTACATTTTTTACTAATTTGTGGGACTTGGGCGTTGCTGGCTGGCCAGCATTGATAGCCCATCCCTATTTGCTCTTGAGAAGGTGGTGGTGATTTGCCTTCTTGAGTCGCTCTCGTCCACTACCTGTCGATAGAGCCACAATGCTGGAAGAGAGGGAATTCCAGGATTTTGACTGAACGGCTGTAACAGAATAGGGGTTTATTTCCAAGTCAGGCTAGTGAGTGGTTTAGAGGAGAACTTTCAGGTGGTGGTGTTCCAAAGTACCTGCTGCCCTTGCCCTTCTACATGGAAATGGTCTTGTGTCTGGAAGTTGCTGTCCAACGATCTTTGGTGAATTTCTGGAGTGTATCTTGTAGATCGTAGATACTGCTGCTACTGTGTGCTGGAGTTAGAGAGATTGAGTGTTTTTAGATGTGGTGCCAATCACGCGGGTTATTTTGTCCTGGATGGCGTCAAGAATCTTGTATGTTGTTGGAGCTGCACCTATTCAAGCAATTGACTTGTGCCATACAGAGAAGGGATGGAGTTGAGCTATCAGGAGTTGAGTTACTCGCTGCAGTACCCCTCGACTCTTACCTGCTTTTGTAGCCAATGTGTTTATGTGGTGAGTCCAGTTGCGCTTCTGGTCAGCGATAACCTCAAGAATTTTGACAGTGAGGGTTTAAATTATGGTAATACTGTTGAATGCCAAGTGGCAGTTGTTAGAGTGTCTGTTGCTGGTGATGGTCATTTTTGGCATTTGTGTGACACGACTGTTAATTTCCACTTGTCGGACCAAGCCTGGATATTGTCGAGATCTTTTTGCATTTGAACACAAATAACTTTTCCATCTGAGTCGTCTCGAATGGGGCTGAACACTACGCAAGCATCGGGGAACAACCCAACTTTTGACCTTATGACAGAGGGAAAGTCGTTGATGAAGCAGTTGAAAATTGTGGGGCTACTACACTACACTGAGGGTCTCCTGCAGAGATGTTCTGGAGCTAAGATGACTAATGCTCCACAACCACAACCATCTTCCTTTGAGGCAGTTTTGTCTCTAACCAGCGGAGTGATTGCCCTCGATCCCCATTCATTTCAGTTATGCAAGGTATCCTTGGTACTATTCTCAGTGAAATGAGGATTTTATGGTCTACAATTTCTGTCACTCTCATCTCACCTTTGGAAATCAGCTCTCATGTATGAACCATGGCCGCATTGATATAAGCAGCTGAATCTCTCTGGCGAAACCCAAACTTGGCATCACTGACTATTCCTGAATACTGCCCTCTACCATTTATACGAAGGCACAATGATCCCACTAAGAAAGCAGGCAGACAACAGACCGTATTCAATGCCACATGCTTTACCCACATCCTTGTGAAAGCAATGGGCCAATGGGCAGAAAATCTACATGATCTAGCAGTGTCCGAATGGCAGACATTAGTATCAACAGAACGAAAAGGGTCAAAAAGACTAAACAATTAGGCATTTTCCATGCTGTGACACACATTACTTCGTGCAGCAATAGTCATGCCCCCAACTATGCAATCGACTTCATTCCTCGCCACTGTTACAGTAGGTTCAATCACACCTTCCTCCATTCTGAACACACATGCTGATCATTAACTGTGGTATAGCTCAAGAAGGGAGTAGCTCAATAAAATGCTTTCAGAAACCTTCAAAACCCATTTTTGTGTATCTGGATAATTATGCTCCAAGTACAGAACTCCCAATGTGGTCCATCCGAGATATATAGAAGACAGATGTGTGACCGGTTGGGAATTTAGGAGAACGGTGATATCACCGTGTGCTATCCAAGGTATAATGGAACGAGAAAAGTGCACAGTGTTCCCAGTGCAACTCTCCACGATAGATAGGGAGCTCCTAATGTTGGATATAATGATCCGATGAGTATACTGGGCTCTCACAATATTCTATCAAGATAGACTGGAGCAGGAAGGGAGCACAGTACTCTCAATATATTCATAGCAATGTATATTTGCACCAGAAAGGAGGGCAGTGCACCCATGTGGTCTACCTGTGCTCGATTAGTACCTGATGAGTGGAAATAACTGCCACTCTAATTTATCTGAGGTGGACTGGGACATGAAGAGTGTATAACCCACTCTGTCAGGTCTATTCCTGGCAGTGTGAGACCAGAAGAGTACACGTGAAGACATTTTGAAGGACTCTGATAAAATTACGATCTCTGAGGAACAAAAATGATGTTGAATCACAAACAAAGATACAGGGACAAGTGACCAAGTGTCTTCTCAAAGTGACAGTTGGCAATGGCAGTCTTTAAAGCATAGAAAGAGGGGGCGTGCGTTGACTGATGAGGTCTGCAGTTTAGACATCAGTTAGCTGGAGGCACGGCCACCAATGATGAGTTGGTTTCCATAACTGAATTGGCAGGAAAGTATAAATCGAGTTGTATAGATATCAGAATGAATTTTTCAGCTGGAAGTATTTTCAGAGACAGAGAGTGGAGATGTCATGAAGGGATGTGGCGTTACATTTATCACCCACCTTGATATCAGGTACTACATATTTGTGAAGTGTTGAAGGCCCTCTCCTTCTCCCCGGAATAATCATGCCGATAGGGCACAGAGAGATAGGTTCCTATCCAACAACACCCCTTCCCAGCATTCCTCCACCTGCAAAGCTGAGGGCATGTTTCTCACGATTTTCTGTTCTCTTCACAGACACAGTCAGCTCTGAGATCAAAGAAGCTTATTGAAAACATGCAGAGCAAACTCCATTTAATCATGAGGAACCTACATTGAGACTAGCGGGCGGATCACTCACCAAGAGCAGCAGGAACTCGGAGGAAAGACGACACGTGTCTCCCAATCAATTCCTTAATAAACGCATACTCACAGGTTATGTTAGCATTGGACAAGGTCAGTGCCCAGCTTGAAATGTGACTCTATTCACTTCGTTATGTTTCAGTCAAAGCAAGGTGAAGTTTTTCACTGAAGTACAAGCACACAATTCTCCAAACGTGGAATGTGAGAACATTGATCAAATTTATTTCAGCAAAAGGTTTCAAATGAAAACAGGAAAATATGTGCTCGTTACTCCCCAGTATGGCTCTTTATAACCCTCTTGCAAAAGCTTCCAAATTCTGGTGTTACAGAGCATACTAGGAGAAAGTGAGGTTAGCAGATGCAGGAGATCAGAGCCAAAAGTTGTAGTGCTGGAAACGCACAGCTGGTCAGATAGGAACAGGAGAGTTGACGTTTTGAGCATATGCGTTTCATCAGGAATGTGGGAGAGTCCCAAGAGGTCGGAGAGATAAATAGCAGGAGGGTGGTCCTGGTGGAAGGTAGCTGGGAATGCTATAAGTAGATGAAGGTGCTCAGTACGTGGTAGCGTGTGGAAGCTGAGGGGTGAGGTGGGAAAGAAGATGGACAGGTAAGAGTGTTCAAGAGGGTTGTTCCAACTTGGATGGTTGTTTCTGGAATACGGTGGGTAGAGCGGAAATGAGGAAACTGGTAGCATCCATATTGGTCACGCGTAGTTGGAGGATCCCGACATTGAAGATCCGGCGTACTTCTTCCAGGCGTCGGGTGGCTAGAGTTTAGTGGTTTAGGAGGCCGAGGACTGCATGCCCTTGGCGGATTCGGTGAGGGTGGCTAAAGTATTCGGCCATAGATAGGTCGAGTTGTTTGGTGCAAGTGTGCCAGAGATGATGTCTGAAAAGATCTGCAATTTGGGGTTCTATCTCTCGAATGTAGAGAAGATAAAATAGATAACGTGTGTGGAATTACTGATAAATCTCACGCAAGTCCAGACGAAGAGGCAAGCATAGCAAGGACCCATGAGGGGCTGTTTGAGGTGATGAGGTTGTGGATGGCTTGGAAAATCATGGTTTCATGATCAGAGTTGAGGTCGTGGTCGAGGGGGCAGTAGGAAGAGTCATCTGTGAATAGGCGCCTGGCTTCAGTGGTGTTGAGTTCGGTGTACCCGTGTCTGCTGATTCCTCAGAATATCTCCCACCATCAGCCTCCCGCTCCAGATCCAGGAAAACCGTACCACCTGGTTCTACCCCCGACCCAAACTTCACAAACCTGACTGCTCAGGTCGACCTCATTGTCTCAGCCTCCTCCAGCCCCAATGAACTGCTTTCTGTATACCTTGACAGTGCCCTGTCCCTCTTGCAGCAGAACCTGCACTCATACTCCGGGACACCAACCATGCCTTCCGCTTCCTCAATGAGAAGAGGTTATGCTCGAAACATTGACTCTCCTGCTCCTTGGATGCTGACTGATCGGCTTTGCTTTTCCACCATCATACGCTTTCACTCGTTACAGCATATTTTCAAAACTTGGGATTGAAATAGAAGATAAACCATGATGCAGAATACAGGGGACAGTACTACGGCTGAGGGACATTCACTGGCTCTAATATGTCTAATGGATACATTCTAAGTTCTGAGCAGGTTTGACAGAGAGATAAATGTTCAGAAAATGATCTGCAACACCTGAGCAAGTGTCCCTTAGTAACGTTTTCTTAACTTATCATCATCGCGACCTCGAGACATAAGGCAGAAACAAGGTGGAATAAAAACATTGTGAGTTTCTTGCCAACTTTATGACCACAAATGTCTATGAATATCGGACTGTCATACCTAAAAGGTCTTTCAGAGTGCTTACCAAAAAAGCATTGTGGAGATTCAAGATGGTTGTTCATCATTACGTGGCTTACTAAAAAGCATTGTGAAAATTCAAGAAGGTTGTTCATCATTATGTTCATGAGCAGTTGTTCAATTTTGGTTCATTCAGACTTGGAATGTGTATGTCACTGCACGTGTCCAAAAGGTGGTTCTTAAATAACTGCTTGAATCAATGCAGTCCAAGGCCATAAAGCCCACATTGGACGATAGAGCTTGATGGTGTGAGAGCTCCCACAATTATGAAATAGCTACAGTTGAAGAAACGTTCAAAAATTTCTAAGTTAGGATGACAATGAGAAATTTTACAGTCTGGTGACCTCATATATACACCACCTTTGTCTTTCCAGGTGAACTTCCCCGGTCTGGAAGATGTTGGATAAATTTGGCGAATGTCTGCAGTACATCTTGGAAATTGTGCACACTGCAATTACAGTATAATCAGTGGTGGAGACAATGGATGTTTGTCGATGTAGTTCCATTCCATCAGGCTGCGTGTTTCTAAACAATTCTAGATTTCTTGTCTGTTGTTGGAACTGCAATCATTCACGCAAGTTGGTAGTATTCCATAACACTTTTGACTTTGATCTGTCGATGTTCGACAGTATTAATGATCCAGAAGTTCTGTTTTCACTTGCTGTATTCGTGGCTTCTGACCTGTTGTTGTATTTTTATGGTGAGTCCCAATGAAATTCTTTTCAACGAAATCTCAGGAAGTTAATGTTTAGTAAGTCATTTATGGTACTGCCTTTGAATATCAAGGATCAGTTGCTAAATATACTTGGTGATAGTCATTGCTTGGCATTTGCATGGAACGAATGTACTTTGCCACTTACTGCTCCAAGGGTAGACACAAACATAAACGCTGCAGGTGCTGGAATCCAAAATAGACTGGAAGAACAGGACTTGACGAAGGTTTGCACGCGAAACACCGACTGCAGCACCTTCTAATGCTGCCTAGCTTGCTGTGTTCTTCCAGCCTCCAGTTTGTCAACTTAATATTCCAAGCCTGACATTGACAGCCACTTATAGTATTGTGTATTCATCAGCGAACATCCTCACTTATGACATGATAATCAGCACGATACAAAGTCAAGCCTTTCAGTCGACCATGTCTGTGATAACTATTCTACCAAACTAAACATTCATGGGGATGCACATGTTCCAAATCCCGCTGTTCGTTGCTTGCTCATCTGTTGCTTTAAATATCAAACATTGCTATTGCATCTGCTTAGACCACTTCCACGAGCAGTCAGTTCGAGGCACGTGCCTCCCACTGCCGAGTGGGACTATTCGGCGCAGCCACTTTGGCACTAGCGATTCGGTGCAGCCGGTTTGGCGCGACCCATTTCGGTGCAGAATTGTTTTGTATTTATTCAGTAGTTTGTAGTTATTCAGTACTTAGTAGTTATTCAGTACTTTGTAGTTATTATTAAAATAAAATTTAACCCATTAAAATGATATTCCGCTGAAATTGAAGAAATTCAGGAAATCAGACGCTAGAATATAGATACTTGAAAGAAGATTTAGTGAGAGAAATGACATTGAGTATTTACGAGGAATGAACCATATTTTTGAATAGATACATATTTCAAATTTTTCGTATTTACCTTATTTCTTTCATTTTTACTTTATTTTTAACATTTTACTGAAGAAGATAAACATTATTTTTATTTTTATTACTTTCATTAATGCTTGCAACAAAGCCTGAGAAGGAATAAATATGAGCTGCGCTGAAACAGTTCCGCACCTAAATTGGTCTGCACCAAACTGGCTGCGCCGAATCACACGCTCCAAAGTGGCTGCGCCGAATGCTCCTACACCCCTCCTACTGATTGGAAAACTCATCTCGCACGTGCCCATTAAGATCTGTTCCTCACCTTTAAAATTACGCAACCATGATCACCAACTTTCCCCTCCCTCTCCCATCAGAATTTTATATTTCCAAACTGCAAAATAGATTTTAATGTTCAAACTTATAATATTATATACCGCTATCATGCTCAATCCTATTATGCAGGGAAAGTTATCGACGAAGCATGTGAATGTGGCTTGCATCGGGGCACTTCCCTGGATAATTATTGCAGAGATCCCCTGGAGCTGAGGTGACCGGTGTCAGACATCTGTCTTCCATTTGCACCAGGTACAACCCAAGCAGAGGATTTTTCATGCATAAGCCTATCTCCTCAACTCCCATCGACTCTCTTTTCACGAGGAGTTGATTGATGCCACGTTCAGTCAAATGCAGCCTCGATCTCATCGATTTAACCTTTCCTCTGCAACTCAACAGATTTAAGTATTTTTTGAATTGATTCATGGGACATTGGTGAACTTCCATACCAATCTGCGCCTTTTCCATGTTCACGCCTTTTAGAATACCCAACACTTCGTCCAACCTTATGCCGACTTTACTTATCCTTAACGTCAATATCCGTCATTCCCTCTCCTCGGTGATTATTAAGGCAAAGTATTCGTTTAGAATCCGACCCATTTTCTCTGACTCCATGCGGAACTTTCCTCTTTTGTCTTCGAGTGGGGCAAGCCGTACCCTGGTTTTCTCTTGCTTATTCTACATGAACAAAAGGCTTTGGGTTTTCCTTAACCTTCGCTGCCACATCTATATCATGAGCCCTTTTGGCCACGATATTTGTCTTTTCAGATTGTAGCTACCTCTTCAATATTCTTTCAAAGTTTCCTCTATCTGCAGTTACCAAGACCTCGTTTTTTTTTCTCTTCTTTTTCCTCTTACCTAGTCTCACAATTTTGGAACAGTTGACATTTCATACTATTTGTCCATGCGTATTCTGAAACTTGGAATTGTGATCATAGTTACGAAAGTAATCACCGAATGAAGCGTCAAACATCTAGCCGGGCTTATTCTCCAACACCAGGTCAATTGTCGTCCCTTCCCGGGTTGAACTATTGATATACAGCTCTAGAATACCCTCCTGGATACGCCTTACAAATGGTGCTCCACCAAGATCTCAAACCCTAAGTAAAAACCAGTCAATGTTGTGAAAATTAAAGTCTCCTTTTGGGAGAAAATGGAGGTCCCGGCCTCCCCATGACATGTCCACAAAACAGACAATAGAATTGTCTGCATTTAACCACTAAGCCAACCCACAATGCCTTTAATTGGCCAAACCAGCCACCACAGAAATCACACATACATGAAGACGTGACTTATTCAGCCGCAGATCAAAATAATATACTTCTTCAGATTGACTGTCAATTAGCCTCCCACTCCACCATAGCCCAGCCAAGTGTGATGTCCTTAGGGCACAGATGCTGCCACTAGAAGCCAAGCCGTCACAAACAGTACCCGGACAAGGAGGCACCTCAACAATATTTTCTTATTGATACCAGGATGAAACCCATTAACACCTACTCCAGCCTTGGATTGGAATCTTCTGAGTCGATTAAGAAATTCAGTGTGAGACACCGAACACTTGAATATTTTGAATGAATGAACTTTATTTTTCTTTCTTGTACGGGGAGAAAGTGATGTCTGCAGATGCTGGAGTATCAGAGCTGAAAATATGTTGCTGGAAAAGCACAGCAGATCAGGCAGCATCCAAGGAACAGAAGATTCGACGTTTCGGGCATAAGCCTTTCATCAGGAAAGCCCTTCATCAGAAAAGCCCATCCTGATGAAGGGCTTATGCCCGAAACGTCGAATTTCCTGTTCCTTGGATGCTGCCTGACCTGCTGCGTTTTTCTTTTCTTTCTTGTACATCTCTCACCGTTGTCTCATGACGTCATTGTTGTAACGTTATAAAACGCCATTGCATTCTTTTTTCGTGGAAGAAGCTGTGGTTACTTCTGAACACCTGTTTCAGCGGAGTCAAGTCTCTTCCACGATAGCATTGTTTGTTAAATAAATCTTGTCAGTTTTCTGTCCAATCTGTGTGTTTATGATCTCTGATGAAGTGGACTAAATTCTGCATCTGTTTGGCCTAAAGTCGGCAGCCCTATTTTTACTATCTTATTTCAGGATGGCGAACGTGGTTTAAATTTAATCCAATTCGAGCTTGGTTCACTAGACCGGCTTCAGCGCGATAGAGCTCCCGAGCTGCTGAACAGGCTGGACAACTGATGGAAGGTAGCCCCAATTCAAATCTGAGTACTGCAGCATGTCGGCACTGAGGTGTTTCCTTCTGTGAGAGTGCTGGTACGCTCCCGAATTGTTTTATCCAAATTGTAACCAATTTGATCTTTGTGTGTTCCGACTTGAACCAGAGTTTGTGCTTGGTACCTAATTCTGCCAGGGGAAACACCAATCCAGCGGGAAGGACACCGAAAAATATTAATAAAAATCGACTATTAAATTCACAGCCATTACAGCTCCAGATATCGGTGAGAACTGACAACAGTAGCAGGTATCTTGTCTGTGTGCTTCCCGTTCTTTAACCAGCTGTGCCCCGTCTGTCCATTCTCTGTTTATGTGCTGTCTTGTAAGTTTCAAAGTGGTTGTTTGTTCTGTGCTTGTTAGTAACTTCTTCAAGGACAGGCAATATTTAATTTACGGTTCACTATTAGTTTTGCTTGGCCGCACTTAAATGTTTGTTAGCATTCCTGTGGTTAGGTTTTGTTTACAACTGGAGGTAATTCATCACTTCCGACTGACTGCACTTTAAGTGGCTGTGTAAACAGCCCCCGCTCTCTCTCTCTCTCTCTCGAACGGACTGCATCAGATTCCTTGTAAACTGGTCCATCAAGCAGAACGCGACCCAGGCGTTCTTGCAAGCCATGGCGGCACGTTATTCCACTCAATATCAAGGTATGCCCGCCGTGGTAGCCCTGAGATCCCAGGCCACTAGTGATAATGGCCCAGAGCAGCTGATCCGGACAAAGAAAACACTCATGAACCATATTAATTATGTGACCTTCCAGAATAAGGTAGGACTCCCTCTTGTTAATTCTGTGTCACCAGCAGACACTTTTCTGATGGAGACCTCGGGTCAGCCGTTATGTCACCCCGTTTACAGGGGAACTGTAGACTTTGTCTCAAGCGAATTGGCCATATGGGTGGGTCCTTCAAAATTGAGAAAAATGACTATTGGACCGCCAGCATTATGGGATGGAATGAAGACTCCCCCTGGGACGTCTCCTATATGCTCCAATGCCTGGCCAAGTTTAGAAAGGTTGCTAGGAGCATTAGGCTCCTAAGACAAATGAGGGACACCAAAACACCATATCAATAGGCTGCCCACAAACCCAATCGCAGCACCGCCACCCTACACCCGAAACATCCCCTACTGCCCCCGAATCTGACCCGCTGCTAACTGAGGTGGCTGCATTTGTCACCAGTCAGAGCCAAGATTGAGAGCAGCTGAACATTGCAGCGTCAGCTTTGCCGGACCACACACCACAGATCGGGTACATCAGCAGCTCCGTGGTTATGCACAGTGGGGCTACTGCCCAAAGAGACTAGTACGCTGAATAATTGTTGTCACTAGCCCCCTTGGTAAGCCCTGAACAGATGCAGAGGTACTGGCCATGCTGCAGGAGGCCCCAGACGTCATAAAGTGCCCACTCCGAATCTTTAATTGGCTTCTCCAAAATTCCTCCATTTATAATTGTCTTCCCCAAGACTTGAGACCCTTTTGCAACTCGCATACGGCACCCACCAGGTGATCGAGCACCCTAAAATAGAATTCCCCAGCCAACCCCAGGACATACCAGCAGCCCTCAAGAATGCAGTTAAGAAATCAATCAAAAATGTTGATCAACAGCACACAGTATTCGTTGCCATAACCCAGTGTCTTCAGAATGCAGACGAGCCCCTGACAGCATTTATAGCAAGTTTCACAGAGGTCTGGGAGTCCTCAGTGGGCCTTCCATTACACAAAAATGAAAAGCTTGCTGTCCAGACGCTTATTAATTACCCGCTGCCAACACGACCTCAGGTTAGCAAATCTCAAAATTTAACTCGTCAGACGACAGGTGTACGTACACGTTGACTTCACTGAACAACTTAGACAGAAATCAAAAGGTCACAGTACCTAAACAGGTGAGGGCATTTCCCGTTTAGCACAACCTGACGACAGGAGGGACGATGCCAGGCCAGCACATGTCACTTGGTATGAAGTGCCAGAAGGAACAGTGCTGGGCCTGTGGCAAACCAGGGCATTGGACTGGGGACTGCAGGACACGTCCCAGGCAGGACCATCTGCACAGTTCCACCTTTCCCCATTCCCCGCAGAAACAGCCTCAACGGAATGCTTACACTACTCTGTAGCCCCGTGCATGGAGTCTTACTAGGGTTGCCGGGGACGGGAGAACTTGCAGACATTATCAATACACCTCTCCCACTCCCCGACCGAAAACACAAAGATGGATGTGGAAGTGGAGGCGCGGCTCATTTCAATTCTATTGGATTCCAGGGCCACCCAATCATCTGCATCTCCTGCTCCCAAAACTCTGAAATTCTCCACACCTTAACATTGAGCCACTCTCCCACCCAATCACTTTCAATATGCGACACTCCACTGTCCTTGATGCTACCATCATCCCGGCCTCCTGCCCAGTAGACCTCCAGCATCGGCAGACGTTTTGAAAGCTAAATGCCAGCACCCACAGTTCCCCACAGGGCCTTCCATTATAAATAACAGATTTTAATTACTCCATGCTACAGGCAGCTATTTTCTGCAGCCCTGAACTCGCCGACTAACTGAGCTCTTGTTCTGCCTGGCTATGCCCAGTGAAGCCTTCTTGTGCTTTCCTTGACACCCTCTATTCCCTGCGAAAACTGCTCCTGCATCCCCCATTTTATTCTCCCTTCGCTGGGTCCTACTGACAGGCCGCTTTGTCTGTGAGGTTTAGTGAACAGTTTCTGGTCCACAGGAACAGGGGTCACCCTTTGCTGCACTTGCGGACCTCACCCTCACCTAAGTGTGTGCACAATCTCTTCACGATGAAAGTTTAGATAATTTTAAGATTACGTTCCTGGCAGGCCCTGCTCCTTCCTCTCAGTCCTTCCACTGCTGATGTTGCTGGCAAAATTGAGACCGCTGAACATATGAAGTAAGTTCATATAAATGGAAGTTCCAGTTAACGGCAGGCCCCTGGTCCTTGCTGTCGCTGCTCCGATTATTGCTGTTCCTGGAAAAATGTAGCTAACTTTGACTGCCCCAATTTCAAATAAACTCACTTCCCATCATCGGACTCTCTTCGATTCCTCCCCTGCCCTTCCGTTCCTTTCATTGATTCATCCATCTCGTAATTTATTCCTCCCATCGACCAATCAGGTTGTACCCTCTACTTATGTTCATCTATCCTCATCTGACCAAACTTCCCGCCCACACCCAAGGTGGCGGCGATAGGAGATTTAAATTTCTCCAAAATGTACATAACCTAAATTTCTAAACGAAGCAGAATTTGTTCTAAAACAGCGTTTTAGAACGGTATTTGAACATCCCAGCTCGCGAAATGTGTTCTAAAATTCAACTGGGGATTACTTTAGGAATAGTGATCACAATTCTGTAAGATTTAGAGTACTTATTGACAAAGACGAGAGTGGTGCTGAAGGAAGAATGCTCAATTGTGAGAAGGCCAACTTTTGAAAAATTCGGCAGGAGTTGGGGAATGTAGATAAGGAACAGCAGTTTGAGGATAAATCCACATTGAATGTGTGGAAGACTTTTAAATAGATTTTGGTTAGGGTGCAGGAATGGCATGATTCTGTCATAAGGAGGAATAGAAATGTTAAATACGGGGACCAGGGATGACAGATGAAATTGTGAGACTAGCTAAAAGGAAAAATGAAGCATACGTAAAGTCTAGGCCTCTGACATCAGACAAAGTTTTGATAGAGTATTGGAAATGTAGGAACAACCTGAAATGAGGAATAAAGATAGCCAAAATGGGTCATGAGGTATCTTTAGCAAACTCGATTAAGGAAAGTTCTAGAAGCATTAGTTGTAAAATTGAACGGATTCAGAAAAGATTTACAGGGATGGTTGGCAAAGTTGGAGGATTTAATCTCTAACAAAAGACTGAATAGGCCGGGGCTGCTTTGCCTGAACAGTCGGAGGTAAAGGGTGATCTTATACAGGTTTATAAAATCGTAAGTGTAATGCATAATATAGATCCCAAAGTCTTTTCCCGGGGTGGAATCCAGAGCATGAGGACATAGGTTTCGAATGAGAGGGGAAAGCACGTAAAAGGGATCTAAGGGGCAATTATTTCACGCAGAGGGTGGTGCTTATATGGAATGAGCTGACCGAAGAAATGGTCGAGGCTGGGACAATTGCAATATTTGTAAAGTCTCTGGATGGGCATATGAGTAGGAAGGGTTATGAGGCATATGGGCCAAGTGCTAACAAATGGCAATGGACTAGGTTACGATATCTGTTTGGCATGGACGAGTTGGTCCGAAAGGTCTGTTCCCATGCTCTCCATCTCTATGCCTCTTTGACTCAACATATAAAAAGCAAGAGGCAACCAAAGAAAGGATTGGCCCACTCAACGACAAATGAAGAAAGGTATGTATGAATTCAGAGAGTTTGGGTGAGATTCTGTTAAGGACTGGGCTGGACCCCTCAAAATATTTTTAACCATGTATCCCAGAAGGTAACTTTGTTACTTGTTTAGGTAGGTGTATATTGGGTATGCCCCGTGTAAATTACTTGGATCGTCTGGCAGGTTTTAAACCAACAAGATTTATTTCCCTAATTATCGAATGAAACACGAACGACAGGCAACGGAAAACTGCCCAACTTATCTGATACAAACTCGACTTAATGATATTGTTCCAAATATATATATGCAACAGTCCCAATTCGCATATCCCTTAGCACAAAAAGTAAAAGTAAACACAGACTTATTTCTTTTAAGGAGATAGCATTCAGCTGCCTGTTTCACACATTCCTGCTAGAACTGAACTTAACAAATTTCTCTACTGAACTGCACAGCTTGAGCGCTGGCCACGCCCCCTTGGTTATATCAGCGTTTCAAAAAAACCTTTCAAGCTTTTGTCTGAAGCACTATCTGTTAGGGTAAACAACAAGGCCCGCAATAATCCATCCATCTTTGTACCAACTCAGCCGTCTCGGAGCTTGGGATGTTCGACAATCGCTCGCAAAAAATCATAGTATGCTTGTAACAGAACCACTATTGAGGTGCCTCCCCTCTTGAAAGAAGAACCATCAATATCCAAAAATGGCTTCATTTCGAAAACCCATTAACAAAATTGGAAAACACTTTAAAATACATATATACATTCATGAGCAATGTATCTGCAAACATGCACAACTGCATTCGGATTCACTCTTTGGTATACTCACCACCGAACAACTCCAATATCACTAAAGTCTCAGAAAAACATCGGCAAGCACGTTTTCTGGTCCTGCCAAATACACATTGTCAAAATGAATAGCTGCAATAACAGCTCCATCTTAACAGAATGGCATTTTTCTCCTTAAATTTATGCTCAGTGCATGCGATTGTCTCAGATGCGTTACTGGTAATGTACATACTGTAAGATTGTAGTGCCAACTCCAACATTAAAGTCTTTTACTGAACTGTCGAAGATTTATGCTCATGAACATGAAATTTCTTGGTGAAATATCGAATGGATCTTTCTATCTTCCCACCGTTTTCCTGCAGGTCCACAACAGCGATACCCACTTTGAAGGCATTGACAGCGACCATGAAAAGCTTTGTGACATGAAGTGTGGCTCATAATGAGGCAGCGGTTAATGCAGTCTTCAGACTGCGAAACACATTCTGACCGTCCGCTGTCCACTGAAATTTCTTGCCTTTATTTCTTAATTAACCGGATGGAGCTGCCAAACTGTTGGAATTTGGTGCAAACTTTCATCGCAATGCATTCAATCCCAGGAACTAAAATACAGTTCGTTTTGCCAGTGTGTGGGAAATTCCACAATTACTTTCGTTTTTGCATTGTACGGTGCCATTTGTCCATTCAAAATAACATGGACAGGAAGTTGACTTGGCATTTGGCAAATTCACTGTTAGCCAGCTTTACCACCATTCCTGCCTTCCGAATTCGAGCTAGCTTCTTCAGCAAATGTTGGAAATATTCCTTCCATGAGTAATTAACAATCACCATGTCATCAATGTACGGAAAACAATTGGATAATCCAGCCTGTGAGTTCACCTCCGAAATGTGGCTGGAGTGCTTTTCATACCAAATGGCATTATTTTAAGCTGGTACAGTCCATTTTGCGTTTTGAAAGCTGAAAACGCCCTTGCTCGCTCTGATTATTAAACCAATTTGGTTGTGATACTTGTAAATGCTGTCTATCCAACTTCACAGCTCTGTTTAATTTGACATGTATCCAAATGCGTGGTCTCTGAATTCTGACTAATAAGTTCTCCTTATTCAATTTTAATGCTCCTCTCACGTCATGACCGAATTTGATCCATCCATTTGGTGTATCTCTGGTGCAAGCAGCAGAAACTGAATTCCTTTATCCCAGTCATCTTGATAATCCTGCCTATAAGACCCCAACATTGTTTTTCGTGTCTGATGCTATCTTCCCTGCGCTTCCAACGATTCTGGATAGTAGGCAATAGATCTGAATTGTTTTAGTACTAGTCTGTCCATAATGTCCTTGAATAGTTTAGATGTGAAGTTGGACTCTTGATCTGACTGTACCGCTCTTAGTAGTCCGTACCCAGCAAAAAAAAGTAAATCCTCTACAATCGTTTTAGCTGTGATATTGCATAATGGAACATCCACTGGAATTCTCGTCGATGCATCTATTATTGTTAACAAATACTGATTCCCACATTTTGTTTGAAGTAGGGGACGGACACAATCTATTAAGACTCTGGTAACAAAATAAAAATCCCTGAAATGTTGAAATAGGTATTACAGGTGCGGGTTTTATTACCGCCTGTCTTTACACTACAGCCTGTGTTTTTCTCACTTTGTTTCGTACAATACTTTTGAAACAAAACAACTACAATGCAGCCTTGTTCAAGGAGCAGAATCATCACACCTTCCCCTTTAACACAAATGAACCAACAATATCGAAACATGGCTTCACTTTAAAATCCCTTAATCTCAAATTATTTGTTCACTACAGCATGCATATACATTACATTAACTATAAACAAGCAAATATGCAGTTGTAGATTCCATTTCAGTCAGGTTCACAATTGCCACCAAAATCCTCCATTTCTTATTTAAATCTCGACAATGTGTCGGCATCAAATTCTATCTTCCTGCAACATGCACAATTTTCAAATAGAATGGCTGTAATAATACGTTCCAACTAAAGTGTCCAGAGTTTTTTACATTTAATTTTGCCACAACTTCCAATAGGTTCTGATCAGTGTATATGATTGTCTCAGATACATTAACACAAGCATTGAAATGTTACGATGTTAACACCAAGCTCAATGTCTACTTTTCAGGTTTCGAATATTTCTGCTTCGGTTCGTTCAATTTTCTGGAAAGAATGCCAGTTAGGTATTTTTATTATAACATAATCTTCCTTTAAGAGCACAGAACCGACACCCACATCACTTACATTGATAGCGACCTTGAACTTTGCGTAATTATGTATGGCTAACGCTGGGGCAATGGTTAATCAGCTTTAAATCTGTCAAATGTCCTCTGCCACTCCACTGTCTCCTGAAACTGTTGGTGTTTCTTTAGTAATTCAGCAAGTGGAGCAGCAACAATGCCAAAATGCATACACGAATTTTCAATAAAATCCACTCAATCTCAGGATTCTTAGTGCTGCTCTTTTTTTTGTCTATAGTATGGCAAATGTAGCAATTACTTTTGTTTTAGCATCCCGTTGGGAAATTTATCCATGGCCAGTAATATAGCCCAGTAACGTTGCTTGGTAGTTACCAAATTCACTTTTAGCCAGATTTATCATCAAGTCTGCCTTCTGAAGTTGATCGGACAAATTCGATAAAATAGGCAAATGTTCCTTCCACGAGTGACTTACAATGACGAGGTCTTCAATATAAATGACACAACTGGTTAATCTGGATATGTCCTTGTTGATTCGTGCCTGAAATGCAGCTGGCACATTTCTCATACCGAACCGCGTGACTTTAAACTGAAACAGTCGTTATGAAAGCCAAAATTGCCTTCGTTCATTTGGACAAAAATATCTTCCTTTTTCCTCTGAGGAAGTCCAACTTACAGATATAACTTTCACTTTTTCAACACAGTCTTCTAGACGCGAAGTTGCATATCTGTCAATCTTTGTATTTGAATTGACTGTGCGATAGTCGACACATTGCAATTTGGTAATGCCTATTTTGACATCACTAATATGGCAGAGCTCCATTCACTGCAATTCACTTGGATAATATCGTCCGGCAGCATGCGTTCAGTCTCCTTTTGTACCTGTGCCAAGTTTCGAGACGTAAGCTCTCAGGATGCTGCTTAATGGGAACATGTCCCATATCTGAAAAAATGGATCATTAGACTGGTAGTCCCCACCTTATTTCGACATATATCCCTACACAAAAGTAATAATTCCTTCAGATCATTTCAAATTTCCTCCATAAGTGAATTCCATAATTTATCCCAGTTTTTGACAACTTCCTTATTGTTCAATTTAATCTGAGGAATTTCCAATTTATACTCCACTGAACTTGTTTCTTTTATCTATGTTTTTTTAAAAATGCAGTCGCCTTTTCCTTTTCTTCACGAGCAAAATAACTATTGAATTAATTCGCAAGACACATTCTGTGAGTTTTTCTTTTGCCTGGACTCATTACCAATTCGATCACCTCACTCAAATTTCTTTTGACTTGATAAGATCCACTAAACGTTGCCGTTAAAGGTTCAACTACCACTAAAAGTAACACAAAAAGCTTATCTGTGATAGCAAAATTGTGAGTTTGTTTCATTTCTTGTTTGCTTCTCGTTTCATTATCTGCTGTGGTACCTTTCAATGATTACTAACAAACTCAGACACTCCATTTAATTGTTCCTTAAAATCTGACAAAGAGTCAAAATACGTGGTCTCTGAATTCTGGCTTACCAATTTCTCCTTAATGAGTTTTAGTGGTCCTCTCACTTGATGTCCAAAACCTAATTTAGTTGGACTAAATTTGGTCGATTCATTTCATGCATCTATAATCGCAAAATGACGGATAGCGCAATTCCCATATGCAACCATGTTGACAGTCTTAACTCCCAGTCATCAACATGGTCTTTAATGTCTGATGCCATCTTTGTCGTGCTCCCTACGATTCTGGATGATACGCAGTTGGTTTGATTTTTGAAATTCTTACTCTGTCCATAACTTCCTTGAATAATTTTAAAGTACAGTTTGACCCTTAATCTGATAGCACCTCTGTGGGGAGTGAACATCTCGTGAAAAATCTGATTGAATTCTTCACAATCTTTTTAGCTGTTATATTGCGTCTGAAATGAACTCTAGAACAATAATGGACACATCCATTCTCTTTAACAAATGAAGAATCACACTTACTGATTTAGGTACGAGTCTTATACAATAAATGAAGACCCTTGTAAAATGGCCCTGAAATGCTGGAATAGTTATTACTGGTGCAGGTTTCATTACGAGGTGAAAGTGATGACTGCAGATACTGAAGATCAGAGTCAAGATTAGAATGGTGCTGGAAAAGCACAGCAGGTCAGGCAGCATCTGAGGAGCACGAATATCGACGTTTTGGGCAAGACCCCTACATCATAGAAGAACCCTACTTCTATTTTCCTGTTCCTCAGATGCTCTCTGACCTGCTGTACTTTCCTAGCACCCCGTCTCAGTCTCCTCCCTCCCCTTCCTAGACCTTTCCATTTCTATCCCCCATCACAAAGGACTCAAAGCCCTCCGCTTCTTCCTTTCCCGCCGTACCAACCAGTACCCTTCCACTGACACCCTCCGACTGACTGAACTGGTCCTCACCCTGAACAACTTCTCTTTCCAATTCTCCCACTTCCTCCAAACCAAAGGAGTAGCCATGGGCACCCGCATAGGCCCCAGCTATGCCTGCCTCTTCGTAGGATATGTGGAACAGTCCATCTTCCACAGCTATGTTGGCACCACCCCCCACCTTTTCCTCTGCTACATTGATGACTGTATCGGCGCTGCCTCGTGCTCCCGCGAGGAGGTTGAACAGTTCATTCACTTTACCAACACCTTCCCCCCCCGACCTCAAATTTACCTGGACCATCTCAGACTCCTCCCTCCCCTTCCTAGACCTTTCCATTTCTATCTCGGGCGACCGAATCAACACGGACGCTGCACACCACTCTAATCGTGACTCAGTTTTCATTAGTGCCTGTGATTTTCCAATCAAGTGGCACGTATGACTTGTCTGGCAAAATTCAAACGCATCCTTGTGCAGTCCCAGCCAGTAAAAGCATGTTTTTGTATTTTAGCTTGATTTCTTTTTGTTCTCATCGGTAAATGACCCCCGACTGGTTATCCATGCGCCACCGGAAACACCTGCTTACTATAATCCATTGGCAATACGACTTGATTCACCTCTTCCCATTTCTCATCCGTCTGCATATGTGATGGATTCCATTTCCTCATGAAGACATTATGTTTGTGTTAGTAGCTCACTGGGATACAGCCGGGGTCTTCTTCCATGTATACTGAAAATGGGTTGCTGGAAAAGTGCAGCAGGTCAGGCAGCATCCAGGAGCAGGAGAATCGACGTTTAGGGCATGAGCCCTTCTTCAGGAAACTGATTCCTGAAGAAGGGCTCATGCCAGAAACGTCGATTCTCCTGCTCCTTGGATGCTGCCTGATCTGCTGCGCTTTTCCAGCAACACATTTTCTGCTCTGATCTCCAGCATCTGCAGTCCTCACTTTCTTCTTCCATGTATGCCCTTTGACGTATTTCCTTCAATTTCTCATCTTTCTGCTGCAACTCCCTGAATTTCTCTGAACTAAACATGTCTGACTTGTCACTACCTGCTTCTGGTTCGTCTCAACTATTTCATCACTTCAACTTACTTCTCTATATTGTTTCAATTCTTGCGCTTAAGCTAGTGACATTTTGACCACTTTCCCTCACAGTTTGGATACATCCCAGGTTATGCATCTTTTAATAACTCCATTGACAAATTTACAACAATAGCAGGCACCACTCCCACCTGTAAACCAGCTATATCGTTAGCAAGTAAAAATAGTAGTCGTGGAGCTGAGGCTTTTTTGCAATGCGTTTACCACGAGTTCCCACTTTTCCCTGAACACTCAAATCTCATTCATCATAATTGAACGTTTCTCATCTCATCGTGATTTCCACTTACGAGTACATGTTCTGGCAGTAGTGCTTCGAAGTTACATATCTCCTCATCTTTCAAAATCAGGGATTGCTAGGATCCTGTATCTCTTAATATTCTAAACTCTTTATCTGCTGATCCTAGTCTCCAAATAATCTTTACCTTTGCAAGTATGTGTTTTAGGAAAAATTGGCACTTTCTTCTGAAGCAACATCAGATCAGGTTATATGTTCTGATGCGTCTTTGTAGTTTCTATTACTATCCATTAGTACTCCAAAAGAATTCACTGGCTTATCATGTTTCCCAGATTTAGTTTCCCAAGGCCTTTTTTTCCCTATTCCACCAGTGCAACGACTTCTGTGACCTATCTTATTGCAGTTAAAACACCGGACATTATCAACTTCTCTTTGCATTCCAGGGGTTTCCTTTCTACCCCGTGGTAAGTTGGCCTTATGATCTTCACTGTGATCAACCTTTCTTCCCACGTGAGAATTTCTATTTTCACCAACTTGTATCCTTCACTGATAAAAATTGATTATAGAAGCTAAACCTTGATTTTAAAAAAAAACGCATAATCATGTGTTGGTTAGGTGAATTCTCCGACCCTATACTGACAGATTATTGAAACAAAAACAAAAAAGTAAAACGCTGAGCTGGGAGAACTGACCGTTCTACTTTCATTGTCCTGGTCCTATTTTTAAAATGACTTGATAGCCTTTCAAATAGATAAATCCAGAGAACTCGGCAAATCTGCAGTGCACATTTCTGTAAAATAGAAAAAGGTCAACACACATTGTTAAAGATGTGGAATCATCACAGTGATCTTGTGTTACTTCTATATTTTTCATCCGTGAAGTTCGCAGTCTGACCATACACAGAGTTTGGTTTGTTATTTTTCCGAATGCGTGACGATTTGAAAGTGTGATGCATGATTGGGTCTGTTTGGAACATGTATGGTCAAGCAAATGTAACATAAAGGAACGAGCTGTGGACATGGAAAAGGAAATCCGTTTTGAAGTTTGAGTTAGAGTTTGTTTCCTAAAGCATGGGAAACATTTACATTTGGGAAAGACTTTTGCATGAAACGTTGAATCTCCTGCTCCTCGGATGCTACCTGACCAGCAACACACTCTCGAATCCAGTTAATTAAAGTTAATTGAAAAAAATAACTTACTTCATTCTTTCTCTCAATAATGTATTGCTTGTGTTGTGGTTAGTTTGAGAAAATAGGTCTACTTCGATTAGATTACTTACAGTGTTGGAAGAGGCCCTTCGGCCCAACAAGTCCACACCGACCTGCCAAAGTACAACCAATCCAGACCCATTCCCCTACACCTAAAACTACGGGCAACTTAGCACAGCCAATTCACCGAACCTGTGCATGAAGGGGCTGTGGGAGGAAACCCAGACAGAGAATGTGCAACCTCCACGCAGTCAGTCGCCTGAGACTGGAATTGAACGTGGATCTCTCGCGCTGTGTGGCAGCGGTGCTAACTGCTGTGTCGCTGTGCCACGATGCCCCCCATGGGGCAACGTTCAGTTTCAGAATTTTATAATTGAATGATCATTTTTTTGAATTTTATTTCCTGGCCAATGTAAAGTAACAGATATTATTTTGACCGGAGATGAATAGTTAATTCTGGGTGTTAAAATTTGCCTCATTCATGCGTCTGTTTGCGTAAAATTCTATGCAGAGTTGAAAGAATGGCCACTCTGTCGGTTTCAGCTAAAACATGATCGCCAAAAGTCTTGCATTAGATTACTTACTGTGTAGAAATAGGCCCTTCGCCCTAACAAGGCCACCCACCCATATCCCTTCACACAACACTATTGCGGGAGGAAACTGGACCACACCCACGCAGGCACTGGGAGAACGTGCACACTCCACACAGTGAGTCAGGAATCGAACCCAGGTCTCTGTCCCTGTGAGGCAGCAGTGCCGCCCGCCTATGATCACAGATCGACATGCAGTATCCAAATAGATCTACTGAGATTCTCCAAAGGCAGTAATATCAGGTACGTTAATCGTGTTTCTCTAAACAGGCAGGTCTGAACACATAAGCTGAGGGTGCAACCGAAAAACAAACGCTTATGTCGCCAATTCGAAGATTTCCTTGCATCAATAATCAGGAGCAATATGGCTAAAATATATTACAAAGTACAGAATGAAGATGTGGCTATTCCTTGGCTGTTTCTAGACTCAAAACACCTTTCATTTAAAGGCTTGGCAAAGTTAAAAGGTGATTGAATTTCATTCATCAGTGGAACCAGAATAGATGTTTTTTTTAATTCAGAAAAGATAATTAATCATGGAAAGCCTTCAAAAATGAGGTAACGTGAATTCAGAGACAGTACCTTCATTTTCGCGTGCAAGGGAAGGCTGGTCGGTGGAGGGAACGCTGGATGACTAGAATAATTGAGGATTTGGACAAGACAAAGAAGGAAGCAGATGTCTGCTGTTGACAGGTTATATCGCGTAAGTCCTCTGAAGTGTGCAAAAGGAATGAGGAGTATACTTAGGAGGGAAATTGGGAGGGTGAAAAGGGGCCATGACAGAGATTTGGCAAATAGGATTAAGGAGAATCGAAGGGGTTGTTATAAATACATGAAGGACAACATTGTGACAAGAGTCAAAATAGTGCCGCTGAAAGATGGGCAATGCAGCGGATGTGTGCAGCAGATGGGGGAGATATTAAACTACTGCATTGCATTAGTGGTTAAAATGTCGAAGGCCATGGAATATATCGAAGCTGGGTAAATAAAGTGTGACATCTTGAAAAATGTCCATACAAAGAGGTGGAGGTGTCATGAAACACGTAGAAGTGGCTAAATGCCAGGACGCGACCAGGTGTACACTAAAATTCTGTGGGAAGCTCAGGAAGAGATTGTTGGGCTGTTGTGGAGATTTTGTGTGATGAATAGTTAAAGTTGAGGTAGCAGGAGACTGGTCGTTGGCTGACGTTGTGCCACTATTTAATAAAGCTCGTTAATGAAAACCAGGGAACTATTGGCTTGTGAGACTGACATCAGTGGTGGGAAAATTGTTGGAGGGAATCCCTAGGGAGCGGATTAACATGTATTTGGAATCAGCATGACTTTGTGCATGGGAAATCATGTCTCTCAAACTATATTGAGTTTTGTTTTGAAGAAGTAAAATAAAGAGGATGGATGAGGACAGAGTGGTAGATGTGATCTTTATGGACTTGAATAAAGTATTTGACATGGTTCGTCATGGGACATTGTTTAGCAAGGGTAGGTTTGATGGAATACAGAGAGGAGTAGCTATTTGGAAACATAACTAACTCGAAGTTAGAATACAGATGGGGTGGAGGAGGGTTGCTTTTCAGACTGGAGTGGTGTACCACAAGGATCAGTGTTGGGTCCATTGATTTTTGTCATTTCCATAAATGATTTGTATGTGGACATGGGAGGTATATATTGCAATTTTAAAGATTACATCACAGTTAGAGGTAATAGTGCTAGCAAAAAGGGTTTCCTCAGAGTACAATGGGATCTTGATCAGATGAGTAAATGGGCTGAGGAGAGTCAGAGAGACTTTAACTTACGTAAATGTGATGTGCTGCATTTTGGAAAAGCAAATCAGAGCAGCACTTACGCACTTAGTGATAATGTCATGTTGAGCTTTGCTGAAGAGTGACAACTTGGAATGCAGTTGCAAAGTTTCTTAAATGTAAAGGCATAGCTACATTGGGTAATGAGAAAGGCGTTAATTATGAATCTTTTATCAGTCAGAGCATTGAGTGTCGTAGGTCGGAGTTTATGTTACAATTGTACGGGATAAGGATTGGACCACATTTTTTCAATATTCCGTGCAGGTCTGGTCTCCATCCTTCAGAAGGATGTTGCGAAATTTGAATGGGTTCGGAAAAGATTTGCAAGGAAGATGCCAGCTTTGGAGGATTTATGATCTCGGGAGGGGTTGAATACGCTCAGGCTTTATTCCCTGGAGCGTCGGAGGCTGAGAGGTGAACTTATAGACATTTATAAAATTATGACAGGCATGGATATGATAAATAGACAAGGTCTTTTCTCTGGAGTGTAGTAGTACATAAATAGAAGGAATTGGTTTAGCGTCAGATTGTGAAGATATTAAAGAGACCTAACGGGCAACTTTTTCACGCAGCTGGTGGGGCGTATATTGTTTGATGAAGGACTTATGTCTGAAACATCGATTCTACTGCGCCTCGGATCCTGCCAGTCAGGATCTGACTCTTCGACTCTGACGTCCAGCATGTGCTGGAAAAAGGGGACAGAGGAGATGGTCGAGGCTGGTCCAATTACATAATTTAAAAGTGATCTGTATGGTTATATGAATAGGAAGGATTTAGATGGATGCGAGGCCAACGGTGGCATATGGAACTAGAATAGGTGATGATACCTGTCGGCATGAACCAGTTTGACCGAAGGATCTGTTTCAGTCCTGCAGATCCTTATGAGTCTATGATTCCATGTTGGAAGGACTGTATATGGTATGTCAGGTTGAAGTGTCAAAAGGGCTGTTCTCAATTTGCCAGCTGACACAGTAACATTTTATTAAGATCGATGTTGAAGACACGAGAAAAATTGATAGGAATTAATATCCTTCCTAGTCTGCCATGCTAATGTTAGTACAGAACTTGATAGAGTTCTTAATGAAAATTAAATATTTAAGTTATTGGCAAATAGTGTGGTTCTGCTGACAATTTTCTGCAATGGAATAAAACTATTATAAATATTGTAAGATGTAATAAAGCAGTTGATAAACATATCTCTCAGTCATCAAAAGATTATGGGAGATCTTCGGGATATCCAGGCAATGAATATTTATAGGCATGGTGCCAGTCAGGTAGGTTGCTTTGTCCTGAATGGTGTCATCTATCTCAATTAGAGTTACCACCTTCTCGTGAGCCGAATATTCCATCAACGTCTGATTGTTGCCTAGTAGATGATGGGCATATTTTAGGGAATTTGGAGATGAGTTACTTGAATCAGCATATTGACTCACTCATCTGCTTCTGGAGTTATACTTATAAATATGCTGCTTCCCTCTATAACTCTCCATTTCTGCGATGTCAACGAGAGATCAGGAAAATCCAGTCCACTCACGGATTTTGCACGGATAGGGATATCCACGATTGAGGATATAGAGAGGATTTTCATTACAATGGGTGGATAATAGAGGAACTATAACGTTGCAGTTGAGTAGGAGCAATGCTGCTATACGGGGACAATCCTTAGAGAGGGGCCAAGTGGTTATTCATTGGAAGGAAAGGCTTTACATACAGTTACAAGAATTATATGAGAGAGACTGAGACATTGGATGGTGCGTTGCATGTGAGTGAGTGAAAGGAATGGGTTGTGGGCTTTGAGAAAATGAGGAGACATGGTATGAGGCACAGAGAGTGTGGCAGGGAGCAGGACATGATGGTATGTGCATGACATGTAATAAATGTATGAAATGATGCTCCTCAGGTACACAGACTGTGGGGTTGTTCCTCTCCCTAGACATTTTCTTGCTAGTTATATGTAATTCTTTCTCCCTCTGGATTCTCACTCTCCCTTTCTTTCTCATTTTCTACCTATCGTTCTTTATCCTTGGTCTCTCTCTCTTACCTCATTTCCCCTGAATATCTTCGCTCTATCGCCGCCGACTAGGGTAGTTTTGGATCTACCTGTTGCCAGAAGTTTTCTCCCATTCTCTGCAAACTGTCAGGATGAGCGTCGGAGTAGATAATGGATCTGCCTCACTGAGGCAGAGTGGAATCTCGCTGTGCATCAGAGCGGTCAATTAAAAGGCAAGTTAGTCTGTGTACGTATTCAGTTGTCCTCCAACCCAAGTAAAAGCTGAATGGCAATATTTTATATTTACATTTGCAGACTTCTGGTGCACTTTAAATGTCAATGCATTTGTATAAAAGTGATTTTGCAGATGTGAATGAGATCATATAGCAAAGTATAATCAGTCGCAACAGATATTATGATGAATACAGTTATACAGTTCCCAGTGAGTATACTGTGAAAATGATCAATGATCTGCTTAGATGAAGGCAAGTGTGATCTTGTATTGATGTATTGACATGGTAACTGTTCGGTGTTGACCCGTGAGAGATTTCTGATGTGGAACATTCAGTGAGACACTATTTTAAACAGCTGACCAACTGGGACGATTCCAACTCGAAAATGTGTTGCAGGTAAAGAAAGAAAATGTATTAAACAGAGATTGTGTACAGCAAAATTTCTCCTTAGTTTCCTGAGCACCTAGCTACTGTCGGATAATCCAGCCACCTCCAGGAATACAAATGTAGTGTTGTCGCATTCACAAGATCTTTTCAAGACTTGGCAAGTGCATTTTTTCGAGATAGGATTTTGCTAATAAGGAGAAGATGTAGACACAGTTATCTGGCTCAGATTTACCTTGTACGTTTTCTAAAACAGTTGTTATTAGTATTTGCAGTTCACGATGCAGGAAGATTAAAAATTAAAAAAAAATTCATCAAAGCGTGGACAAATGTAGAGATGAGGCAGTATTTGAGCAAGGTGAGTTAAGGTCAATAGAAGGTCTGTTACCGGCGGTAGGCGGGGAGATTGCAAGATTAAAGAGTGAGTCTTATCTGGTCAAAGACAAAGGTATTAGGGTAAGAAACGAAACAGAAAACAAAGTAAAGACATAGAGCAGATAGATGCTGCGTGAAATATATAAAACTGTGGTTTATATATAAGCAAAGACATGAAAATGACATGAAGCGGAAAAGTTACTCTCTGAAATTATCGTTATAGAGTCGGAAAGCCCAGAAACAAACCATTCAGTCCATCAAGTTCATGGCAACAAGGTTTTCTAAACTAAACAAGGTTTCCATTTGCCTCCATATGTCACATATTCCTCTGAAGATTCCCTATTCATGCACGTGATCAAATGTCTCGGACATGTTGCAATTATATGTGCAATGAGCCTTTATTCTGGCAGATCATTCTCTGTACACACCATGCATTGTGTCAAAACTTTAGCCCTCAGATCCTTTTTAATTCTTCCCTGCAGTTCTCAAATTGGCTTTGTCTCCATTTAGGTTGTTAACTTGTGAACAAAACCTATCACTTCGCATAACCACGTTAAATACATCGAATTATTGTCACTGTTCAGAAAATGCTCTACGACTGACACCTCAAATTTTTTCCTGTCTTATTTCCTAAGACGAAGACCACGTTTGCCAATTCGCCAGTAGGCATTTTGTTGAGAAAACTTTTCTTGTGAGCGCTTGACAAATCCCTCGTTATCCAAACTCTTAGAATTATGGCAATCCCCTTGAAAATCCTGTACTGTTGCAACACTTCTTTCTGACAGCTATGAGTCACCGAACATATCTGTTCCTCAGTTTTGTGGGGATGACTGGATGATCGATAGTACAATAACATCAAGGTGATCTTTCCATTTTCATTTCGCAGTTTCATCCAGGTCGCTTCATTGAATGATCCAGCAGTAATCTCCTCTCAAATACTCCTGCGAGGTTTTCCCTAATCAAAGATGCCACTTCCCCTCCTTTCTTACGCCTCCGCACCACTTCTCTCTTTCCTATGGCATTCATAGCGTTCGACGTTGAGCTTCGAGTTCAGTCTCGCCCTCACTTGCATGTTTCTCTACAAACAATGGTATCCCAGTCCTCTGTTAACATCCATGCCCTGATCAACTGCCTTAACTGTCAGGCCTCCTGCATTGAAATGAATGCATTATAATTCATCACTGCCGTTCCCTGTCTCGTTATTACTTGTCTTGTCTATTTTAATGCTTTCCCTGATTGCATGTTTTGTTTAACTTCTGCATCAGCTGCAATCTTCTTTCTTTTCTCCCAACAGTTTGGGGTACACCACCGCCCTTTACCTACCCCAGGCGAACCCCTGTTCCTCCACCGACCCTGTCACAATTTGCAAACACCTGAGACGTTCAAGAAAATCTCCCAGCCAGGATATTGGCTCCCTTCTGCTTCAGAAGCAACGCATCCCTTTTGTACAGGTGACCTGCACAAGAATAGACGCTAATAAAACAAAAGAAATCTGAATCCCTGCCCCTTCACCGGCTCTTCAGACCTATATTTATCTCTCCAATCCTTCTATTTTGACCTTCACTAGCACTTGGTAGTGGCAGAAAAACAGAGATTATTAAGCTGGAGATCTTTTTTAAACCTAATGCTAATTCTGCAGGACCTCAACCTTTTCCTGTTTATTTCATTGGTACTAATGTATACAGCGATTCCAGTGGCTAAACCTGATCAATGATGGTATACTGCAATGAATTCGAATCAGTATTGGTCCCAGCAGCAAGGGGGGAGCATACCATCCGGAAGTGACACTAACGACCGCAGAATGACTTCTCTGTGTTCTTGACTAAGATTCCATTTTCGGAACTGCTTCCTGAGACTTAGGCATATCATGTTTTACAGCATGGCCAGTCCTGTTGCCAAAGACCTTTCTGTTTCTGCTGTATTCCCCGAGAGGTTATCACCATGACCACCACCAACTACTCCCCTCTTCCCTCACAAGTCCCTACATTATCCAAAAAGGTCTACTTCTTTAAGAGGAGGAACAGTAACAGGAGCCTCGAAATCTACCTGCCTACCTCTCCTGGCGACCACCAAGTTACCAGGAAAGTACATATGGTATATCTGCCTCTACGAAGTACGCTTTAGCTATTCCACTCTCTGCCTCCTGTATACTCCACAGTGTTTCCAACTGCAGCTTCAAACAATTCACGCAGTTTGAGAGTAACTGCAACCAACCACAGTGCAGTCGAACAAAAACATGAAAATTTAATTGTAGAAACTTTGCTGAACGATAGAGTACACATGGACAAAAGAGTCCTTCGCCATATGTCAGCATACGATTGCCAAAGTAGGGAGTTAGTGGCAGAGTAGTAGTGAGCCTATCCCAGATCTGAAGGCCTAAGCAAAAATTTCGCATGTGCTGGAAGTATCTCACAACACGCATGAATCCAAACAACTTCAGCACTCTATTACTGAGTTCTCACACTTCCTCAATCACTAGGTTGTTATTGCAGTACAATGGGAGCACTGTTGCGTCACGACCACGAGGCCCTCGATTGAATTGCCGTCAGATGCGAAAAGTGCTTCGTTGTGCTCTAAGTTGGCTAATTTCGCAAATATCAAAACGAGCAGATGCAATTCAATAAAGAAACGCAATGTCTGTGCTACTTCCGAGACAGGGCATATATATTTTGTAATTTTCACAACAATTCTATCGTGCGGGCGGTGTACAGATTTGAGAGAGATCACTTCAGATAGAAAATGCACAGGTTTTAATTGCAGATGAGAAGGGGTTGTCTGATATGCAAATGCTAGTTCATTTGGATCGATAGTCTGTGGAATTCACGAGATTCAGTCATGCTCTGACTGAATAACGCATAAAATCTGTAACACCACAGCAGGTCAGGCAGCATCCAAGGGGCAGGAGAATCGATGTTTCGAGCATAAGCCCTTTAAAGTGAATGTGCGCCGTGTGAGGGGTGGGATGGTGAGAGATAAATGGGAAGTGGTTGGGGCTGGGGTGAAAGTAGCTGAGAATGGAACAGGTAAATGAATGTGGGGAGAAAGTGATAGTTCAGAGAGGAGTGCAGAGCAGTTCGATGAGTAAGATGATGGACAGATAGAGAGGGCAGTGCCGAGTTTGTGAGATTAGAGATTAGAGATTAGACTTACAGTGTGGAAATAGGCCCTTCGGCCCAACAAGTCCACACCGACCCGCCGAAGCGCAACCCACCCATACCCCTAACCTAACACTACGGGCAATTTAGCATGGTCAATTCACCTGACCCGCACATCTTTGTGACTGTGGGAGGAAACCGGAGCACCCGGAGGAAACCCACGCAGACACGGGGAGAACGTGCAAACTCCACACAGTCAGTCGCCTGAGTCGAGAATTGAACCCGGGTCTACAGGCACTGTGAAGCAGCAGTGCTAACCACTGTGCCACCGTGCCGCCCACTTTTTTTTTCTCTCCCGCCAAAACCCGTTGTAACAGACTTGAAATTGCAACCATCTGTTACAGACGATAAGTCGCGCACAATGCAAATCACTCGGAAACAGCCAAAACACCGCCAGTCGAAATGGTTCTTTTTTTTAAAAAAAAACATACTATTAAACTATGTTTTTTTTTATTTGAAAAGTGTTAAAACCGCCCCAATCTTAGTGGCCACTTTAAAAACACACTTTGAAACAGCCTTTCAGTAAACCCACTGAACCTTGTGTAACCCATTGTATCAAGGGCTCCACACTTTTCCCTCCCAAATATTTCACCCAGAAAGGGTTTGTTTTAAGAAAAAGCATTCATATTCTCCCCCCCTTTTTTTTTGCTCCAACATTTCGCAATGGCTTCTACCTGCTCCAAATCCCGCCCAAAACCCCAAAAAAAGAGACCCAACACTCTGAAAGCAACCAATTAGTTAACTTCATTGAGATGGTATGGTGTGGTGCAAAGTTTTAAAGTTCATTTAACAAGCAACAAAAAAAATGACAAACTAGCACAGAGGAAGTAAATGGACAGAGTTGGAGGCTTCGGACTGGAAATCAGTGTACGGAGAGGAAATAAGGAAACCAGTGGAATCTACATTTATCCCCTGTCTTTTCAGGGTCCCAAATCGGAAGGTGAGGCGTTCTTCCTCCAGACGTCGGTTGCTTGGTGTTTGGCGATGGATGAGACCCCGGACCTACACGTCGTTCATGAAGTGGAAAGGAAATTTGGTGTTCATCCATGTTGTGGTGGGGTTGGTTGGTGCAGTGTCCCAGAGATCTTTTCTGAAACCAACTGCAATTTGGCCTTCTGCCTCCTGGATGTAGAGAAGACCACATTGACTGCAATGTTTACTGTAGACGACATTAGCGGAGTCCATGTAAGATTGTGTTGGATGTGGAAGGAACCTTTCGGGTTTCTCCTAGATGAGTTCTGGGTGGTAAGTCATTATAGAGGCTAAACTGTTTTATTGAGTCATTTTTGAATTTGAGACGATAATGGGGCGATATCTCTCCTTCTGGAGGACGGGACTGTTTTGATATCTTCTCTGCACCCAACGTCCTCAAACCATTGTCTCCCTATCAATCAATCACGGGGATACAGATCACTAAATACCTTCTAGTTTGAGAGAGAGAGACATTAGATTCACTCTAAAATGAAATGTGATGCGCAACAGGTAGGACATTCCCCACTGCCGTCTTTCGTCAAGCATTAGTAGAGATAGCCAGCATACATCAGCTTTGTAAATGTTTAAGCTTCATGTCTCGTTTTTGAAGAAGCATTTATCTCTTCTTGAAATGACGCGTCCTACATCCCTTTCGTGAATTCGTTGATTGCAGAAAGCCATGAGACTACATGGAAGCAGGAAAAGCAGGTAATAAGAATTGTTAACATTTACTGCTCAAGGACTATACCATGAAAACAGGGAAGTGTTACCTAGCCTGCGTAAGTTATTGATGATGTCGCGTTTTCAGTACAGCATAGAATTTTGATCCTTTTACCTGAGCAAGATTTTGCTGCATTGGAGGAAGTTCAGAGTTATTCACCAAATCAAATCCGGAGGTACCGTTCTTGCCTTTTGAATAAATATTGAGCAGTTTAGACCTGAACGATCTCCAGAGATTAGAAGAATCAGAGGATTCCAAGGGACAAGACCACGTGCTAAGATGATTCACAAAGGCGATGCAGAAACGTTTGTTTTGTAAGGGAACAATCCAGAGTTTGAGATAGTTTTACCATAAGTACAAATTCTAGGGCCTGAATTGTTTTACCAGTTTCCATGACTTATGCTCTTCTGTTTTAAATGGCACATAAGGCTTGCAACAGTTCAAAAGTCAAAAAATGCCCTTAGAACATGAACGGTGTTAAAGAATTTTAGGTAAATGACGAGATATCAAAACACATTGCTAAACACTGGAACCACTCTCCATTTATTCTCACTGCAAACATTGAAGAATGAGTTTGAAGCGATATTTCAACATGTTCTTCAGCTCCTCTCTGAACTTTCTCTGAGTCACGACGTAGACACAAGTGTTAGTACAGCAACTCAGGAGCTGCAGCATGAAACCCAATTCCTGCACATAACTATTCATCCACACAGTTCGGAAACCTAAATTATACATCCGCATCCAAACAGAATAAATCATTAAAGTTGACCATAACAGTATAAAGTTAGCTGAAATAGCCAGGAGCAAAACGATGGATTTCCATCGACTCTCCATCTCTGCGTCTTTGTGATTTCCCTTACTGTTGGAAGACCGGAGTCTCCTGCGGGAGTTGCTATTCACTAAAATGTGCCTGACTGTGAAAATGTTCAGCAATAAAATGATCAGAAATGGAAGACATGGGGTTAGAATATTGTGGAGGAACTCAACTGTTACCCAGAAAAGAGAGGACTGAACATTGTCCATTACAGCACAAAACCAAGGAAAATTCATACCTTGATACTGACTCGTTAAGCCAAAGTACCAGAAAATGTTTTTTAAGATGCTCACCGCAGTCATTGTTCCCAGGACCACAGTCGCCGTTTTCTCACTGCAATATTTTGTTTTCAGTTTCTGGCAACAAATGGCCACAAATCGATCAAAGGTAAATGTGACCGTGAACCAGACAGAGCAGTCAGTAGCTGCATAAAGCAGGACAGCATGGATGTTACAGATGGGCAGTTCCAACAAAGAAGAGAAAGTTCTGGGATAAAATGTTGGCAAGTGTCTCAAAATGAGGTCGAGAATAATCACCAGTAGATCTGAAGCTGCCATGGCGATCAGGTAACTTGTAATGCAATTAGAGAGACCGCACCCTCTGCGACTCAGGACCCGAACTGTGAGTAGGTTCACTGTAAGGAAGGGAAATAAACATGGTGAGAGTACATCTGGCTGGAGGATGTATCCTCAATTCAAATGAGAATGTATTGTATCTTGCTCTTAGATCGGTTCACCAGACGCCAACCATCAAAATTGATTTCTCTGCACACGTGCTACAGACCTGCTGAACTTTCCCAGCAACTTCGGCTTTTGTTTCTGATCTAATGCATCCACAGTTCTTTCCCTTTTTACTGGTTGAATTGTGCTTTGTGATGACACAGTAACAACATGTTGATGAATGACAATAGCATTAGAAGAGGGTAATTGTTTTAAATGATTTAATCCAGATTCATGATGTAGAAAATGATATCAACAACATAGTGAAGCCCGATTAAGGTGAGGATGTAATGGACATAGGACCAAATGAATTGAATGCGACGACTGGAGATGATTGGATGAGCGGAATGTGAAGCCAGTGAGGTTGCAATAAAGTGTCTTTCATATAGAACAATTCAGCCATCGGATTCTACATTTAACTAGTATAGAGTTCCTCTGGTCTATGTTCCAAAATTGCAGAACGTCATATTTCCCCACGTCAAACCTTGTCTGCTTCAATTTCACTGAGTCTGTGATTCTATTTTTATGTCGTCCTTGCTATTTGCCTTCTTGTCTGCTTTTCTGTTAATAAGGCCGTGGCAGAACTGATCACTCACAAAGCTACTTTCCTGCATTCTCCCTTTAACCCTTGATTCCAGCATATCAGCCTTGAATACCCTCAACTGTACTGCCTCAACAGTCCTCTGTCGTGTAGAATAACAGCAGTAGTTTATGGTAAAGAAATCTTTCAGAGAATACTTCCCAGCCTGATAACATCCCAAAGTCTGTCCACTATCCACAAGCTTCAAGTCCGGAGTGCGATTGAATACTCATCACTTACCTGAAAGTGCGCATCTCTAACAAGATGGATGAAGCTATGCACCAATTAGAAAATAATGCAATTCCCTTGAATATGCCTGACATCCACCAACACATTCTCACTCAAAGCACAGACAGATTAGCAGCAGTGAGTCCTGTCTCTACCAAACAATCCCCACGACCACTACCGTCAGGATGGACAGGGGCAGCAGAAGCATCTGTACACAACAGTGCAACACGACAGCTCAATGGTAAGCACTGCGCCGGGTACCTCGCAGTGCCAAGTACCAGTGTCTACTCCAGACTCAGGTGATTGCCTGTGTGGAGTTTGCACATTCTCCTGTGTCTGCGTGTGGTTACTTTGTGTCCGCCAGTTTCCTCCTAAAGTCCAAAGAAGTGCAATTTAGGTGAACTCGCCGTGCTATATTACCATAGTTTTCAAGGATGTGCTTGTTAGGCGCATTGGACATGGTACATGTGGAGTAACAGTAGTGGAATTGGTAAGTTTAGGATACTCTTCTGAAGATCAGTGTGGACTTTTCGGCCAAATGACTTTTTTCCACACTGATTGCATTCCGTGTAAATCTTTTGTTTCAATTTCCTCTCTATAACACTACCAGATAGACATGGAAATGTAGCGCCATTCCTTCACAGTCATTCCAACTATATCCTGGAATTCTCGCGCTGACGTCGTAGACTGCAGCGAATCAAAAACGTAGGCCATTACCTACATAGATGTTGGTCTGGCCAGCCACGCCCATGCACCATGTGTGAATGAAAGGAAAGAAAGTCATTTAAAAAGATTGGCATAAGTATCTGGTGTGCGTACGGTAGGAAATTAGCAATCTGTACTACCCTTCCATCCGTACACTGATAACCAAGTTTGTCTAATAGCATGGCAATTCTTTCCTTCAAACATATAAAAGCATTACAAAAAAAGAACATCAAAGAAAATTGCAGCACAGGTCTTCTGCACTCCAAGCCTGCACCGATCCAGATCCTCTGTCTAAACGAGGTAGCTATTTGCCAAGTATCTGTCCCACTCTGCTCCATGCTCATGCACATGTTTGTCTAGATGCATCTGACATAATGCTATCGAGCCCGTCTTTGCCATCTCTGCTGGCCACGCATTTTTGTACACGCCACTATCTGGGTAAAGACCTTTTCATGCATATTTCCCTTAAGCATTTCCTGTCTCACCGTGATCTCGTGACCAGTGGTAATTGAGTTCCCCATTCTGGTAGAAAGCTTTTTGCTTTCTATCCTGTCTATACCTCTCATGATTTTGCACACCTTAATCAGGTCCCCATCAAACTCCGTCTTTTTAATGAAATTGATTCGAATCTACTCAACCTCTCATCATTGTGAACGACCGCCATTTTAAACAACATCCTCGTGAACCTCATCTGCACACTTTCCAAAGCAGCCAAACCCTTCTGGCGATGCGGCGAACAGCAATGTATACAGTATTCCAAATGTAGCTAAGCCACAGTCCTATGCAACTGCAACATGGCCTTTCCACTCTCGTACAAAGTATCCTGGCAACTAAAGAAAAGCATGCCATATGCCTTCTTCACCACGGCGTGGAACTGCACTGTTCATCTCCAGCGTACAGAAATCCGAAACATCTACATCTTTCTGGACATTAATTTCTCGGATAGACTTTACATTTAGCGTATATTTTACTCTACAATTTGGACCTTGCAAAATGCATCACCTCGCATTTTCCTGGATCGAGTTCCATCTGCTACTTCTCCACCGAGCCCTCCAATCTATCTATATTATTCTCTGACTGCTCCATTAACTATCTGCCAATCCATCAATCTCAGTCTTATTTGTAAAGTTGCTAATTACGCATTATTCAAGACCATTTATGGATATCACATACATCAATGAGACAAGCATGCATCCCTGTAGACCAACCGTTAAAAATTCTCCATTTTAAGAACTCCATTCCATTACTACATTCTGCCTCTTATAGCTCAGTGAATTCTCTATCCATCTAGCTAAAACACGTTGGATCCCATGCGACTTCACTGTCTAAATTAGCTTACAATATAGAAAGTTTTCAAACGCTTTACTGTAGACTATGTGTATGATAACTACTACCCATCCCTCATCAATCAGATTCGTCACGTCAGGAAGGTATTCTACTATGGTGGTAAGACAGAACCTTCCCTGCACAAATCTATGATGACTATCATTGAAATGTCAATTATCTTCAAAATATTAATGGATCCTATCCCTCAGCATCATCGCCAGTACCTTCTCCAACAGCTTCGCAGCCACTGATATCAACCGGTCTATAATCATGGCGATTATTCTTGCTAAGCCTTTTAAACAAGTCGACAAAATTAGAAATTCTGCAAACCCCCAGCATCTCACGAGTGTTCAATAATGCTGCAAAGATAGATGTTAAAGCTTGTCTCTTTTCCCTCGTTAACATGGGACAAATCCCATCCAGATATGAGGACTTGACAGCTTAATGCCTTCAGAACATCCAACACAATTCCCCCGTTATGGCGACTTCAAGTAAAGTTATCAAACATCAATCACTTAACTCAGCATCCGTCATGTCCCACTCCTTGTGAATGTTGACACGAAGTACTCATTGAGAATATCACCCATTTTCCCTGATTTCACGCATAACTTCCTTCCTTTGTTTTTTTCCTGCAGTTACTCTCTTGCTCATAATGTACACGTGAAAGGCTTTTGGATTTTCCTCAACTCTGCTAAAGATATTTCTTGACTCATTTTAGCCCTCTTAATTTCTCGTTTCATATTTGACCTACATTCCCGATATATCTCCCTAAACTTCGTTGAGATCTTACATCTCTTTTTTTCTCATAGCTAGTCTCACAATGTCACCTGTCATCTATGGTTCCCAAATCCACTTAAGGAACCATAGCCATTTCTATCCTTCATATTCACAGGAACATGTCTGTCCTGCACTCTCATCAAGCTCTCTTTGAAAGCCTTGAAAAGGTCAAATGTGGATTTACCCTCCAACAGCTGATCCCAATCGACATTCCTCAGCTTTTGCTGAATTTTGCTAGAGTTGCCCTTGCCCAATTTAGCACTCTTCCTTTTGGATTATTTTCATGTTTTTTTAATACTTTTTCTAAAACTTATAGAATTGTGACCACTGTTTCTAAATTAATCCCGTGCCGATAATTCAAGCACTGGCCCGGGCCCATTCCCAACGCCAGGTGCAGTATGGTCCCTTCGGGAATTGGATTGTTTGAATACTGCTCTGTAAAACCCTACTGGGTGATCCTTACGCATTCTGCTCCATCTAAATCTCTAACTACAATGAATCCCAGTCATTGTTGGAAAATTGACATCTCCAATCGCCGCCATCCTGTTGCTCCTACATCTTTCCATAATCTGTCTGTATGTTTGTCCCTCTGCCTCACACTCTTCCCTTTAGTCATGCTGCCTTCATAATCTAGATCTTGACATGATTTATTTATTACCTCCTTACTGTCACTCACCTCCTCATTTGTTTCTCACCACCCTGCCACATTGGTTTAAATCCTGACCATCAACGTTAGCAAAAGCAACCCCTAGGACATTGGTTCCTGTCTTGACCAGGTGTAGATCATTCCTATTATCGACCTCCGCCAGAACCAGTCAAAATCCCAAAAATCTTAACAGGTCCTCCCTGCACCATCTCTAAACGCACACATACATCCTGCCTCTTGATTCATTTCAATACTGATGAGCACGTGATTACTGACAGCAATCCTGAGATTACTACCTCTAGAGTTCTACTTTTTTTTTAAAATTTGGCGCCTAACTCCCTGCATTCTGCTTGCCTCATCTCGTTTATAACCTAAATCATTGGTTCATATGTGCACCATGACAGCTGGTTCTTCCCCCTCCCAGCAGCCGATATGAGATATCCCTGAGCAGTGCACTTGGAAGCCAAAATATCATTCAGATGTATTGCTTTCGGCCACAGCAGCACCTATTTATTCCTATTATAAATGAATCCCTCGACGACTATCGCCCTTGCACACTTTTTTTCGCGTCCTTCTATACAGTAGAGCCAGCCACAGTGGATTGAATCTGATTGCAGCCACCTTAATCCAGTGAGCCACTTCCCCCAACCTGTTTTAGTGGGAGATCACCGTAGGGGACACCTACACTGACTTCCTGCTCTTTGTTCTACCTTTTTGTCATCCATTCCCTTTCTTTCTCAGCAATCCTAATCAACAGTATGGCAAATTTGCTAAATGCATTATCTACGAACACCTCAGCATTACAGTTGCTCCAAAATAAGTCCACCCACAGCTCCAGATCAATCATGTGGCGTTAACACAGCTGCAGCTGGACACACTTCCTGCATCATTCAGATCTCTGAGCGCCCACATTCAGCAAGTGGGGCGTGACACGGATCTGGATCGTCTGCCCTTTTTATTCTTGACTTAGACTTTGCCCAACTATAATATCAACTAATTGACAAACAAAATAATTTTAATAAATCACGTTTCTTATCATCTCACGATAATAAAAAGAAGAAAAATCTTATCTTACCAAGACAACTTTTGTTTTGGAGTGAAGGGGAGTATGGTAGGGAAAAACTGCATGTGCAGGGTCTCGGGATTGTCCACTGCCGAAATATATCAGTTAACTCATATTTCCAGAGAGCAATTCGTCTGCTCTCACTCAGCTCCTCGATCTCACGGCTCCTGCTGCTGCGGCAAAATGGTGGTTGATGATTCTCCATGTTAAGTATTTAAAAGGAAAACTTACGTTCTGGCAGCCCACCTCGTCCTCGCTCCCTGGAAAATTGACTAGAATATGTTTTTAAATACTTCACAATTATTATAGAGGAATCATGAGACTAGCTTTTATTTCCAGTTCTTTATCAAATTCAATATCACAATGACACCGTGGACTGGTGACCACTTTTATGAAGTGACCGCAGGTAATAAGATGAGTTTCTGGAATTTATTGCCGAAGAAATGTAGTATAAAAATATTGACATTTTGCTTTACGCTTGGAAATGTTGGTAAAACCTCACCTGCAGTATTGAGTCCACTTTTGCTCCATTTACTAGCACAGGGATTTGATTACAGGTAAGAGGCGATTCACTCAATTACAGAAATGAGGGACTTGCTTCCCGACGTGTTTTTTGTGCGGCTTAGGGGTATACTGTCTGGCGCTTAGAAGAATGACAGGATGTGTATTTGACGTTCAGAAAGTTCTAAAGCAGATTGACAAAATAGATTTGGAGAGGGTGTCTCCCATTTTTGCATAATCGAGGATGAAATGTCGTAGTTTTAGACTAAATGGAAACGGATTTTAAAGATCGATGGGAGGACTTCCATCTCACAATGGTTTTGAACCTGTGGAAAGCCGTCCGCCAGAGTGTCGTGGATATCAGGGTACTGACTAAATTTCTGGAGGATAATGACATATCTTTCATGAAAATATAATCAAAGAGGAAGGGCAGGAGGGTGAAATTGACACCGAGATGAGGTCAGCAATGATCACATCAAAACGGCAGATCAGACCCAAGGAGCTGAATGGCCCAGTTCGGTTCCAACTTTGAAAATATCATTGTGTCGTTCGGGTCCTTGCTTCTTGATCATAGGTTTGTGTTCTGGATTGTAAAATTTGTGTCATTGACAACTTACCAGCGCATAGCCAAACTGGGAATACTCTTAAATAGAACATAAAATGAATGTGAAGTCTGTATGAATAGCGATTTTAAGAAAAAGCGCACGAATGTTGTAACTGTGCAACCGATGTGGAAGTTGAGCTTCACAAAAGATGCAGAAGCCACAACGGGAACGTTAACATTGAGGTGCTGTCACTCCGTGAAAGAACGCCGACGATTGAACATAATGCAGGTGCAAGGTGGCATCTGTTACATGAGCATTTGCACTTGCATCTTTGTAACTCGAATTTGACCAGCTGAAAACATGAAGATTTGAGTTTGAATTTACAGTTGCGCAGATGTTGTTTTACAGTCTCTCAACTAAGTGACAATTTAGCCTTGGAGAATAAATGAGATTAATGCACTGCAATAATTGCTGTGATCACTGTGTTGATGTTTGAAGAGACACTGCCTCGGGGAGGACTGCTTTCACTGGAGTTAAGAAGAATAATATGGAGGTTGGAAGGATCGGGGGAGATCTCATAAAAACTTCAGAAACAATTCGAACAGGCCTAGACATGGTCAGCACAAGAAGGATGCTCCCATCACAAACTAAGATGAGGAAGAACAAATTCACCAAGACAGTCATGAACCTACAGAATTCTCTGCCATAGAAAGAGGTTGAGAAAAAATCTCTGAATATTTCATGGACCAGAATGATTAGGTTATTAGGCTGAAGGAATCAAAGATTATGGGGAGAACACGAAAACGGGAACCTGCGTAAGGTGATCATTATGATGATATAAAATGGTGGAACAGGCTGTAATGCCCATTTGACCTATTCTTCCTACTATTTCCTCAGTTTGGATATTTAACTTAGAAAACAAGACGTGGTACAGCTGTGTCAACCTCATGCTAAGATAGAGTGCAGTTTGCAGGTAGGCAAACAATGTTGCATCCTGCTGGGAAGCGAAGAGCTTTGATCTTCCCAATCCTAACTGGTTAAGACAATTGCAATCGAGCTTCATAGATTGATGAACAGGCATTGATACATTACATTGGCGCAACCGAGTTCAACAATTTCCTCGTGCACTTCGGCAAAGGGGTTCCAATTTCCTGATGTAGGTGAAAGGGGACAGTTCTTTAGGAAATTGGAGAGCGAACAATTAGATTAGATTACTTACAGTGTGGGAACAGACCCTTCGGCCCAACAAGTCCACGCCGACCCGCCGAAGCGCAACCCTCTCATACCCCTACAATTACCCCTTACCTAACACTATGGGCAATTTAGCATGGCCAATTCACCTGAACCGCACATCTTTGGACTGTTGGAGGAAACCGGAGCACCCGGAGGAAACCCACGCAGACACGGGGAGAACGTGCAGTCGGGAATTGAAACCGGGTCTCAGGCGCTGTGAGACAGCAGTGCCAACCACTGTGCCACCGTGCCTCCCATAATTGGCAAGCGAGAACAATTTAGCTCATGAATCCAAACGTAAGTTTCTTTTCGAGTCAATGGTTGGATAGAAAGACTTACCCGAAATTCCAACAAAACCAATGATGGGATAGTAATAACCTTCAATGATGTAAAGTATATATTGTATTCGGGATCGTAAGGAGAGACGGTCATAATATGTGGACAGTACGAAAAGATACCAAGATAGACTCCTGAAATGCATTGGCACACTCCAGTGAATTGCTTCCAGATTCTGACCCATTTTGGGTACATTCCAATACTTTGGACTCAGATTCTGATTCATTGCCATAACATTCAAAATGATGTCTTTAGGTTATGATCACTTATTGTGAAGTTGCAGTTTCTTCCTCTCAGATCTGATTTCAGTCTCTTTCTGTCTCAACCCACGTCTCTCTCTGTTTCTCTGTCTCTGTCTCTGTCTCTCTCTCGATCCAGAATAACTGATGCCTCGAACAACAGAGATGATGCTCCTACAATCACTATGGAACAACCCAGTGAAAATGATGGTTTCTTAAACATAAGATGGGACGTCTCTAGAGACACTGTTTAGTGCTGCAGAGACTGTTGGTAATTGGAAAAGTACAGTTTTGCTTAACCCCTTTCGCTCCAGTGCCACTTATACCAGAGAAATGAAAATGTACCCTTTCTTGACAGATTACGGGCCACCGATATCGAGGAAATTATAATAAATTGTTATCATCTGTCATATTACCTACGCACTGGGAATCATGCCAGAGATCTGGTGGATCCCAACTGTCACACGGTGTTCTTGAAAAATGGTATGTACGAGCACAGAACACTTGTAGGGTCTGTATGAGTTTTGCACTGAGAGTTTAGATAGGAAACTAATGGTATCCTTGGAGGGATACTGGGTAGGACGCTTAGACTGTAATGAGTAAAGATTTCTTCATCGAGACGGGTGAACATGTGGAATTCAGCGCCATACAAGACAGTTGAGGTCAAGTCATTGAATATTTTCAATAAGCAGTTGTTTATAAGCCTTAGGGTTAAACTTAGCAAAGTTGAGGGGAGATATTGGGAACAGGACATATAGAAGACCATCAGTATGATCATGAGAGAAGAAATTGCTCACTGCTGCGTCAACTTTTTTTCTTTAGGTACGAGTGATGATCGAACAAAAGACAGGGTTGTGACGGAGGAGTGTAATTTCAGGATTAAAGCCTGTAAATAATGAAGGGTTCACAGGGATCAGTTCTGGATTAACAATTATTTGTTACGCATATCATATGTAACAATTGTACGTAGATCATGTACAATTAGATAGAAAGGCACGCATTGAGGATGACAGAAATTGTCTGCAGAAAGATTAGAGCAATTCATTGAGTTGAAGAAGCATTGCTATATGAAATCTATTGGGGCAATGCAAGCTCAAGTAATTTTGCAGGATGTATTGAGGAGATGCATATTATTTAGAATAAGAAATACTTCAGGAAGCTACAGAATGAAGATTTGCGAATACTCGTACATGAATTGCAAAAACAAAATCAGTGTTCAAGATTCAGAAGAGAATAGGAAAGTCAAATGTTGTGTTGGCCTGTATTTCAAAGAGAATAGAGTTCAAAAGTAGGGAGGACATTGTAAATCAATACGATGTGCGAATGAGACTGCAACTGGCTTACTGTGAACAACTTTGGCCCCATTTGTAAGGAAAGAGATACTGTCTTTGAGACAGTCCAGAGAAATTTCACTTTGCTGATCGCTGGAAAGACTACCTTACGAGGAGACGACAAATATTTTGAACTGAATTTGTTGGGCTGTAAATGAATAAGAGACACGTTTATGGAAATATATGATATTATGAACGGATTTCACAGTGTGAATGTGGAGAGTTTGTTTCACATTTTGCGAGATCTTGATGGTGGGGACATCAAATGGGATGACCAACTTAAGGCACAAATAAGGAAGATATTATTTCTCTCCTAGGGTAGTGAACCTGTAGATTTATTTACTACAGAAAGCAGTTGAGGCTCGCTCGGTCAGTAAGATCAAAGCTGAGACAAACTGAGTTTTAATCAGCAAGTGGAATGATGTTATTGGAAAACAGCAGGAAACTGCACTTGAGGATTAAGAGATCTGCCAAGATCTCACTGAAAAGCGAAAATATATTGATAGGCTGAATGGCCTACTTTTACCCATCCCTCTTGCAGCAAAAAATTCAGAAGGAAAATGGCACTTTTATTGTGTTTTTTTGTGCTGCATTCCCAATGCATTCCATTCCATCACGGCGCAGAAGCATTTTCCCTTGTAACACGTGACCATCAGCACAAAATTATCTGTACACATCCCTCTGCTGATTAAACAGAAACACACTCAAAGCCAGTGAACAAGAGTGTTTCGACCTTGGTACTTATAACATTAAGGAGGAGAAAGTGAGGACTGCACATGCTGGAGATCAGAGCTTAAAATGTGTTGCTGGAAAAGCGCAGCAGGTCAGGCAGCATCCAAAGAGCAGGAGAATCGACGTTTCGGGCATGAGCCGTTCTTCCGGAATGAGGAAAGTGTGTCTAGCAAGCTAAGATAAAAGGTAGGGAGGAGGGAATTGGGGAGGGGCGTTGGAAATGCGATAGCTGGAAGGAGGTCAAGGTGAGGGTGATAGGCCGGAGTGGGGGTGGGGATGGAGAGGTCAGGAAGAAGATTGCAGTTTAGGAAGGGTGTGCTGAGTTCGAGAGACAAGGTGGGTGGAGGGGAAATGAGGAAACTGGATAAATCTAGGTTCATCCCTTGTGGTTGGAGGGTTAGTTGGCGGAAGATGAGGCGTTCTTCCTCCAGCCGTTGTGTAACTTATAACGTTAAGGCTGCTGACTGCTGCTCAGGAAGAGGCTTCTATTGCAAAGGATCCTGCCGGGCAGCGGTACAGAAATATAGAGCCAGAATTCAGAGCTTCCATTCTCAAATCAACTAACGATGGTCACTGACACCTGACACGACATTCACAAACAGCTTGATTGAAGAGTAGAAAACGCCTCAGCATTCCTCTGATTCACGATAGGCGCAGGAGTTGATCTGACAAATTTTCACATTGAAGTTGAAGGATATGTTCACCTTTGCTGTACGATAATTGACAACAAAAACTCTATGCGTGTTCATATAATATGCTCAGATGGTCATGCACGGCGCATTGTGAATAGATGGTGACGATCAAAGGTTGATGAAATCATAGGATTTACTGGCCATGTCTCTGATGATGACAGAGCTCGTCCCGATAAATGAATGTGATGAACTCTCGGCGGCAGTGGTAGTTGAGGACCTCATATTAATAGAAAGGTCAACCATAGAGAATGCTAGAGATACTCTTAATTAATCCGGAAGCATCCAGGGTAAGACAGAAACACTGATCATATTTCGAATTCCATTTCTGAATTCCAATTCTGAAGAAGTGTGAGAGTAGACTGGAGAAGTGAATAGCGTTTTTTTTCTCTCTCTCTCTCTCTCTCTGTCTCTCAAAAGCTCTGCTCACAGACTTGTTGAGACTCTTCATCCTGTTTGCTTCAGATTTCCATTGCCAACGTATTTAGTGTTGACTCTTTTGAGATATTCAAGGGATAGGTGGAAGTGGCGTGGGTTGGGGAAACGCAAGAAGCAAGAGGCCAATCAGCCTTCTCAACAGGTTCTGCTCTTCCACAATTGTTTGACTTGATTTGATTTGTGTTGATTCATTGTCATGTGTACCTAAGTACACGTGAACTCTTTTGTTTAGGGTTGCACAAGCAAATCATAGAAAACAAATACACGCTGATGATTGGGTTCTTTCACGGAGTGAAAAAAATGCAGTTTTAACAACGTTGGAAGGGCACGTAGCTAGGTTAACATGAACAAAATCATCATCACTTGAAGTTGGCGAGTCATCCGTCAGTATTCAAGAGGAAGAAAAAACTCTTCTTGAATCTGTTGCTGTGTGTTCAAGCCTCTGTATCTTCCCTGACAGAAGAAGATATAGGAGAGCATTACCGTGTAGCAATGTGCCATTGATGATGTTGATAACCATTCCGTGGCAATGACAAGAATAAATGGAGTCCGTGGATAGAAGGTGGGTTTCCATGGTTTTCTTGATTGTTCACACAACTTTTGCTAAGTTTTATACTGTCCATGGGAGAGCAATGCAAAACGCACAGTTGGCATTATGTATGGCAGAGAGTTAAACTTCCATCACTGTCTTTCTAATATTATGGTCAAAAATCAAACGATCACAGCTGATAGTCCAATGAGTTTATTTAAAATTGCAATGGAGCTCTGCTCCTTCCGAAGGGTGGTATTATACAGAGGTAATGAGACCGTTTTATAGGAAAAGGTTGACATTTTTAAAACTAGCTATCAATGGTTAAAGTGACGTCAATATTTTTAATATGATAGAAAATAATTTGGAATGAATTAATTCCTGAGCGTGTGTGTGTGTGTGTGTGTGTGTGTGTGTGTGTGTATGTGTTTATGTGTGAATGTGTATCTGAATGTGTGTAAGAGAGAATCCGTATGAAAGAAAGATTCTGTGTTTATCAGTTTCCCTGCCTGTGTGTATGCGTGTGCAAGAGAGAGTGCTTGAGAGTTTAAGAGGTGTGTGCATGTGAGCGTGAGAGAGAGAGTGTGCGAGAGAGAGGGGCACAGTGTGAGTGTGAGTATGCATTTGACAGGGTGTGATTGCGTGCATGTATTTGAGAAAGTGTCCATCTGTGTATGTGCATTTGAGAAAGTGTGCGTCTGCATGCTCATGAGTGTAGATGTGAGTGCGCATTTGTATGTGTATAGGGAAGGGTCTGTATAAGTGCGCGAGTGTATGCATGTGATTCTGTGTGTGGAAGTACGTAGAGTGGTGGTGTTACCTGCAGTGGTGTTATCAGCCTCTGCCCAGAAATTTCACGATCTTGTATCTCTCCAATTCCGTCTTTGAGGTTGCGAACACGACGTTAAGAGGCTGAATGACATCCCACTGTGAAAGAATGATTCCACCCGTGTGTTGCGCAATGTCTGTTCAACTGTTGTATAGTTGGAGACCAGTGAGCCTTGAATCAGTTGTGCGTAAAGTGTTTGAAAAGTTTATAAGCGTTAGAAATTATAAAAATCAAGAAAGGATTAAGTTGCTTCGCGAGACTCAACCTGGTTTGTAAGGGTATGTCCCGCTTCACAAACCTTACTCAATTCTTTGAGATAGTGACAAAACAGGTGGACGAGGCAAAAGCAGTTGATGTGGTGTATGTGGATTTCGGTAAGGTGTTTGATAAGTTAGATAAGTTTCCCCACGCTATGGCATTGAACAAAATACAGAGGAATTAGATTGAGGGTGATTTAGCATTTTGGATCAGAATTTGACTGGCTGAAAGAAGACTGTGGGCGGTGCCTTATGGGAAATGTTCATCGAGTAGTTCAGTTACTCGTGGTGTACGACAAGGATCCATTTGGGGCCACTCCCGTTTGTCATTTTTATAAATGACCTGGATGAGTGCGTAGAAGGTTGCATTAGTCAACTTTCGGATGACTCAAAGGTCGGAGGAGTTGTGGATGGTGTCAAAGGATATTGCAAGTTATTGAGGTACACAGATAAGCTGCAGAGTGGGCTGAGAAATGGAAAGTGGAGTTTAATGCAGGAAAGTGTGTGGTCATTCACGTTGGAAGTAAAACAGGCACACAGTGTGCTGGACTAACGGTGAGTGTCTTGGTCGTGTACATCATTAGTGAATCTCGGTGTCCATGTACATAAATCCCTGAAAGTTGCTACCCATTTTGATAGGGTTGTTAAGATGGCATATTTTGTATTCGTTTTTATTGGCAGGGATTTGATTTACGGAGCCATGTGATCATATTGCAGCTGTTAAAATGCCTGGTGCTGTTTCATTTGGCGTATTGCGTACGCTTCTGGTGACTGCGTTACAGGAAGGATATGAAAACTTTGGAAAGGGTTCCACAGGAGCATTACAAAGGTGTTGCCTGGTATGGAGTGAAGGTTTTAATGGAAAAGCCTGAGGGACATGAGGCTGTTTTCGTTAGAGAGAAGAAACTTGAGACATATAAGATAATCAGCAGGTTAAATAGGGTCGATAGTGAGATCATTTTTCCACTTATGGTGAGAGTAAGCACGAAGAGACAGATCTTGAAACAGAGGAGCGATTGTTATAGGATAGATATCAGAGGGAGTTTCGTTAGTGAGAGTGGACTGGAGCGTAGAACGACTCGGCTACAACAGTAGTAGACTCGCCAAAAATAAGGGAATTTAAATGTTCTTGGATGAATATATTGAAGAAAATGGAATAATGTAGGTTAGGTGGGCCTCAGATTTATTCCACACATTGCCGAAACATCGAGGCCGTAGGGCCTGTACTGCACTCACCTGTTCTATGTTCCTTATGTCAACATGATCCAGCCAATGAACAATGCCTCAAGGACTTGTTTCTTGCATTATTTACTGTAGGCGAAGCAGCACTTTAACTGCACTTTACAGAATTTAGTCTACTGCATTCGCTGCTCAAAATGTGGTCTCCTCTAAATTAGAGAAAGGAAGCGCAGACTGGATGAGACTTTGCAAAGATTCCATCTGCTCATAGAAAAGATCCCTGTGCTTCCTGTTGCCTGCCACTTTAGCAGACCACCCTGTTCACTCGTCAAAATGTCTGCCTCAGACTTGCTCCATTCCTCCAGCGATGCTGGGAGATAAACACCTCATTTTCTACATCAGGACCGTGTAGTCGTTAGGAGTAAATACCGAGTTGAATAATTTTAGGGCCTGAACTCTCGCATGTTCTAGCACTTTCACCACGCACACCAAGCCGTATTACCTCATAATCTTCCATTGCACAGTACCAATTGATAGCCATCAACAGCTATTCACACAGTGATATAAAGATTGTTATCTAAACCTTTGTCAGTCCGAATCTTCCTCTCTCTCCTTAGCTTCTGGCTATACCTATTGTTTACTCCTAACCATCTACCTTCACCCTTCCTGCTGTATGTAAACAGACATTATCCAAGCTGAAAACAGTTCTGACGAACGTCACAGGACCCGAAATGTTAACACTGAATTCTCTTCCCAGGTCCTGCCAGACCTGTTGAGTTTTTGCAGCAACTTCTTTTCTTTAGTTTTAGCTGCACTCAGGCCGTTTTGCATATTCAAATATCTCTTTCTGTATGGCAACGTAAGAGTATTATTTTTGGGATTTTATGAGAGGGGATGACTTTCCAGGGGAAAGCAGTGGGGCTCATGCTGCTCAAAAGGGAAGGGGAAGAGGAGAAGAGCAGTAGTCATTAGGGACTCGATAGTTAGGGGGACAGATAGGAGGTTCTGTGGGGACGAGTGAGACTCACGGTTGGTGTGTTGCGTTGCGGGTACCAGGGTCCATGATGTTGCTGACCGTGTTTTTGGGATCCTTCAGGGGGAGGGAGAGCAGCCCCAAGTCGATGGCGACTTGAGGCAGAAATTCAGGGAGTTAGGATGGAAGCTTAGAGCGAGGACAAACAGAATTGTTTTCTCTGGTTTGCTGCCTGCGCCACGTGCTGGTGAGGTGAGCAATAGGGAGAAAAAGGAGGTGAACACGTGGCTACAGGAAGGGTTTCGGGCTTTTGGATAATTGCAGCTCTTTCTGGGGTATTTGGGACCTCAACAAGCAGGATGGTCTTAATTTAAACCAGATGGGTACCAATATCCTGGGTGGGAAATTCACTAAAGCTATTAAGGTGGATTTAAACTCATGCAGCAAGGGGATAGGAACCAAAATTGTAGGACAAGTACAGAAGAGGATGAGAGTAAGGAGTTCCCAAATCAAGTATCTGACACTGGCAAGCGAGAACCTGGTTTGAAGTGCGTGTACTTCAACGCGAGGAACATCCGAAATAAAGTGGGTGAACTGGCAGCGTGAGTTGGTACCTGGGACTTCTATGTTGTGATTATTACGGAGACATGGAGAGAGCAGGGACAGGAATGGCTGTTGCAGGTTCCAGAATTCAGATGTTTCCGTAAAAACAGACAAGATGGTTAAAAAAAGGTGGAGGTGTGGCATTAGGGACAATCAGGGACAATATTAGGGTTGTAGAAAGGATGCTTAGGGACTCGTTAACTGAGGTAGTGTGGGCTGAGTTAGAAACAGGAAAGGAGAAGACACCATGCTGGGGGTTTTATATAGGCCTACGATTAGTCCCAGAGGTTTAGAGGAAAGGATAACAAAGATGATTCTTGATAGGAGTGAGAGAGGCAGGATAGTTGTCATGGGGGACCTCAATTATCCAAATATTGACTGGGATCACTGCAGTACGAGTAATATAGATGGGTCAGTTTTTGTCCAGTGTGTGCAGGAGGGCTCCCTGACACAGTATGTAGACAGGCCTACAAGGGGTGAAGCCACTTTAAATTTAGTACTGTGTAACAAGCCTGGCCAGGTGTTAGATTTGTAAGTAGGTGATCACTTTGGAGACAGTGGTCATAATTCTGTCAGGTTTACTTTAGTGATGGAAAGGGATAGGTGTACTCCACCGAACAAGAGTTATAGCTGGGGGAAGAGAAATTACGATGCAATTTGAAAAGGTTTAGGAAGCGTAGAATGTCGAAGGAAACTGCAGGGGAATAAAAATGTGGAGGTTATTCAAGGAAAAGCTCCTGTATGTCCTAGATAAGTCTGTACCTGTCAGGCAGGGAGGAACATTTGGAACGCGTGAGCCGTGATTTACTAAGGAAGTGGAATCCCTGGTCAAGAAGAAGGTTTGTGTTAGGACAAAACGTGAAAACTCAGTTAGGGCGCTTGAGGGTTAGAAGGAAGTCAGGAAAGACCTAAACAGAGAGCTCAGAAGAACCAAGAGGAGACATGAGAAGTTGTTGGCGGATAGGACCAGTTTTAACCCTAAGGCTTTCCATCGGTATGCCAATCAAGGATAATAGTGGGAAGTTGTGTGTGGAGTCAGAGGAGATCAGGGAAGCACTAAATGAATGTTTTTCGACAGTGTTCACTATAGAAAATAAAAATGTTTACGAGCAAGATACAGAGGTACTTGCATCTCGTCTAGAAGTAATTGAGGTTCACAAGGAAGGTGTATTAGAAATACTGCAGAATGTGGAAATATACAAGCCCCCTGGGCCGGATGATATCTATCCTAGGATCCTCTGGAAAGCAAGGGAAGGGATTGCCGAACCTTTGGCATTGATCTTCTAATCATCATTGTCTACAGGCATAGTGCCTGAGGACTGGAGGATAGCAAATGTGGTTCACTTGTTCAAAATGGGTATTAGAGACGACCCTTGTATATACAGACCAGTGAGTCTCACTTCAGTTGTGGGTAAAGTGTTGGAAAAGGTTTCTCAGAGATAGGATTTATAACCATCTAGAAAAGAATAATCTGATCAGAGCCCGGTTTTCTGAAAGGTAGGTCGTGCCTAACGAATCTTACTGAGTTTTTTGACAAAGTGACCAAACAGGTAGATGAAAGCAAACTGTTTGTTGTGGTGTATAATGATTTCAGCAAGGCGATTTGATAAGGTTCCTCACAGTAGGTTACTATACAAAATGTGGAGGAATGGGATTGTGGGAGAAAAAGCAGGTTGGATCAGTAATTGGCTTGCTGAATGAAAACAGAGGATTGTAGTTGATGGAACATGTTCATCTTGGTGTCGAGTTACTAGCGGCGTATCGCAAGGGTCGGTATTGGGTCCACTGCTGTTCGTCATATTAACAAATGATCTGGATGAGAGCTTAGAAGGGTGGGTTAGTAAATTTGCGGATGACACTAAGGTCGGTGGAGTGGTGGATAGTGCTGAAGGATGTAGCAGGTTGCAGAGAGGCATAGATAGGATGCAGAGCTTGGCTGAGAGGTGGGGAATGGAGTTTAATGTGGACAAGTGTGAGGTCATACAGTTTGGCTGGAATAGTCGGAATGCAAATTACTGGGCTAATGGTAGGATTCTTTGGAGTGCAGATGAGCAGAGAGATTTGGTGTCCATGTACACAGATCCCTGAAAGTTGCCAAACAGATTAACAGGGTTGTTAAGAAGGCATACAGAGTTTTAGCCTTTATTGATAGAGGGATTGAGTTCCAGAACCAGGAGGTTATGTTGCAGCTTTACAAAGCTCTGGTACGGCCACACTTAGAGTATTGTGTTCAGTTCTGGTCACCGCATTATAAGAAGGATGTGGAAGCTTTGGAAAGGGTGCAGAGGAGACTTACTAGGATGTTGCCTTATATGGAAGGAATGTCTTACGAGGAAAGGTTTGGGGCCTTGAGGCTGCTCTCGTTAGGGAGAAGAAGGTTGAGAGGTCACTTAATAGAGACACACAAGATAATCAGAGGGTGAGATAGCGTGGACAGAGAGAGCCTTTTACAAAGTATAGGGACGGAAAACACGAGGGGACACACTTTTATAGTGATGCGAGGTAGGTATAAGACAGATGTCAGAGGTAGTTTCGTTACTCAGAGAGTAGTAAGGGTATGGAACGCTTTGCCTGCATTGGTAGTAGATTCGCCAAGATTAAGTGCTTTTAAGTCGTCAGGCAAAGGCAAAGGGAATTATGTAGGTGTGATGGGCTTTAGCTTAGTATGACAGGGCGGCACAACATCGAGGGCTGAAAGACCTGTACTGCGCTGAAATGTTCTATGTTCTATGTTCTATTGAGTGTCAAGTCTTTCCAAGACTTTTTCATAGTGCACAGATTGAATAAATGTGGAATCAATACTGGCTTGGGCAGTCTATCCTCATCGGATGACGGTCTTATCCCTGTTTTCAATTAAAAAAAAACTTCCTTGAGTAGGAACGAACACATTTTGATTCCTTCCTGAGAGTATCATTTTAGATCTGACAAAAATAAAATATTAAACTGTATATTAAATCCATTCATCCATTCCGATCATTCATGCATCGTTTACCGTCGCACATTTACTCATATTGATGCATGAATGGGCAGTTCATGAACGTAAGTGCATATTGACAGGGGAAGAATTATAGGTGATGGAAAATTGTTTAACTACGTAACAACATTATCGACAATAAATTAGAAATATGATTTATAGACATACTAATCATGAGTAGAAACGTGACATTCAGTCATTCGAGATTACAAACACCATGCATTGAAATCATGGTTGATCTGATTGCAAACTCAAACACACATTCCTGTGTAACTTGAAAAACAAATGATTTTGCGGTTATGCTGTATAAGAATCTCCGCAGTGGTGTGTTTACAATGCTCAAAAGGACTACTTCAAAAATGTTCATTATCAGAAAATTTTCAAGTTTAGCTCCCCCGTGGAAAAAAATAAACAAAACTCTCTCAAATCCATTGTTTGGCAATTATTGATGCAAAAGAATGACCTTTGATTCGAGATTCTCCGATTCGGGGAAGAGCCTGTCACATCCATTCTGAAAACGCCTCTCAGGATACATTGTCACTTTAATCAATTAATGATTGATCTTTATTCTCCCTCGCATGCAAACTGATACTGATCAATCTAGCTTCATATGGTGATACTGATTGCATTCTATTGCAATAGCAGAGTTAACAGTTTCTGAACTGTTTGAGTCTCATTTGTATCCACCCTTCAGTCAAAGAGGACCAGGGAACCACATAAATGTGGAGGTAAACATGATTGGAATACTGAAACGTAACTTCGTTGATTCTGCTTTCAGCTCTAGATGATAAATGATAACAATCTATTAGCTTACCAAATTCATTTCTGTTTCGGCACGACAATGCTTGGTTAATGATAAACGAGGCCACACCGTTCCATCTTATTGCACTTCCATTTCTCACCACTTAGAAAGCATGATGTTTTTGCCCATTCTTTCTGACAAAATGGCCAATTTCCTGTTTTCTTTCACCGTTAAGCTTCATTAGATGCAAATTGATCCCATTACTTAATATATCAATATATTTCTCCATTCTCGAGTCCTCTTCACAGCACATTTGAAAACTGATATTTGTATCGACAGTGAAATTTCCAGCCCTTTCTTCCATCAGTAATTTTTAAGGAAATGTCCCAGCATCCTGTCACAGCGTCTTTCGCTGGTGCACTCGACTCGTTTTACTTTGCAAACATAAGTCGAATTCATTTATGCTTGTTCTGCGTTCTGCTTAGCTGCTCACTATTCAACAGCATAATGACTGAAAAGTGCTACTTTCAACCATAAATTTCAATGTAACAACGTTTCAGTTGGTTTATGCATAAGCTATGTTTATGTAGAAGCCCCCATAGAATGTTATATATTTCAGTACCACCAATACCAATTTCTTTAAACTTATATCATATTTTCAAGGCATTTCATGCTTGAATTGTAAGCCAAGTTCATCAGTTTCGAAATCGCACTTGAAAACGTGCTCTAAATTGTTTGTCAGTATATTCCACCTTAAACAAAGCCAAAACTACAAAGAATCGACCTGGGGAATATGCTTACTGTGAGAGAAGCTTTTTCCATTCTTCAAAGCACACGTGGAGCTATGTGTTTTGATAGTTTATCCCCTTAAAATTTATTTTCCCATCTAGCTTGCTTGCTTCCATAAATTCACACTTCAGCCATGTGATTGTCCAATTTGCATAATGTTTCCTCACTTTCATTGCATTTGTACGATAGTTTCTCTTCAACCGCAGCTATTCATTTTCTATTTAGCATTTTGAAAATGATTGTTTAAAAGCCATCCTTTTGCTTTTCTTTGTTGAATTTGCTGGTTCTGAATTACTTAAACTTTGCAATTTCATTGAACGTCACACTGGACTTTTCCGATCCTTTCACTAGAATGTGTTTTGATTTTGCTGGTGCAGTTCTCGAAACCATCTACATGACGTAATTATATTTCGAATTTCTTTATTTGAAACATAGCATTTTACAATTAAAATCAGTCTGCGCTCATGCTCTGTCAGTTCTTTAGCTTAATTGCCTATTGAGGCCCACTTTTCTCGTGACATTTTGCAAAATCATAAATTGCTGTAGACATTTGTCTGGAAAAGGTGACACTCGCTTATCCATGTTTCTTATTCTCAATCATTTTCAGGGATCTGACGACAATAATTGATGCCATGAATGTTCAATCGACTCATCCTTGGCATAATTCTTTTAGAACTCATTTTTAATCCGATTTAGCATATGGAACCAAGTATTTCTGTAGTACAGAATCACACATTGTGATACAGCTCATTTTGCTGAGCAGATATCCGAAATTAATCTGGTATAATTTCCCTCTATTTGCCAAGTATCCCTTTAGCCTATTGTTATTCTTGTACACATACAGATTACTTTTAACTTATATCATTGTACTAAACTCTACCGCTTCATCTGACAACAGATGTATTCACAGGTAGACATAATATTCAAGAACGTGTTTGCCCTGCTTACATTTTTAGGACGATGCATTGAGTATAGTAGTTGTGCTGTCATGTTCAGATTGTACAGGGCATTAATCGGACATTTTTAGATGACTGCATTAAATTCTCGTTTCTCTCTCTATTTGAAAGATGTTGTTAAACTTGAAAGAGTACAGAAAACATTTCGCAAGACGTTGCTGGGATTGGATGGTTTGAAATATAAACGGAGATTGAACAGGCTGGGGCTCGTTTCCCCATCAGCGGTGGAGGAAGGGTTATAGACATTTCTCCAATAATTTTAGGTACAGAATACTGATTGCCCAGGATACTTTTCCAAGTCTGGTGGAATCGAAGCGCAAGGTTTAATGTGAGAGGGATTTCTTTAAAAATGGCCAAAGCGGTAAAAGTTTCACACTGAGCGTAGTATGCAGAAGGAATAATCTGCCAGATAAAGTGGTGGAGGGTGATTGGAAGCACGAAATGTATTAACACAGGAGGCTGGGATAGATAAATAAAGGAGAAATATCTTTGTGACCTAGGCCAAAGTTAATTTTGGAGGAATCACTGATTTCTTCATTCTTTTTCTATAGAAGCACGACAGTCTGGAACAGACGATTCGGCTGATCTTTTCCACACGGACTTTCTGAAGATCAAGCCTTCCAGACGCAAACTATGCCTGGAATCATTCATTTCCCATAACTAGCCCACCTAGTCTGAACGTCATGTATAATCTAAGTTCGCCAATCTGCCTATTCTGCAATTCTTTGGACTGTTGGAGCAAACTGGAGTACGTGGGCTAAACCCATGAAGCTAAGAGAAGAAAAATGCAAACTCCACACTGGCAGTCGCCCGAGATTGGAATCAAACTCTTATTCCTTGCACTGTGAGGCAGCAGTGGTATGCACTAAGCCAAAATGCACTTTGTTCTTTCACCACTTTTCGTTTGGTCCTGTGAGCTGGAATTGTAAGCATCGGGTGACTGCTTAACTGCGAGTAACAGGCTGTGTTAAGAGTGAAGCAGACCAAACAAGCTTGTGTTGGTTCGGGAGGCAAGGCCTAGATGTTAATTGCAGTTGGATTCCTGACCCAAAGTTTCGGCAGATGCTTCATCACTTGATATGAGGATTATGTTCAAACGGATTGCAGACGTTAGCCAGAATGGAGGACTTCTCCCCAGAAAATCCAGAAATTGTCTCATGAGATAGCAGATGTTAAATCATAACAAGCAACATTGTGAGGGGGCAGTCAGTCTACCATTGAGTGAGCAGGGTTTGAATTGGTTGTTGGACTGTGCTTTCGATAAGATTGAATCTGTTTTTGATACTGTGTTATGAAGACTTGGAAACACTCGATATAACCTCTCATTAGCAGCTCTTTAGAACCTCCGAGAATACAAAGTTGGTAATCATTTGGGTGTATTCATATTAGTGAATTTTAAAGTAAATCTTGAATGATGCCATTGTGAGAAACAACAGAGATACTTGCATGTAGAAAACACATCGTGAAACCATTTAAGTTATATAATAGATTTGTTATCAAATCGTATTTATCATATTACTACGTTATTTAATTCCCTCATTTTGTGAACAAACGAAGCTTGTTCGTTTGAAAAGGTTTTTTTTCATTACAGTTTATTTGAGGGTGCATGGCGTGAATAAACCACAGGTTGGGATGGAGAAAGACAAAGAGAAACAGTTGTATTGATAAAGGAGCAGTTAATAGCTAGCTTGGGGAAAGGATTAGCTGATAATAGAGTATTAGTGGCTAGTTACTGAGTGTTAGCAGCCTCTGTGATGACAAGCGCTGATGTTATAGGAGTGTCCAAAAGAAAGGAGTTAGCTCCTCCAGCTCTAAAATTGAATTAGACATTTTTTTAGAAGGCGACAGAGTTCCAAAATAGAAAGTAAGGCGTTTTTCTTCGAGCTTACACTGGGCTTCACTGGAGCACTGTTGCAATCCTGAGACAGAGCTGTTTGCCAGAAAACATGGGGATGTGCTGAAGTGGCAAGCAACAGCGAGGTCTCGGTTCTCTGGGAAAGTACACACCTGTTCTGCGAAATGATCAACAAATCTCCTCTTCATTTCCCCAAAACAGAGGAGACCACGTAGTAAGCAGCAGTTGATTGAAATATAAACAAAAGGCTGATTAACTTGGAAGACGTGACTGACTCTGTGGAGGGCCTCGCGGGAGGGAGGAAGTAAAGGGTCGAGCATTACATCATTTTGGAAGGTACCTGTTTGGCTTCGGGAAAGTGTGAGGCTTGAAGGAGGATTGGACTACGATGTCCATAAGGAGACAGTCCTTGCTGACAAGGGAGAGTATGGCAAAAATGTGTGTGGTGATAGAATCCTGTTGACGTGGCCAAAATGGACGGTGGTGAGATGGTAGTTCAAGGCAGAGCCTATTGTTTCCGTGAGTGGGAAAAGAGATTAAGGCCTGAAGTGCGCGAACAGGATTGGATTCGGCTGAGGATCCATTAACTATAGTGCGACCGATTCCTCGCTTGATGAAGAAAGTGCACGTTTACAATGTCCCCTTATCATGGTTCGCATCATCAGAAAATAAGCAATAGGAATGAAGACACAGCTGGATAGAATGTAGTCTTTCTAGGAAACATAATACGAGGATTTCAGTAAATATAACAGTGGAAATCATTGACTTGTGGTAGATATTGATGGCCTCGTAAATGGAAATTGAGATAGTGAAGAAGAGAAGAGAGAGGTGATAGATGGAACAGGTGAAGGTGAAAGCAAAGTGGAAGTTGGGATCGAAATAGACAAAACTTTTCAATTCAGAAGTAGAAAGGGAAGCAGCATCGATGATGTTTTCGAGACCAGTAGAACGTTTTGGTAGCCAGAGTAGACTGGAACAAAGGAATGGTGTACAAAGAGGCATGCATAACAGGGGTTCATAAGAGTATCTATGCCCATTCCTTTTACCTGATCGCAGTGAGTGAAATTAAAAGCCAATTTGTTCATGGTGAAGTCACGTTCGGCCTGGTAGACGAACGTGTTTCTTTTCCCAGGGTGATACAGAGAGCAATGTGACCATCCAAATGTGGTCACTTGTTTTGGTAAAGTCGAGACTTTTGGACTACGTAAACTAGAAATTCTGATGTTGACCTGAGAGATCACGAATGCAAATGGGAAGGGACTAGGCTGGAGAGAATAGAACAGAATCGAGTTTGGAAAGAGATGAATTTCAAATGTCAACATCAGGCAGAAAGAATAGGTGTGATGAAAATTATTGTCTATTATCTTATGGAGGAGATAATACTGGGAGAACCAAAGTTAGGAGACTACGAACTTGGATGCAGTAATGGGGACATCACCGGATGAAATATGTTTATTGACCGTTGTGGATATCATGGCGTGGCGTTCACGTTAGCTTTGCATTGAATCGACATCTGAACGTTGGTGCCCGTATTTTGCAATGCAGAGGTCAGGACACTAGTTAAAAACAAATGCATACTTCTCAGCAGATTTCATAAAAATGAAGTCAGGTTTGGATGTGAGAGCACAGAATAAAGTCAGCTCAGAGGCAGATCAGCTGGAATGGATAACGGGATGTGGCTGTGCGTGTGTCAGAGGAAGTGAAGCTTCCAATGTCATATCGACAGTTCTCAATGAACAGGTAAAGTGCCCGTAAGAAAAGAAAAATCCGAGGGAGAGTAGCAGGTGGAAGGAGAGTGTTGGATATGAGTGAACGTGTCTGTGGGATTGGAAAAGGATTATTGACCAATGAAATGGGACCGAGGTGAACGGTAACATTAGGTTTCCTGGCATTAAATACTGCAACCCTCAACATATCCAATTTTTTTGACATCTTGTTCAGAAAACAACTGTGGAAAACGAATGATGGAAATGTAGAAATGGAAAGTTGCAAAAGAGATGCTAACTCAGCGGGGCAGGTTGAAGAATGGTTCACTAAAATGGTGTTGAAACAATAGTGTCTGCAAACAAGCACAACCACTCTGGTTCTATTGTAAGCCTCCTACGAGTTCAAGAATGAAAGTTTGTTCGAACATTTCAAATTGTGCGATTAATCCAGGAAAAAAATGTCCCTGCATTTTCAGAGATGTGATCACAAGATGTTGTCTTCTGCATTACAAGATGTGGTCGAGAGAGAAACATGATTCTGGATGAATTAGATTTCTTGCAGTGTGGAAATAGGCCCTTCAGCCCAACAAGTCCACACTGACCTGCCGAAGCACAACCAACCCAGACCCATTCCCTTACATTTCACCCCTTCACCTAAAACTACGGGCAACTTAGCATGGCCGATTCACCTAACCTGCACATATTTTGACTGTGGGAGGAAACCGGAGCACCCGGAAGAAACTCACGCAGGCACAGGGAGAATGCACAAACTCCCCACAACCTGAGGTGGGAATTGAAGCCCTGTCTCTGGCATTGTGAGGCAACAGCGCGAACCACTGTGCCACTGCGCCGCCCAACTTGATGAAGTATAAAGCAGCCATCTAACTTCCTGATAGAAGAGCTCAGTAGTGAATGTTACGTGATAAAAAAACATGCATTTTTTCGCAATTTAGGCAGCAACTGAAACGCCCTCAGTGTTTTCTTTTTGAGAATACAATCACACGATCATCGATATGACCCTTCCCCAGACGCCAAACTGATCAAATAGGCTGTGAGTTATCCTCAACTTTAGCGTCGGCAGGCAGTGCAACAATTCAGTTCATGCAGTCGTGAGATTTTCTGTGAAATACAATCCTCTACGTGAAGTAACATCCATTCAATCCTGAAGAAGGGTGACACATGAAACATCGAAACTACGATCTCCTGATTCTGCACGCCCTGTTGTGTTGTCCCAGCCTCGTGCTTGCCTGATATATGTTCTTAAAGCATACATATCAGGGAAAATTCTGGAATTACAGAGCACCGTGCAATAAGCCAGAACAATCACTTGTTATACGCACTTATATGATATTAGAAATGGAGTCTAGAAAACTGCATTCAACGGACAAAGTGAGACTGGGAGAGTGTGATTCTATCGAATATAAATCAAAACATCAGGATTTTTTACTTTTGCCTTCAGTTTGATTGAAGTTGTTGGACCTGACCAACTATTCACGCTGAGGATTTACCCAGTATCTCAAGCACTCAGTTGTTTATCCATTGACATGGACAAAATATGTCTATAAAACTGTCGGCGAAAATATAGAAAGTGACACCGATGCACAGGACAAACCAAAATAACTTTAAAAATACGAGCCTGAAACTCAGCAGTCACAGAGCAGAGTCACCTGAGCTAGTGAATGCAGCGACCTGACAAGTTTCGGAGGTCAGAAAAAAGGAAGACTAACAACGTAGAAGAGTCTCAACACATAAGAGATGGAAGACCATACATAGCTCAAAGGGTTTTTAGCTTGAAGGAGATTACAATTAATAGATTTGAGGTTGCAGGAGGCGGCTGTAGATAGGAACTGGCTAATTTGCATAATTTGCTTGACTTCGAAAGTGCCAGCAGTTTTCCCCTTTGAATTTCTTGTTTCTTTCATATGATGTCTAACACAAAAATATATCTGTTGATTAACAATAACCAACATGACTAATGAAAGTTTTATTAATTCACGGGATGAGGGTGTCGCCGGCTAAGCCTGCATTTATTGTCCATCCCGTGAGGGCGTTTAAGACACAACCACATTACTGTGTGTCAGGAGTCACATGGAGGCCAGACCACGTAAAGGTGACAGACTCCTTTCTTAAAAGACATGGGTGAGCCCGACGTTTTCCTTCCAACAATCGGCATTCGATTCATGGTTAACATCCGGTTCTTACTAGCAGATTTTACATGATTAATTCCACCACTTGCTGTGGCGCGATTGAAACCCACATCCCCACTACTTTGGTCGCTAGTTTAACTGTGTAGCGATAATATCTCTAGGCCATTGCCATCATGAAAATGATTGATTCTGCGAAGACTTGGTGCATGTAAAAGGCAATTTCCTTTTGATTGCCTCTGACATGGCCAGTCAGAGTATTTGAGCTCCCACATGAATCATTTATTGTCACACAAGAAGTGGAAGCCTGCAATTCTCCTGCTGAAAGCAATTTACTGTCCAACACTTAGATCCCTTACTGTTCACGATGAGTCAAAACATTTTCTATCAGTTTTCATTCCGAGGCAACCTCTTTAGAGATGTTTGACACACCTCTGGAAGTCTGGAGGTGATGCATCATGATCCAGCAGAAGGGCAACACCACAACGCTATGGGAGGTAATGTGTGTCATTATAATCTCTCCGTGTGTTGATGCCTGCCATCTCTCTGTGTTTTTAATCAGCGCATTGAGTCATGCAAGCAATTTGCTTGTGTCAACTTTTTGCAATAACTAGTCTTGAGAGTTGGCTGATCACGCTTGCGTTCTAAGCTCTGCTTATGCTTTATCATCCTCACGTGATGTGAATGCAGCTTAATGATCGTATGTAATGTTCAAATGTCTTGTTTTACATTACAGAATGATCTCAGCGCTAGATTACTAAATTTTAATATTGTATATTGTTCATCACATCAAATTTACTTAGCACCATGCTTCATTCCAATTATGCTTTGGTATACTATTCACTGATGGATTCCTCTATCCCATAGTAATCAATTTCGATACTTTCACAAAGAAATTGTAACCTACCCAAGTGTATGAATGTTTACATTTTGGCCATAGCAACGACAGCGATGGTCCTCATCAACGGTGCAAAACTGTATTATGTCTTGAGTTATCACTTTCCCTTTCATTACTTCCTTATACTCCTATTTGCTGAATTATCATGAATGCTCTCTCTGCGAATTTATCTGTTTGGTGCATTGTCTCCTTCATATTTCACAGATTTGTGATGATCTATAGCCAGAACGTCGAAAGTGTTGTGTCAGAATCACCCTGGTAATAAGCATCAATTTGAAGGAAATACCAGTTTTACTTTCTTATGCAGCTGAGAGAATTATTGTCTACTAAGATAGTGTGGGTTGAGGTAAAGAACAGGAAAGGAAATGTAACCCTGCTACAGTTCCAGTGATGTTGAGGGCAATATTGTAAAGGTGTTTCTGTATCGGAGTGGGTAGCTGTTACGGAAAACATTAACTTGGCAAGTTTTGACTTAGCTGGGTCACTTTTTTGTCCAGTGTGTGCAGGAGGATATCCTGACACAGTATGTTGATAAGCCAACATGAGACTAGGCCACATTTGGATTTCATGCTGGGTAATGAATCAGGCCAGGTGTTAGATTTGGATGTCAGTGAGCAACTTAATGATAGTCATCACAACTGGAAACGTGAACTTACAGCATGGCATGTTTTGAAGCTGGCAAAAAGGCAATATTGAAGAGATTAGTTGATTTTTAGGATGGATAAGACAGGGAAGGAACCCGCAGGGGATGTGCACAACTGAAATGTGAGACTCGTTCAAGTAACAGCTACTGCGTGTGCTTGATAAGTTTATACCTGTCAAGCAGTGAGGAAGTGGTCGAGCGATGGAGCCATGGTTTACTAAAGAAGTTTAATCGTTTTTCAAGAAAGAAGGAGGCTGATGTGAGGATGAGACGTTGATGGTTGAAAATGTGTTGCTGGTTAAAGCACAGCAGGTCAGGCAGCATCCAAGGAATAGGAAATTCGACGTTTCGGGCATAAGCCCTTCATCAGGAATGGACTTATGCCCGAAACGTCGAATTTCCTATTCCTTGGATGCTGCCTGACCTGCTGTGCTTTAACCATTCCTGACGAAGGACTTATGCCCGAAACGTCGAATTTCTTATTCCTTGGATGCTGCCTGAACTGCTGTGCTTTAACCAGCAACACATTTTCAACTGTGATCTCCAGCATCTGCAGACCTCATGTTTTACCCCATGAGACGTTGATGGCTCACTTAGAGCGCTGGAGACTTACAAGTCAGCCAGGAAGGAACTAAAACCAAAGAAGAGCCGGGATTGGACATGAGAAGTCGTTGGCAGATAGGATCTAGGGAAAATATATATATTTCTATAGGTATTTCAGGAACAAACGAATAACTTGAGTAGGTTTAAGATCAGTCAAGGACAATGGTGAGAAGTTGTGCGTGGAGTCTGAGAGGCTAGGAGAGGCACTATGTGAATATTTTTGGTCAGTATTCACACTGGAAAACGGTAATGTTGTAGAGGAGAATACTATGATAAAGGCTATTAGACCAAACCGATGGAGGCTCGTCAGGGGGAGATGTTAGTAATTCTGGAGAGTGTGAATATACATAAGACCGGATGGGATTTATCCTAGGTTTTTCTGGAGAGCCGAGGAGGAGATTACAGATAATTTGGCTTTGATATATATGTCGTTATTTTGTCAAGGAATAGTGCCAGAAGACTGGATGATGGCTAATGGTGTCCCCTTGTTCAAGAATGGGGCTAGGGAAAAACCTGGTAATTATAGAACAGTGAGCCTAACTTTCTTTGTGGGTAAAGTGATGGAAAGGATCATACTAGATTAGATTTACAATAATATAAATATGAATATTATGATTCGACTACTTACAGTGTGGAAACAGGCCCTTCGGCCCAACAAGTCCACGCCGAAGCGCAACGCACCCATACATATACCCCTTAACTAACACTACGGGCAATTTAGCATGGCCAATTCACCTGAATCGCACATCTTTGGACTGTGGGAGGAAACCGGAGCACCCGGAGGAAACCCACGCAGGCACGGGGTGAAAGTGCAAACTCCACACAGTCAGTCGCCTGAGGCAGGAATTGAACCCAGATCCCTGGCGCTGTGAGGCAGCAGTGCTAACCACTGTGCCACCCGATTAGAGATAGTCAACACTGTGTTATGAAGGGTGGATCGTGCAACACAAAGCTTACTGAGTTCTTTGACATGGTGACCGAATAAATGAATGAGGGCCAATCAGCCAATGTTGTTTATAAGAATTTTACTAATGTGTTGATAATGTTTCCCACGGTAGGCAATGACAAAACTACTGAGGTATCGCATTGGGAGGCGATTTAGCAATTGGGATCAAAATTTGGCGAGCTGAAAGAAGACATCGGTTGGTGTCTGATGGGAAATATTCATCCTGGTGTTCAATTACCAGGATTTTATGTGATCACAGCTGTTGTCAATTCCATAAATGATCTGGAAGGGGGCGGAGAACGATGTATTGATAAATGTGTGGGTGGCATTGAGATAGGTGGAGTTATGGACAGAGATGAAGGATACTGCAGCTTTCAGAAGGATTTAGATAAGCTGCAGAGCGGTGCTGAGAAGTGGTAAATAAAGGTAAATGTGGAAATGTGTGATGTGATTCACTTTAGAAAGAGTCAAGGAATGCAGAGTACTGCGCTAATGTTAAGATGTTAGGCAGTTTGGAAGAGCAGAGACATTTTAAAGTGCATGTACATAGATTCCAGAAAGTTGCTCTTCAGGTTAATAAGGTTGTAAATAAGGCATACAGTTTGTGAACGTTTTATTGGTAGAGGTATTCAGTTTCGGAGTCATATTGAGCCATAAAAACCTCTGCTGCAGCAGCAGTCTGACTTTGCGTGCAGTTCAAGTTGCTGCATTAAAGGAAGGATATGGAAGTATTGGAAATGGTGCAGAGTAGATTTATCAGCATGTTGCCTGGTCTGGAGGGAAAGTCCGATCAGTAAATTCGAAACGAATTTAGGCGACTTTCTTTGAAGAAAAGACGGTTGACAAATGACTTAAAAATACATATTAGATGATCAGAAAATTAGATAGGTCGATAGGCAGGGACATTTTCCACAGATGGTGATGGCTAACATGAGGGGACATAAGTTTAAATTGAGGCGTGATACATATAGTACACTGGTCAAAGGTAGTTTCCTTCGTCAAAGAGTAGTAAGTGCGTGGAACTCCATATCTGCATCAGTCATTGGTTCGCCAAATTTTCGGGCATTTAAATCGTCATTGAATACACATATCTATGATAACGAAACAGTCTAGGATCGAAGGGCTTCAGATTGGTTTCACAGGTCGTCTCATCTTCGAGGGCCAAAAGCCCTGTGCTGCGCTATAATGTTCGATGTGTTGTGTTCTCTATTCTATATCACGTTTTACACCGCCTGGGTAATTTAGGTGCCCTTTACTATGATTGTCTTTTTCATGTCATGAATTGTCCAATGTATTGCAATAGATAATTGAACCCTTACTGGACTCCAGAGTCCTAACACTGTGAGAAATAAAAGAAAATGCTGAATTCGTGAACTGCAGGAAGTGTAGCATTTTAATAGTCTCTCTGTTAGTTTCTTCACAAGCTTTGCTTGACAATTGCTATGAGATTCGACGTTCTCAAACTAACAAATATATGTTATTGCAGAGGTTAGTTCACATACCTTAAATTTATCGCCAAAGAAATGAAAAATTCTTTGAAAGTTTTTTTAAACACAAAGGTTTCTGCAGGTATTAACGTTGAAAGTAAGTTCACCGTAAGTCCATAAAATGAATCCAGCTGAGCTCATGTTCTTCCCAATAAAGTTTTAGCTTCACATCTTTCTCAATCAGAAAACATTCTGGTTTTTGGTAAAATCAAATATTACTCATTTCTGTATTGGTACATCTTAGATTTTCGTAGCACTTTTGATGTGAGTAGGGATTTCGGTTTTCTGATTTCTTTTTTGAGTAAATACAAACGACTCCAGCAAATATAGTGCACCCTGAATTCAGAGCCCCAACGTAATGTTATGATAATGGAGTTGAGCACAATCTGAGAAAGAAAGCTTTCCAGCACAGATACTGAGATCCTTTGAAGTATTTGAAACTGGAATTTGAAACCATTAGTCAAGATATTTTCAGTTCTAAACAGCGGTACATTGTCTGTGTATGCCTTGCCAATTCTGTTAGACACAGCATCAGATTATTTTATTAATGGGCACATTATGAGAGAAAGCCGATCAATGAGAAGTTTGGTAGGATTCTTTTCAAGCGACTGATGTCCTGTGGAGGGAAAAGCCCACATGCAGTCAATTGAGGGCACTCGTCACTTCTTTTGTCTTAGTCATTTCTTAAAATTGGAGTTTCACAAACATGAAACCTGCATACTATTACCAAATGTGATTTCTGCTTGGACGTCTGACGGAACATTATGAACATGTAAAATCATCGAGGTACTCATCATGAATGACAGCATTTGTAAATAGTGGAACCAGTTCACGTTTTCAGTACAGCGTTCCGTCTTTCGAATGGTTGCGTACTTTTACGAAATTTTCTCAGCTTGTGTTGTGAAGTAAATGACGAATAACGCTCTGAGCGAAGGTTGGTATAGTTCCATTAAGAGCTAAAATAAGTGTTTTTAAGGGCTATAAGTAAACAGCAACCCAAGAGGAGCATAACCAGAAACTTTGTCAAAAAAATCAAAGTGATGCAAATTATTGTAATGCAAACTGAATGTGCATGGATAAATTCAATTATTTCTTGAACAACCCTTGGAGAGTTTTAAAAAAAATGCCTTGAGACCAATTAAAAGTGTTTTGAGGCGTGTTCTAACTCTGTAAAGTTATAATTAGAAATGGCGTGCAACGTTGAAAAAATGTACAATGTGTTTATTGGTTAGCTTGCATTTATCAGCTTTGAACATTGTGAATGGGTTCTCAATTGAAATGAGTTGGATGGCGAGTATGAACAGCGAACAATAAAAGCTGAGAATACTAATCACTGTGTTTTCAGAGAATAAATTCTGGAATGAATCATGCATGTGTTTTTGTAAGAGATCTTTTTGTGGACTATCAGCGTGAAAGGTTGATAATGTAACGTCAGAGCACTAATGGTCCCTGGGGAAACCACGGTAAATGTAAATTCTACTGATCAGGTCGAGGTAGATCTGTGTGTAGGGAATGGACAAATTTGATGCAAGTCCAGAAGAGTGTAAACATTTGCTAAAAGTTGTGGAAGAATGAAAAGTGATGCTTTTTACTTCAACAGTAGTGACTGAATTATAAAGGATGTACGAATTAAAGGAATTTCAACCGAAAAAAGTTTCAACAAAAACTACAATGCACAAACGTGCATCTATTGTGAGAATAATCCACAACAAAGTATTTCTCAAAGGGAATTAGAACATGATTTGAAGCTTACTATAAAAAATAGGTTTTGGACTTATTTATAAAGCCATTGATTCTTAGAATCATAGAGGTGTACAGCACGGAAAAAGACCCTTCAGTCCAAATCCTGCATGCCGACAAGATATCCGAACTTAATCTAGTCCCACCTGCAAAATGGTCATTTATCTCTCCAAACCGTTCCTATTCATGTACTCATCCAGATGCCTTTTAAATGTTGCAATTGTACGAGCCTCCACCGCTTCATCTGGCAGCCCATTCCATATGCGCACAATCCTCTACGTGAAAATCTTGCCCTTTCGGTCTCTTTCATCTCTCACCCAGAATCTATACCCTTTAGTCCTGGACGTTATCTATTTACCCTGTCTTACCCTCATGATTTTATAAATATTTATAACATCACACTCAGCCGCTGACGCTCCAGGGAAAACAGTCCGGACTCTAACGAAAACAGCCTCACGTCTGTCAGCCTTTCCTGAAAAGACCATCACACGAAACCAGGCAACATACCGGTAAAGCTCCTCTGAACCCTTTCCAAAGCTGCCACATCCTTCCTTCAGTGTTTTATCCAGAAATGCGTGCCATACTTCCAGTGCGACCGCACCAGAGCTTTGTAACACGATCGAATGGAGCCAAAACTGAAACCCTCTTCAAGTAAAAAACAATTCACCGTATGTCTTCACAGCAACCCACCAAACTTGGTGGCAACTTTCAGGGATCTATGCACATTGTCACCAAGATCTCTCTGTTCATCATCGACTCCAAGAATCGAACCATTATCCCAATGCTCTGTATTCCTGTTGCTCCTTCTAATGTGAATCACTTCATACTTTTCCGCATTAAATTTCATTTGCCACCTCTTAGACCAGCTCTGCAGTCTACCTCTGTCCTTTTGTAACCTGCAACATCCTTTGGCAATATCCACAACTCCATTGATCTTAGTGTCGTCTGCATGTTAGCAACTCAACCTTCTCTGTACCCATCCAGGTCATTTATTTAAAAAATGACAAACAGCATTTGTCGTGAAACAGATCCTTGCAGTACACCACTAATAACTGAACTTCGCAATGCACATCTCCCATCAATCACCATCCTCCATCTTCTTTCAGCTGGCTAATATCTGATCCAAACCAGAAAATCACTTTCAATCCCATACCTCCGTATTTTGTGCAATAGCTTACCGTGGGGAACCCTATCAAACACCTACTGAAATCCAAATGCATCATACTAACTGCTTGACTCTCATCCACCAGTTTGGTCACCTGCTCAAAGAACTCAATAAAGCTTTCAAAGCACTACCTCGCCTTCACAATACCGCATTGCCCACCCCTAATAAACGTATTCCTTTCTATATGATTAAAAGTCATTTCTCTTGAAACTTTTCCAAGACTTCACATACAAACAAAGTAACGCTCACTGCTATAAAATTACGAGGGTTGTCTCTACTCCCCTTCTTGACGAAATAAACAATTTTTGCTATCCTCCAGAATTCTAGCACTGCTCGTGTAGACAACAACTACATACAGGTAAAAAGCAAAGCTTCTGCAATCTACTCCCTGACGTCCCAGAGACTCCTAGGATAATTACGATCCGGCCGAGGTGACTTATCTATTTTCACAATTTCCAGAATTGCTAACACCTCGTTTTTTTTTGTGAAACTCAATCCCATTAGTCTAGTAGCCTCTCTTCGACCAAAATGTATTTTTCCAATGTGAATACTGACGAAAGATATTCATTAAGCACTTCTCCTATCTCCTCTGACTCCACGCACAACTTTCCACGATTGTTCCTGATTGCTGCTCGTTGGATGCTGCCTGAACTGCTGTGCTCTTCCAGCACCACTGGTCCAGAATCTCGTTTCCAGCGTCTGCAGTCATTGTTTTTACCTCTGCACCTAAACTTACTCTAGTCCATCTTGTATTCGTGACATATCGAAAGAAAGCTTTAGAGTTTTCATTGGACGTAGCTGCCATGTCCACTCCTAGCTATTCTTAGTTCTCGCTTCAGGTCCTTCCTGGCTACCATATAACTCTCAATTGCCCGAACTGAGCCTTCACGTCTCATCCTTACATAAGCATTCGTATTCCTCATGATATGAGTTTCAACTTGTTTAGTAAACAACGGCTCCCTCGCTCGAATACTTCCAATCTGCCTGACAGGTACATACCTATCACTGACGTACATTAGCTGTATCTTGTATAAACTTCACAATTAAATTCTGCCCATCCTCTGCAGTTCCCTGCCCCCTTCCTATTCATCGATAAAAAGTGAGGTCTGCAGATGCTGGAGATCAGAGCTGAAAATGTGTTGCTGGTTAAAGCGCAGCAGGTCAGGCAGCATCCAGCAACCTTCCTATTCATCCTAAACCTTTCCAAATCATTCATAATTGCATTTCCCCAGCTATGCGTCTTGCCCTGCATTATGCAACTATCCCTTTCCATCGAGAAACTGAACATAACTGATTTGTGGTCTCCAACACCAAAGTTCTCACCTAACTCCAAATCTAACACCTGTCCTGTTGCATTACCCAGTATCAAATCCATTGCAGCCTCGCGCTTTGTTGACCTACCTCCATACTGTGACAATAACCGTCAAACACACATTGGACAAAAATAACTGACGCTTTTAAAGTACTCGAACTAGAGCATTTCCAAAGGATATTTGGCAAGCTAAAGCCCGCCCCCTCCCCTGCTGCTGTCGCTTCTATCCAGAATTATCTTTGCAATCTTTTCCTCTGCATCTCTAGAAAACTCCCATAGGGTGACCTTTCCTTCCCTGTTTCTGTCCTTAGCCCTTACCACCTCAGTAAATGTTTCCTCAAACGTACTGTCTGCCAACGTAGTGCTGTCCTTTACTAAGAATGCACACCTACCCCTCTTTAACCTCATTACCTGAATATGCTGAGATATCAAGGCCCTGGAAACTGCAGTAATCATTCTTGTAATTGCTCTATCTCTGTCTCAATGCCTTGACAGTTGCAGCAGAAAGAAATTCCAGATTGGCATCTTATTAGAGACGAAAATCCACCACATCTCGGAAGTAAATGATTGCAGTTGACTGCAGTTCTACTCCTGCTGACATGCCACAGTGCCTCATCAGTGTCCTGTTTTTATTTGCTTGATCCTCGAGAAATATGCCCTGCTTCGCCAGATGTAGCAACATGTAACTCAATGGGAGCTAACTTTACGATGAATGGGACTTCATCTCTGTCAGGATTGTGTACTGGACACTCATTACTTTCGATAGTCTTGGTCTTTTATGCCTCAGCCTGCTCAGTCCGTGGTTGTCCTGTGGAGACACACTTGGCAATGGATATTGCAATATCAACCAATGTTGTGAAAACAATGATTGCAGATGCTAGAAACCAGATTCTGGATCAACGGTGTTAGAAGAGCACAGCAGTTCAGGCAGCATCCAAAGTGCAGCGAAATCGACGTTCCGGGCAAAAGCCCTTCATCAGGAATAAAGGAAGTGAGCCTGAAACGTGGAGAGATAAGCTAGAGGAGGGTGGGGGTCGGGAGACACCTCCCCCCACTTCCTGGACCTCTCCATCTCCATTAATGACGACCGATTTGACACTGACATTTTGTACAAACCCACCGACTCCCACAGCTACATGGATTACACGTCTTCCCACCCTATCCCTTGCAGAAATGCAATCCCGTATTCCCAATTCCTCTGCCTCCACCGTATCTGCTCCCAGGCGGACCCGTTCCACCATAGAATACACCAGATGGCCTTCTTCTTTAGAGACCGCAATTTCCCTTCCCACGTGGTTAAAGATGCCCTCCAACGCATCTCGTCCACATCCCGCACCTCCGCGCTCAGACCCCACCCCTCCAAAAGTAACAAGGACAGAACGCCCCTGGTGCTCACCTCCCACCCTACGAACCTTCGCATAAATCAATTCATCCGCCGACATTCCCACCACCTCCAAAAAGACCCCACAACCAGGGATATATTTCCCACCCCACACCTTTCTACCTTCGGCAAAGACCGTTCCATCCATGTCTACCTGGTCATGTCCACGCCCCCTACAATCCACCCTCCCATCCTGGCACTTTCCCCTGCCACCGCAGGAACTGTAATACCTATGCCCACACCTCCTCCCTCACCTCTATCCAAGGCCCCAAAGGAGCCCCACATCCATCAAATTTTACCTGCACATCCATTAATATCGTTTATTCTATTCATTGCGGTCTCCTCTACATTGGGGAGACTGGGCGCCTCCTGGCAGAGCGCTTTAGGGAACATCTCCGGGACACCCACACCAATTAACCACACCGCCCCGTGGCCCAACATCTCAACTCCCTCTCCCACGCTGCCGAAGGCATGGAGGTCCTGGGCCTCCTTCACCGCAGCTCCCTCACCACCTGGAGAAAGAACGCCTCATCTTCAGCCTCAGAACACTTCAACCCCAGGGCGTCAATGTGAACTTCAACAGTTTCCTCATTTCCCCTTCCCTCACCTCAGCCTAGTTCCAAACTTCCAGCTCAGCACTGTCCCCATGACTTGTCCGGACTTGTCCGACCTGCCTAGCTCCTTTTCCACCTATCGACTCCACCCTCTCCTCCCTGACCTATCATCTTCATCCCCTCCCCCACTCACCAATTGTACTCTATGCTACTTTCTCTCCACCCCCACCCTCCTCTAGCTGATCTCTCCACGCTTCAGGCTCACTGCCTTTATTCCTGATGAAGGCCTTTTGTCAGAAACGTCAATTTCGCTGCACTTTGGATGCTGCCTGAGCTACTGTGCTCTTCGAGCACCACTGATCCAGAATCAATCAATGTTACTTTGTCGAAATGCTTGACGCTCACTAGATTCATCATTTTGCTTTCATTTTTGGCGATTATTGATTTATTAATGAGGAGTCGTGGGTAGGGCTGCAGGCATCCATCAGCAGGATAATTCATTGAATGTCCTTTGCCGATTAACATGACTTTTCCTTTCCTGAAGTGAATATTGCAGAATTCCAAGATAAATTCTTTCCCAATTATATGCAATAGTGCCACCACTAATGGTGGGCCTATTCTTCCGGTGAGACAAGATATGTATAGTATGGTGGTGATGGTTCCTGAGACGCTGCCCATCATAGAAATATAGAAATTTTTGCTGTCGTGGCTGATCGTCCAAATCATTAGCTTAACCCTGCTTTTTACCTCATACTCTTTCATCCTATTCACCACAAGTATTGTATTTTGCCTTCACGTGAATACATTCAACATTTTGGCATCAACTACTTCTGGTCGTAATGAATTCCACGGGCACAGCAGTCTTTGGGTGAAGAAATGTCCCCTTTGCTCCGTACTAAATGCGCAAACACAAAAAAATCAGCTTGCGCCTCCTGCTTCTACGTGTAGCTTCCACAGCAGCTAACCCCTTCTCTCCATATACCCTACCTAGTCCAGTTAGAACTTTTAAAGTTTCAGTGAAATTCTACCCTCCATCGTTGGAAGAGCGAAATCAATCCTATCCTGGTTCATCTTTCCTCAGAAGTAGATGATGCCAAAAAGTTGAACGTATTACACCATCCCCGGAATCAGACTGGTAAAGCTTTAGTGCACTCCAGAGAACACAAGTGCATCCTTCATCAGAAGAGAAGACAAACACTACACAAAGTATTTGAGGCCCTGTATAACTGCAAGAACACATCTCTGTTCCTGTACTTGAAACTGCTTGCAATGAAGGCCAACTTACCACTTGCCTGTGTCCTGTCTGCTGCACCTGCACAGCTTACCTGTAGCAACTGGTGAGCCAGGAACCCGAGTCCACCGACACCATCCCCATTCCCACTTTACAACCAATCAGGTTGTTATCCCACTTTTTGCTTTTGCTTCCAAAATGAATAACCTCACATTCATCCAAGTTATGCTACATCTGCAACTGATTTACACGCTCAACCAAACTGTTCATATCCTGCTGAAGAAATTGTGCACCCTCATCACTTTTTACTCTCCCACCCAACTTGGCATATTCTGCAATCTTTGAATTGTTACTTTTCTAAATTATTAGTACATGTTGTGAATCGCTATGATTCCAGCACTGATTCTTGTGGCACACCATCAGTTTACTACCTGCCAATTTGAATTCTTACTTTTTGTTTCCTCTCTACAAACTAAATTTCTACACATGTCAATACACTCCCCCAATCCCATGTTCTTTACTCTTGCACCATAAACTCTTGACTTTGTCAAATGTTTTCTGATAGTCCAAATGTACCACATGGAACTGACTGCTCCTTGTCAATTATACTAGTTACTTCTTCATAGACTTCCAACAGATTTGTCAAGCATGATTTCCCCTTCAGAAACCTGTGCTCACCCTGTCCAATCTTGTCACTGCTTTCTAAATGCTGCGCTATCAAGTCCTTGATCATGGATTCGCAAATTCTTCCAAGTACCAATATCCGATGTAATTCAGGGATTGTGTCGATTTCAGACTCTTTCTTAATCATTCAAAATGCGCACTAAAACTTATAATGGGAAAGGGGAAAATGCTTCAGAAAAGGCAGATAGAAAAGTAATCAGTCAGAAGAGAGGTAAAAATCACATGTTTGATTCCAGGTTTATACGGAACAACTAGTGTTCGGAGCACAACTCATTCATCAGGTGCTTGTAGAGGTTAAGGTCATGCTCAGTGAATTTATAAACAAAGGAGGCCATTGTCATTGACATGTGATACAATAAAAAGTTTTAGATTAAAGCTTTCATCTTTTATCATGGGATTCATTAAAGCTTTCATCTTTTATCATTGTTTCTGTTCTTTGCTATTCTGAACATATGTTATTTGCTCAAAAATCGAACTTCCCACGTTCTCTGCTATCTCGGGCTGTGGGCATGATTCTTGGCATGCTCCTGGATGGGGGACTAAACAAACAGGTCTTTTTCTTCCATCAGAAACTGAGTGGAGCTCATGGAAGAACAAAAACATACCTGCCTGCTCCGAATGTGCCACTTACAATAGAGCAATTCCTCACTTCTCGGGGATTTAACATTGAATCATTGTTATTCTCCACTCCGACAAAGTTGGGGACTTCGACAGAAAATCTCATTATTCCTCTTGAGATGAATGAACTGGCGGCAGAAAGATGCTCTGAACGTCAGGACAGACCTCGATAAATATCTTGCTCCAATTTACCAAAAAGCATACCATAGCTCAGATTGCATACAATCAGTTTTGGTGGAGCTTAGAAACAATAAGGACAAGCACAAGTTGCTTGGATTTGTGTACTGGAGTCAAAAATTCCGTCCCGGTTTTGTACAAGACATGAACCGGAAACTAGACTTGGAAGGAGAAAAATGTCTTACGGAATTTAGCGAGTCTGATAGCATCTGTGTGAAGCAACCAGCTGATATTTCAATTCTAGAGAATTTGATTAGTCGAGCGTATGTTCCTGATCTTCAAAATGCATAGTTTCTTTTTATTTTAGATATGCAAGTTTTACACGTAATGCGGGATCAATGCATTATTTCTTCGAAAAAAGAGGGAAAGGGATGAAGGGAGAAGTGTAAGAGATGGGTAGTCACAGCTTAAGGTCCCGTCCAATCATGAATGCAATTCAAAATAGCATGGGCAAGTGGAAGTGTGGATGCTGTCCGAAATAACAGGGACATGTTGAACCATGTTCATTGTTCAAAACAACAGTGGCGTTCAGAAGTAGGAACACAGTCTTGTGAAGCTTCCTCTGGCTGAAGAGAATTGATATCGGAGACAGTAATGTCCACAGTTAGAAACTTGGTTTCATGCCCATGACAACCAGGTAAGTTCATAAATGGCCTCAAGGAAATTCCAGTGGGAAAAAAAAAGTTGTTACTTAGTTAACTGCAGAAGGAAAATACTGTTCCCGCTATATTCAAATGTTTTTGATTAATTGTAGTTACATATTATAAATGTAAGTGTTTTGATATTGCAAGTGCAACAAATGAACACACGTTACGGAACTACCTGAATTTCTTTCGATCAATAAATATACATAACAGGGAAATGTTTGCAGACCATCAGCAAAGGGATACTGAATGACAAATGATGTATACAAGTATGACTGGAGGACATTTGACCATTAGTATAAATCTTGGACAGAATGACGGAAAATGGAGGGGTATTAGCAGATAACTTCGTGAAAGAACATTAGAGGACAATAGCATGGTAAGGAGACAATATTGTAATATTACATTGTCGTTATCACATCGTGGAAATGACTAAACGCATCCTCACTCCAAACTGCACCCACAGTACGATACAGCTGGTCAGTGTTTGGACAGGCGCATAACATATAGAGGAGAAGTGGCAAGAGCTGACGTCAGTTTTGCATATGATATTTGTAACGGGGACAATATGCATATACCGTTCTTCATTGCAAGCACAGGGGAAGTGTCTTGCAGCCCGTGTACACTGGTCTCTCCCAGACTGCGTTGATCAGGAGCTCCAACTAAAGTTCAAATTTTGCTGCAGAACACAGCACTTGACATTACTGTTGAAAATGTCTCCTGCACAATAGAACCTAACATGGACATTTGGAAATCGGAATAATGTCAAGAATAGCTGGGAGCACATGGAAGTTTGAATCCTGTATCAAATTAAAGCGACAAATTAATGTGTGAGAATTGTAATGGCAATATTATCTAAAATAACAGGAACACGTGGAAGTGTCAGTCTTAAAATGTATGGACCCTGTGGACATTGAAAAACTGTCTGAAATAACAGGTATTATGTGGAAGTTGGAATAATTATCAAATTAACAGGAATATGTGGAGGTTGGAAGATTGTCTAAAAGAGCAACGATATACTGAAGGTTGAATGCTGCTAAAAAGAAAGTGAGCATATGAAAATGGGAAGAGAGTCTTAAATAATAAGAAAACGCGGATATCATAATGCCATTTAAATTAAAAGGGATTATATCAGGAAAAGGGTTTGAGATGCACTCAGAAACGGCTGAAAGACTTCTATGTGGGAAAACGCTCCAAAGTCACAGGAAAATATGGAAATGAGAATAGTATCACACATAACACGAAATATGTGGATGCTTGCTTATCCCCAAAATAGCAGGCACATGAGGAATTTGGAAATCTGCACAATGTTATAGAGACCATGTGGAATTTTGAAGACATTCCAAAAGAATAAGGATTATGTGGAAGCTTGAAATCTGTGGGGAGGCTGTGATTTTGAGAAATTATTTTTTTTAAAGGTTGGTTCGAAGACAAGGTGATGAGAAGTCGACCACAACCACACGAGTCAACAGGCTAGAAGGTCTGGCGTTGTTTAATAGTCTGAATAGATGTTGCTAACTCTCACAGATCAGGATTTCTGGGTTTTAGGTTTTTCAGTGGAGCTTTCAAATGCAAGCCAATGGTTGCCAACAGGACTGGAAGTTTCAGAGAAGATCTCCTGGGTTCTACTCTTTGAAATTTCTATGAATGTATTTTTTTCCTCCTAGATGGGCAATATCAAGTGTGAATTTTCTGAATTTTCATTTTCTGCCGAGGACTGTGTGCAAGGGAATTTATGTGTACTGGAACAGTCATTTTTTAATATTACAGTCACAGTGTATCGCTTATTCTGCTAAGTTTTCCAAACCTTGTAACTAAATTTTGCTGTCTTTGTTTATACATTAAATATAGCATCTAAATAAATTTTGTTTTGCATATGTTTACCAGTCGCAAGATATCAGAAATTTGCAATTCATATTTGTCTGTAAAAATAAGAAAGAAGTTATGATCCAGGTTTTCTTCTTAAAATGTATTTAGGGGGTCTGTACTGGTCCATTACAATGTCTTCAAATCAACAGGGAGACATGACCGTTGGAACTCTGCACATAATAACAAGTAGATATGGAAGTAGGAATATTGTGTGAAATAACAGGATGATGCGGATGTTGGAGTGCAGGTGTAGTAATAGCAATATGAGAACGCAGGAATACTGTTGAATATTTTTAAATGATTTTGACCTGGGAAAGTAATCTTAAATGGCAGGGAAAAAGTTAAAGCAGCAATACTATATAATGACAGTGAACATGTGGAAAAGATCATCTCCAAAACAATTGGAGGTACGAATGTTGCCTAAAATAACACGAACAGATTAACTGTAGTTAATCTGCAACTGCACCGTGTCAGCAGCAAGACAAAGTCGATAGTGTAGGACAACTGGCATTTGGACACTGAGAATTGGTCATGGGGTGCATTGTACGCAGTCATCCAATGCCTACAATAAAACAATATCTGCAGTGTGAATTGACGGCTATTTCACCAAACACCACTGTACATCCTATGTTAGATTCTATACTAATGCATCTATAGTATTGTAATGTCTATCGTGTGAAGTGACAGATAGCTGGATATTAGCAGTTAGCTTCCTCTGTATCCTGTCCGGGCAAGAAATGGTGACAGCGAAGGGCACCGAATATTGGAGCACTCAGTGTCCAAACACAAGAGCAGGCCAAACATTTCAATTGAAAAAGTTCCATTTCAGGAATATGAGGGGAAATATTTTGTGATCATTTTCGGGTAATTGATCTATCTTCTAAATGTTTTTCTCTGACACTGAGCTATCCGATCACAAGCCTCCAGCTCACTTTTGCCGAGGGAATTATTCTTAAAGACCTCACAGTAACAAGCAATCTTCTGAGTGCTCTTCTGGCAGTGTCACTACCTTTGAGCCAAGAGGGCTCGGTTCATCATGTGCGGTATGGTGGCACAGTGGTTAACACTGCTGCCTCACAGCGTTTGAGATCCGGGCTCAATTCCCGCCTCGGGCTACTGGCTGTGTGGAGATTGCATATTCTACTCGTGTCTGCGTTGGTTTCCTCTGGGTGCTCCGGTTTTCTCCCACAGTCCAAAAATGTGCACGTTAGGTGAATTCGCCACGCTATATTGCCCGTAGTGTTAGGTGAGAGTTGGTGGGTAAATGTAGTGGAATGGGTCTGGGTGGGTTCCTCTTCGGAGGGTAGGTGTGGACTTGTTGGGCTGAAGGGCTGTTTCCACACTGTAAGTATTCTAATCTTCCAGTTAGACCTGGCGTTTGGGAGACTATGCTTCTCTTTTCCAATTGGTTTTGCTGTGACTTTCCTTTCCGAATGTATATCTACAGAAACGTTGCGTGGCATGACTAAACGAGCTTCCAGCTCACTTTCCCATGCAGGTTACACAACCAATACTGAATGACATTTTCCTCTTTCTCCGTCTCAGCCTTCTCCCACTTCCATTCGATGTATCTCGACTGGTGACTGAACTCCAATTCAGAAGCATATTTGGAAGCAGATCTCGAGAATTTACCCGCAGTGATCTGGCACTGAACTCCAATTCAGAAGCATATTTGGAAGCAGATCTCGAGAATCTACCCGCAGTGATCTGGCACCAACACCTACCCAGTGTCCAGAACGGCCAAAATTTCATTTATTCTGCCCATGTTGTGCTTTGCTTTCTTTCCATTATTAACTGCAGGATACCATGTTGTCATCTAAAAGCATTCATTCAGCAGGTAGCTCATACGCAGCAAAAAAATAGTCAGTGGATGCTGAGAGCTGTACTGTTCTTCATGTTTTTTTTGTAATGGTAGAACCAGGTACTGCAAACGAAGGAATCAAATGTCCATCTCTCCTCAAATAACCTCCACACACTTTGTTGTGGAAGAATCACTCAATGTTCTGCGAATAAAAACAAGAGACACAGTAAATCCTTCACGAAATTAAACTGTCATCTTGCAAAATCAAAGCCGTGGCAGCCAGAAAAATGTCTTCAATGACTGCGCACAATTTCTTTGTTCTCCTCCAGTTTATAAAATTTGTTGTTCCCGCGCCTATCGGCTAATATTAGCATAGCCAATCGTGCTGGCTTGCTGTATATTTCTAAACTAATCATCGTCTGCAACATTGGTTCCCTCCATCACACTTAGCCTATCACATTGCAACACCAACATCTTCCGCAGTAGCTCACGTCCTGAACTGTTCTTCACAATTCACTACCACTATCTGTCACTGGATGCTGTTACATGATCCCAGACATATGTTGCAACATTATGTTAACTACATGACTGCCATAACAACTTCCATACATTTAGAAAGGCAGATTCAGAATATTCATTCTCCTTTGGAACAAGATCCACTCCACTTGCTTCAGAACGATACATACTTATAATCAATCCGTTGAAGTATGCAATAATTGTTCACACAACACAAGCGGCGCTCGCAAAGTCAGCATTTATTCATGAACCATAATTATCCACAGGGCCCTTAAGAGTGAACCGCATTCTTATGAGTCTGGTCTCAAATATAAACCAGACCAAGTAAGGATGAGAGGTTTCTTTTCCTGAAGGATATTTTGAAAGTCGATATTCCTTCCATGAAAAATGCTCCAGCCCTGCTACCCACAAACACAATGTTAATCAACAATATTTCATAGTTGACATTTGACTGCTTGAATATGATTCAAATTTTATCATCCGCCATGGTGATATTCAAAGACAGGTCCTCAGATAATGAGCTAGGTGGCACTGGATTTTGTGTCCAGTGATATTCGCATCAATCCAACATGTAGTCATAATTTATTCAGTGAATCATGATGTCATGTCGCACGAATGAGCCGTCCAATTCAGTTCTGCAATGTTTTGTGCTGTTTTCTTTAATTTGGAAAAGATGGAGACAGCATCAGATTCAATGAATATCCACGAATGACCTATCCTGGACCACATACAACATTACACCTTATAGCGCCCTACGACTGCCGATGTTGCGCCAAACCATGGAACCAATCTGAAGCCTATTTCTCTGACGCTATTCTATTCTCAGCTATACGTTAATGCAATTACCATTTAAAGTTGGCGACTCTACTACTGCTGCTGACATCTGAAATATATCTATTACCCTTCTATTTAAAGCTATTGCTCCTCGTGCTAGCCATCAATATCCGAAGAAAAAGACTCTCACCGCCCACTCTATCTCACTCTCTGATCATCTTTTATGTTTCAATTCAGTCGCCTCTCCACTTTCTTGTCTCGAACGAAAACAGCCTCAGGTCCCTCAGCCTTTCCTCATAATACCTTCCCTCCATACCAGGCAACATCCTAGTAAATCTCCTCTGAACCCTTCCCAAAGCCTCCACAACCTTCCTATAATGTAGTGACCAGAACTATATACAATACTTCAAATTCCGCCTCATCAGAGTTTTGTAAAGCTGCAGAATGACCTCGTGACTCCAAAACTAAATCCCTCTACCAATGAAAACTAACAGACTGTATGTCTTTTTAACAATCCTATTAACCTGGGTGTTCACTTTCAGGGATCTACGTACACAGACACCGAGATCTCTCTGCTCATCTAAACTAACAAGAATCATACCATTAGACCAGTGCACATTTTTCCTGTTGCTCTATTCAAACTGAATCACCAAACACCGTTCTCCTTTCAACTCCATTTTACATCTCTCAGCGCAGCTCTGTAGCTTATATATGTCCCTTTATAATCTGAAGCATCCTTCAGGACTATCCACAACACCACCTACATTATTGTCATCACGCAAATTACTAACCCACCTTTCTACGCCCTCATTCCTGTTGTTTATAGAAATGACAAATAGCAGTGGCCCCAAAACAGATCCTTGTGGTATACCATTAGTAACTGAACTCCAGGATGAACATTTCCCATCAACCACCATCTCCGTCTTCTTTCAGCTCGCGAATTTCTCATCCAAGCTGTTAAATCACCCTTAATTCCTTGCCTCCTTTCTCTTTGCGATAGCCTACCCTGGGGAACCTTATCACATGCCCGACTGCAATCCGGATATATCAGATCAAACGCTTCATCCTCATCCATCTGTTTGAACACCATTCAAAAGAATTCAGCGTTTTGTGAGGCACGGCCTCCCCTTCACAAAACCGTGTTGACTATCCCTAATCAACTTCTTCCTCTCGAGTTCGAAATACGTCCTATCTCATAACCTTTTCCAATATTTTGCACTCGACCAAAGTAAGACTTGCTGGTCTTTAATTAAAATGATTGTCCCTACTCCCCTTCTTGCAAAAAGGGACACCCTTTGCTGTTGTCAGGTCTTCTCCCACTCTCCCTTTTCCTGTGACGACAAAAGGATCAAAACCGAAGGCTCTGCAATATCCCATCAGACCAGGGGACTTACGTATTTTCGCACTTTACAGAATTGCTAACACTTCTTCCATGTGAAACTGAATCGCGTCTAGTCTTGTAGCCTGTATTTCCCACCACAACATTGCCTTCCAACAAGATGAATAATGAGTACAAATATTCTTTCAGCGTTTCCTCATCTCCTCTGAATCCACGCACAACTTCTTACTACTAACGTTGGTAGGCCTGAATCTTGCGCTTCTCATTCTTTCAGTACTGAAATTGGAAAATGTTAGGGTTTTCCTTGATTCTATTAACCAACGACATTCCCCTACATTTACCACTATAGGCAATTTAGCACAGCCACTTCGCCTAAACTGCACATCTTTGGACTGTGGGAGGAAACCGGAGCAAACCCACGCAGAGAATGTGCAAACTCCACACAGACAGCTGCTCGTGTTGGAAATTGAACCCGGGTCTCTGGCGCTGTGAGGCAGTAGTGCGAACCACTGTGCCAACGTGTCTATTCGCCACATAAGTCTTCATCTTCCTATTGACAAGAGTTTCAACTTCTTTCGAATAAAGCGGCTCCCTCGCTCGACCACTTCATTCATGTCTGACAAGTATGTATCTACCAAGGACACGCAGTGGATGTTCCTTGAATAAACTCCACATTCAAATTATGTCATTCTCTCAGTTTCCTTCCGCATCCTGAGCATCCTAATTATTAGCTAGTCACATCACAATTGCCTTTCTCCCAGCAATAAAGCGTGCCCTGCGTTACAGTAATGTCCCGATCCACCACAAAAGTAAACATAGTGCTCACCTTACGCCAAATCTGACACAGGGCCCGGTTCATTATCCACTACCAAATTCAATGGGGCCTCGCCCCCTTTTGGTTTGTCCACGTACTGTGTCAGAAAAATGCCCAACACACATTGGACAAAAACTGACCCAACTAAACTACTCGAATATAGTATTTCCAAATGATATTTAGCAAGTTAAAGTCCTCCCGAATAACTTCTCTGTTACTATCGCTCCAATCGAGAATTTTCTTTGCAATCCTTTCCACTGCATCTCTGGAAATATTCCGAGGTCTATAGAAAACCCTCACAGGGTGACCACTCCTTCCCTCTTTCTACCACAGCTCATTCAATATTCAGAAAGTTAAAGCCCCCATAACAGATACACACTTACTGTCGCTCCACAACTATTTTCGCTATTGGTTCCTCGACATCTCTGAAAATATTCAGAGGCATATAGAAAACTCCCAACGTTTCTACCTCAGCCCATACTAAATCAACAGACGAGTGATCATCAAACGTCCTTTCTGTCTTCGTACTAATGTAACAATGCCAGACCCCTGCCTCTTTTACATCTGTTTGGACTGAAACATTTAAATCCAGGAACCTTTAACAACCATACCTGTCCTTGCTCTACCCATGTCTCTGAAATGTCTCCAACATCGAAGTCCCAGGTACCACCCTACGCTGCAAATTTACCCATCTTATTCTGGATGCTCCTGGTGTTGAAGTAGACAGCCTTTAAACCATCTTCCTGCTTGCTGCTGAACGCTTGCCACCTTCAAACCTCATTTCTGACGTCAATGCTCTCACACTCTTGTATGCTGGAGTAACAGTATAAGTTCCCATTCCTCTGCTGAATTAGTTAAAACCCTCACGAAGGGCATTACTAAATCCACAGGTGAGAGACAGTATCTAAGTAGTGTTTTAGGTAACGCAACCAACCAAATACATGACTTAATTTTTCTCAGCATTCCCGTGATGGCTCATTCTCAGCATGTGCTCCACCTATTCGCAAGTTAAGTTTATAACTTAGTGATTCACATTCCTGTCAGCTCCCTTGGTCGACCCTAACCCTCTTCCTCCTGCTGAAACAAAAATGGAGGGCCGCCACACTGGACATATATTTTGTTTATAAATCAGTGATTCACCTTCCTTTCAGTCCCCTTGATGGAGCTCTCGCTGCTGCTGAATGAAAAGTGGAGGACCCCGACGCTAAAGGTAAATTTTTACGTCAGTGATTCACCTTCCTTTCAGCCCTTGGTCTACGCTACGCCCTTCCTGCTGCTGAAATATCATAGCTGCAATCGACAGTTTGCATGCCCCGCAACACACCCCCACCACCACAGGAAATATGCTATGTTCATTGTATCAGTGGCTGATACAAATCTTATCTTCACAATTCATGTGCTAATCGCATTTTGTTTGGTGAAATCCGCGGCTCCTGATTGCCAGCATCAATGAGCTTCTCATGTCTCTTGTCGCTGTTGTGCCTTGATTGACAATTAGCAGCAAAGGTGTGCACAACTGGAGGTTGTGAAAAAGATGAAATCGAGTTGCACGATAACCACATGTTATTTCTCAGTTATTGCCATCATGACATTTAATGAATCCTGCACATAAATATTCATATGAGGCTGGGTCTGAAGCGACCTGTAGCTTCTGTCATCTGGGGAAATCTTGGTTGTGCACACCTCAATTGGCCTTAACACATTGCATTAGAATCATGAGTAAGGCTGTTCACTTCGTTGTTCAAACTCTGTGGCATATATCTGATTTCAGATTGTCACCACAGTGAATATATTGCAATTGGGAGGCAATGTTCAGAAATGTTCGATGCATAGTTACAGGTATTAGCTCCAAAATTGCTAACTTCATTGAATCACAGTTTAGACTCCTTACTGTATGCACCTCTACCACCTCTCTAAAGTGTGACAAAAAGGACAATCGACAGCACCTTCCAAACACTTGGTCAATGTAATCAAGCTGTGGTGGAGACATGGGACTCCACTCCACATCAAATTTGTCCTCCAAGCCACTCTTCATGTTGACTTGTAAATTTATTGACCATTTCTTCTCTCTCACCGGGTCAGAATCCTGGAATTTCTTCCCTGACGTTTTATTATCAGATTATCTATGGCAGTGGTTCAAGAAGGAACTCACCACCAATCTTCAACTTCTAAACAGGATAGCTGTGGTAGGAGAAAAATGGCAGACTGGCTTGAGACGCGTTCGTCCAATGAACGAACTGGAATGAGAGTTAGTGAAGACAATAGTGCAGTGGTTGCAGACAGACCCAATCTCTGTGATTTGTTTTTCTCTCTCCATCTTCTGCCACCCTCCAGGTCTTGTTGTTCCCCACTGAAGAATTATCCTTCCTTTGGCAATATCAGCAAAACACGCCAGCGATCGCTGTCTCTTTGTTTTTGTCTCTTTACTGTTTCAGGACGCTTCCCCCTTCACGTTTTTTTTAGTTTCCCTTCTCTCTTCACACACCTCTCTCCATCGAATAATTACTAATGCTCATATGCCATGCGTGGTCTTTTTGTAAAAAATCTGAAATAGACGTTTGAGTGACAATGATAAGCAAGGCGATTGATATTATGGGATAAACGATAAGCTAATAATAATAATAATAATAATAAAAATATTCTCATTATTATTATAACTATTGTTACTATTGTTGTTCTTGTTTTACTTCGAAGACTAATAGAGTCTGCGAGCATGGTGGCAGGCACTTTGGCTCAAACTGGTCCATGCCGAGCAAACGGTCCATCCAGTGGCCGAAATCATTCTAATCATTTACTGTTCGTGCATTTCTCTAAATTGCTTTTAAAAGTGGCTAATGTACCCACCTCAACCACTTCCACTTCCGCAGGCAGCATATTCCATATGCATACTACATTTGTCTGAAATAAAGCCCCTTAGGTTCTCTTTTATACTTTCCCCTCTAGCCTTAAACTGAAACCATGTCGAACTCGATTCTCCAATCCCGGGCAAAAGGAAGAGTCCATTCACCCTAAACATGCTACTCATGATCTTATGCGCTTATCTAAGATCCCACCCTCAGTCTCCCAACCTCTAACGAAATGAGTCTCAACTATTCTAAATTCACACTACTATTCAGATAATGGAATCCTGACAAAATCCTTGTAAAATTCTCCTGCACTCTTTCCAGTTCATGAGCATGCTTCCTTTAGCAACATGAACAAATCTGAACACAAAACTCTAATTCTGGCCTCACTAACGTGCTAGAGAACTGCAACATAACTTCACAACTTCTACAGTCAGGGCCCTGAATGATGTCTTCTTCACTGATCTGTCGACCTGTGAATCCACTTTCAGAGACCAGTGAAATTGAACTCCAAGAACCCTCTGTTCCACAGCACTCCTCAGGCCATGATTTGACTTTCGAAAATGGAAGACCTCAGACGTATCTATATTAAATTTCATTTCCTATTTCTCCGCCAACGTCTGCAGCTGGTCATGGTGTTTCTATTTGCGATGACTTTCCTCACAATCCTCGACAATGCCTGTTTTAGTGTAATTTGCAACTTACTTATCATGCCTTGTGTATTCTCATGCAAATAATTGATACAGGTAACTAACATGGACCTAGCAATGACCTCAGAGTCAGTCCACGAGTCACAATCCTCCAATCCGACAGGTATCCATCCAGTGTTATCCTCTGCTTCCAACAGTCAAGCTATATGATATTAGGCTAACTGGTCTACCATTCCGAAGTTTACTTTTCAGCCCTTCCTGAATGAGAGCATAACATTTGCTACCCTACAGTCTTCCAGGGTGTCATGTGTGGTCAATGGCGACGCTGATGGCAGTATTCTTAGATATATCTGGTCAGGATGTATTTATGATTTTGCACATTCATATGTAATACATCCAACAAAATCTCTACTGTGTAAAAGCTGTCGCCAAGATATCACTACTAACTTCCCAAGTTCCCAAGACTTCATGTCTTTCTCCATGGTAAACACAAAAGTGAAATATGTATTGAGGCCCTCTCCCATCCCCTGCGGTTCCACATACACATGTCCACTTTACTTATTAAGGGATCCTATTCAATCTCTCGTTATTCATTTTCCTTTGATATACTGAAAGATGTTATTTCGATTCACCCTAATCTTATCAGCCAAGGCTATCTCGTGCCCACTTTCCGTATTCATTAAACTCTATTTGCCCCAATGTGCTTCCATGAATTTCCTCAGTCCAATCTGCCCATACCTGAGTGAAGCCTCGCTCATTTGTCTATTCAAAGTCTCAATATCTCTTTTAAATCAAGGTGCCCTACCCCTTCCCAAACTATGCTATAACCTCATACCTTGAACTCTACCTTACCTCACTTTTAAAGGCCTCCCACTTGCCAGTGATTAACTTGTCGGTAAGTAAACTACCATAATCAAGGACTGATAACTCCAGTCTAATATCATCGAAATTTGTCTTGCCCCAGTTCTTTACTTGAAATTTTGTAACAATTTTGTGCATCTCCATAATGATTTCAAAATTAATAGAACTATGGTCACTGGTCCCAAAGTATATCTCAACTGTTAACTTTGCCACTTGTCCTGCTTTGTTTTCCCAACAATAGATCGAGTTTTTCCTCTTCACGAAACGGCCCCCTTTCTAATGCTTGAAGATTCTTACCTGAAAGCACTGAACACATTCAATCCTATCTAAGCCCTTAAACTTATGGCAGTCCCAGCCTCTGTCAGAAAATTTAAAATCCGAACTATGACAACTCTATTGCGCGTGCCAATCTCCCAATCATGCTTCATATTTGATCACCTAACTCATGGCGACTATTTGGGGTGTGGAGTACAACCCCAGTAGCTTTACTATCCCCGTTCGATTTCGTAGTCCCAGCCAGATTGCCTAACCAAATTATCCGTCAGTTATTTCATCTCTGATTACTGCTGTCAGACTCTTATTTATCCAGAAACCCAAAAAATGTTGATTCCTACCAGGGTAGGTGGTGGGAATTGGCTCATTTAAAAGAATCAAACGTAAGTTTGATCATCTACTGTTTATAAATTCTTGTTTTTGGTCTTCCAGCTTCTTCCCATCTCTCTATTTGCTACCATAAAGAAATAATTCACGTTATTTTCCTGTTGTGTTCTGCCAACGGTTCATTTCTGCCAAATGAAGAAGAAGCCATTCCTGAAGAAGGGCTTATGCCCGAAACGTCGAATTTCCTGCTCAATGGATGCTGCCTGACCTGCTGCGCTTTTCCAGCAACACATTTTCAGCTCTGATCTCCAGCATCTGCAGATCTCACTTTCTCCTCAGAATGTTAATAAGTCAACTTATTATAGAATAAAATTGTATGAAGGATCAGAGAAACACAGGATTCTCACACACCCACCCTACCTCCAAATTAGAAAAAAAATGTGAAGACATCCAACGACGTCTGTCCATCATGACCTTATTTCCATGTTTCCATCTTCTCACCGATATGATGGGAGATTGATCCATACCCTGGATTAGTGACGGATCAATGAGATCAACCTGACAGAATCAGAGGAATTGGTGCCATATACCCACCGATATGGGTGCCATATACACACCGAAAGACCTGTTTCCCTGAAGAAACAGAACCGAGTTCGCAGAGCTGTTTCCAAAACCACTGTGTTGTTTGGAATGTCTCTGTGTGATTGAGGGAAAGCAAGCAGTAGCGTGATAAGAAGACAGGGAGAATGAGAACGAGAAGAAGAACCAATGGAAATGGAGTAACAGAAATGAAGGGAGGTATAAAAATGCAAAAGAGGGTGTCAGGACTGTAGTGAAAGTAAGACAGGGGGTGGTCGGACAGCAGAAAAAAAAATGGAGAGAAAGGAAGAATTCCGAGACACAGCGGACCAAATGAAAGAGACGTAGAGAGAGTGCAAACATTTTGAAGAGTATGAAAGCTATACATATTGAGAGATCGCAGGAGGCAGATAGTGCATCGGAGAAAGTGGCCATAAAGCGAGTAAAGAAATGGAACATTCATTGGTGAAGGAGAAGAGAGACAGAAAGAAAGAGATTTTCAGTATGAGTGGGTCAATGCGTGGGAGTGCAATATGAAGTGGGAATTTTTATTTTCAAAGGTGAAATAGAGGACAGGACTGCTATTTCAACGCAACACATTTCCTTGTATCCGTTCCTCTACCCTTCCCTGAGGACGAACGCTTTGGACGGAATCTGTCTGTCCCCTGTTGAGCATCTTACACAATGATTTAAAAACTTGGCATTTTTTAACAAATTTATTGTATACGAATTGAAGAATATGCAGAGTGTTTGAAGTTCTTTCCTTGTCGCTAGAGTACAGAAATATTGAAATGTACCCCATAACCAGTGTTTTGCAGGTGAACAAGCCAGCAAGACCCTCTCTCTGTTGCCACTGTGACAGGTTTTCTCTTTTAATTGAGCAACTTTGAATTAAAATGAGAAAATCCTCATCGATCGCCTAAGTCGTGAATTTGATTAATTGATTAGTTGTGGTAAATGGATATTTCAGGACATTCTTGAGTTGCTGCATAAAATTAATCTGGGACATTGCATATTTAAAGGCGTCTGTGCAGCAAATCAGGATCTGCATCATGAAGACCGGTTTTGGCAAAAGCATCTTACGTACATGGACTGATACCCTATACCATACATACAGATAGAATTGAAAATTAACATTCACCATGACAGGATAAAATTGACTGATGTCACAAACAAAGAGATGAAGGTTATTTTTCTTGGCATTGCATTTCCATGTCTTTCTCATTCTCCCCATTTCAGCGACACTAGAGCCTCCTGTAAGCTTCACTGGCCACGAAAGAATGTCAGATATGATGTGGAGTTAAAGGTGTTGGACTGGGGTTGACAAAGTTAAACAATACAGTACACCATATTATACACTAACAGGTTGGCTGACGAAGGAGCAACACTTAAAAAGCTTGTACTTCCAAATACACCAGTTGAATTGTAAACTTATGTCGTGCGATCTTTAAGTAAATCATGTGGCTGATGGTGAAATAATTAAGCAGTAAATTCAGGATGAGTGAAAGAATCGGAGTGAAAATGTAGCGACCCAGACCCAAGAGCAATTAATACTGATTTAGATCTCACATAAGCAAAACAGGTTCGCCACTTGTCCATTCGATTTGGGATACTCTGGCTCATTTAGACTTGAGGTCTACCACTCTCTCATATGGCATTCTCTAAATACTCATGATCATGTATAATGCTTCTCGGCGTCTTTCAGTTCATTTACACACTCACGATTGAAGATTTATTCAACAAATCAAGTTCACTGGTGTATGTGCCAGCATCTCCTGACAGAATTATCCATACATGTTTCTCGGTCTGAGAAAACGCAGGCAATGATATAACAGATCCTAAACGGTAACAAGATCGAGCAAGATAAAATTAAAACTATGCACGGATGTAACAGCATTTCCGGCTACATATAAATAAATATGAATTTTCCACATGTAACATCTATTCAGAATTGCTGCAGTATTCGTGGTTACCTTGCTTCCAAACGATTTGTATAAATGATCTCGATGCAGATGAGGGTGGTTTAGAAACGAACAAACCGAATACCATGTCATTTCTTAGAAACGTACTGCCTGTGAGAAATTGCTTGCTCGATCTATCCTCAATGACATCTTGGTTATTGTAATTGATAACAGTGTATACTTCTGAAGCATATGATTAAGAACGGCTTTCATAACCAGAATAGGAAAGGTGTGCAACTGAACTTACAAGAGTGTGACGCAAGCACAAACATTAATGCTAAAAACTGGAAAACTGTAAAACAGAGAACGAAATGAAACTTCAACAGGTTTGACAGCATTTGTGGAGATGTCTGAACGTTTCAAGTTTACTGACGCTTTTCCAGCACAAGTCTGTTTGGGGAATTTGAAGAGGAGAAAGTGAGGTCTGCAGATGCTGGAGATCAGACCTGAAAATGTGTTGCTGGAAAAGCGCAGCAAGTCAGGCATCATCCAAGGAACAGGAGATTCGACGATTCGGGCATAAGCCCGTTTTCAGGAATTTGAAGTCAATGAGATAAATGGGGAAATATCAAGAAATAAGACCATTGTTCCACCTGTGATTCACTGTAATCTTTGAGGGAAGGTAAGTGCCGTCCTCACTTTGAATCCGGAACCACAGCAACGTGGTTGACTCTTAAATGCCCTCTTCTGAAATGTAAACAAATGTGCTTGTACAGCCATTGGCATGTGCATTCTGTGAAATCATTTTATGAAATGCGAGATAATGAGATTCGCTGAATTGCACCATGGAGAACATTTGTAGATTTCAATCGCCATTATTGAACTAAAGACTATAAATCTGTTCAAACCTACATTCGCTTTGTCATGCTAATATTTTGCAAGCATTTTGTGGCGCAATAGTTCACAATGCATAAACATTTGTGCATTAACGTTTCTGCTGAATTCGATTCTTTCCCAAATTGTTTGATGATTTTCTTTTGTTCATTCGCACACCCGCCAGCATTTTATCACTGAGGTAAGAGAAGAACTAATCACATTTCACTCTTCGAAACTTTTCCAACTTTTAAGATCTCTGTTAGACCTACACTCGGTTTTAAGTTATTCGTTGCAGAGAGAGACAGACAAAATTAATACTGATAAATGCAACCTCAAGATTTATCTCTCTGCTCGGTAGAATGTGGATTTTACTTGGCTTTCCCTGTGAGCATTGGGTTCTGATTTCAACGAGTTAGAAAGTGCCTCATTCGACGATAACTATGCTTTCTTTTTTGTTTCGCAGAGCGTGAAAATCTTCAGCTGGAAATCAAGTGAAGGGAAGTAATTTGTCTGAAATCATTATTTGTTCATCTATCTATCAGTTCTGAAAGAAGTAATGAGTTCTTCTTGTACTTTCTGTTTTGTGTTAGCAAATACTTTTAAATGATTTGGTTTTATCAGAATTTCTGCTGATGTTTTTTTGGATTGCAGTTAACTCACACAAAACGGACCTGACACTAACATTATGCAAACATTAATTTACAGCATTATTCGTCGTTTATTTCACAACAGATGCCGAGAAAAAGTAATACAGTTACTCAACTTTTCGGAAAGAGCGTCACTGTGACTCGAAATGAGAACTGTGTTTCTTCTCTTTGCGTATGCTGCGGGACACCCTGCGTTCTTATCAGATATTATATTTTTGTAAATTAACCGAAAACGCCTCTGTACTATTAATGATTGCAAATAGGCTGCTATTTCAATGGATGTGATACTACAATTGTGAGAAATGTAAAACTGAAGAAGTCAGGTGTGACCTCAATGGAATGCGTGTGGTCTATTACCTCCAAAGGAACTGTGTGCAAAGAGTTTTGTGAAACTTCTCATTAATGAGTTCTATCCCATAATATGCCCACATCTTAGAATATTCTTATTCAATGTAGAAAGAGTAAACAAGATATATCAAAACATCGGACCATTGCTTAGAACTATTGATTAATGATTTCAAATAGATGTCGTCGATCTCAGTGGCTGCAATGGAATCCTTTGTTTTTAATATGAATGCTCAACTCCATAATCATTAAGTTATCTAAGGTCTCTAAAGGCAGGATTTGTTGATTTTCGTGGAGAAGGTTGTATATTCTCAACAAAGAAATGGGGGAACTGCCGCCATAAAAGGTGCTATCAAAAATCCAAAATATGCAAATGCAGAAATGATTTTTTTTAAAAAAGAGACAGTGATGTTTTCTGTGGGAGAAAGATGTGAATCGAAAACCTTATTGAGCAGCACCATTTGAAGGGGTGAATTCATTTTACAGACTTCTGTTGAACTTATCTCCGAATTAACATGCATGGAGATTTTGCGATGTTCTTCAGCTCTGCTCTGAATTTGCTCTGGGTCGCTGCATATATACAAGGGTTTAGAAAACAATTCAAAACCTTCAAAGCATCTCCCACTTCAATAGCGATGAACTCAGGGTTTGTGTACTTGCCTTTGTAATAAACGGTGTTTGTTAGTCTCGTAACACCTAAACTGACGGCAATTGTTAACCAGAGCAAGAGAAAACTTACTGATATAGAGAATAATAAAATGATCGACTTTCTGCGGTTCTCCATTTCTGAATCACTTTCATTCTTGGAGCTACGGAGTCCAGTGCGGGTTCTATTTGCCACCACAATACGTTGGATAGTTAATGAATTTAAAAAGACAATCAGAGTAAAGGGAAGCCAAATGACCCACGCGGTGTAAAACCAGACGTAACCTATGCCAGCAGAAGACGAGAAAAAAGCTGCACTCAACTGGCAGCCCCACTGCACTTTGTTAATCGTTTTCTCAGGTTCATAAGCATACAAAACTGGTATTTCCTTCAATACGATCACAGTCGTGATGGTTATTATTAAAGTGATTGCAGTTCTTTTGGTGCAATACTTTCTTTGAAAGTTCTGGCAGCAGATCACGACAAATCGGTCAAATGTGAAGGCGACAATGCACCAAACAGATAAATCTGGAGTGACAGCATTCATGTACATGATGATTTTGCAAAGAGGCGTATAGGACAGGAATGACAAAGGAAAGTGGTAAATGAAGATGTAATAGAGTATTACATTGTTGTATAGGACCAGTAGATCTGTGAATGCCATGGCCAACATATAAATAGTGATACACTTGGAAAGGCCACACTTTTTTCGTGAAAGAATCCAAACTGTGGCCAAGTTCGCTATAAGACAGAAAATCAGCAGTGGTTAATGCAGCAATGTTTGATTCAAATGAAATATGATACTGTGCATCTATTTCATATGAACAACAATATAAAAAACTATGCGTTCAACTTGCATTGAGATAGGCGTGTATGAGAGAACAAGGGAGTCCAACAAACACATGGGAACATTAAAGAACATTACTATCGCACCAGCAAGATGAAGCAAAACCAGAACGTAAAATGCAAGGTTGTTCAGCTAGTTATTAAAATTCGTTATTATGAAAAGTTGACACGATAAAAGATTGAATACTTGACTCAATGACTAAACACACAGAGACATAACAGGGATAAACACAAAGTAATTGTAACGACTATGGAGGACATCTTGTCGCATAGTGATCATGTCCCTGTCCCTGGCTGTTGATTCACTTCATCCAAACGTGTGTAAAACGTATCTGAACAGGTTTTATTGGGAAAAGAAAAATCGTTACAAAGTGAATCAACTCACCGGGAATAGCAAAAATTGCAAGTGTCGGGTAGAAAATCTCTTTCAGCAGCAGAATTACAGGCTTCCCCATTTTGAGTGACAATTAGTGATTTCTGTAGGAGCTGATATGCACTGAGGAACTAAGTCTGAGACAGCTGAAGGAATCTATATTTATACATGCATCAAATCTTCAGGGAATCAATCATTTACATTACTCACACTGGTGGCTGTTATTTAATAAATATAATCAAAACAGGTGTTGATTTTCTGTGACAGCAGATTGAATGAATGAAGAAATTCAAAAGGCAAAAGTTTTCCTTGATATCTAACGGAATGACAGTGGGATTTCGTCTCATATGAATTTGCCTGTCACAGTTTCTTGCTCATTTGTGGGGCCGCAAATCCAAATGACAGCTTCTCATACCTCCACAATCTGCATCAAGCTCGTGCCATCTGAGATATCTTAGCTCTTCCATCTGTTGGACCTTCAGAATCTCACACTTTCTTGATCGTTCTTTTACAGATCTTCTAATCTACTCATGTCCCTTCACTCATTCAGTCAAACGGATGTCATAGAGTCATAGAGATGTACAGCATAGAAATGGAACCTTGGGTCCAACTCGTCCATGCTGACCAGATATCCCAACTCAATGTAGTCTAACCTGCCAGCGCCCGGCCCATATCCCTCCAAACTCTTCCTATTTATATACCCATCCAAGTGCCTCTTCAAGTTGCAATTGTACCAGATTCCACCAGCTCATTCCATACACGTACGCAGAGGCTTTGAAAAGTTGCCCATTAGGTCTCCTTTACATCATTCCCCTCTCACCATAAATCTAATCCCTTTAGTTCTGGAATCCCCAGGGAAAAGACTTTGTCTATTTATCCTATCCATGCCCCTCATAATCTTGTAAACCTCTATGAGGTCACCCCTTAGCCTCCGACGCTCCAGGGAAAACAGCCCCAGCCTGTTCAGCCTCTCCCTATAGCTTAGATCCACAAACACTGTCAACATGCTTGTAAATCTTTTCTGAACCCTTTCAAGTTTCTCAACATCTTTCCGATAGTAAGGAGATCATAATTGCGTGCAATATTCCAACATTGGCCTAACCAATGTCCTGTACAGCCGCAACATCACCTCCCAACTCCTGTTCTCAATACTCCAACCAAGAAAGGAAAGCATACCAAACTCCTTCTTCACTATCCTGTCTACCTGCGACTCCACTTTCAAGGAGCTATGAATCTGCACTCCAAGGTCTCTTTGTTCAGCAACACTCCCTAGGGCCTTACCATTAAGTGCATAAATCCTGATAAGATTTGCTTTCCCAAATGCAGCACCTCGCATTTATCTGAATTAAACTCCATCTGCCACTTCTCTGCCCATTGGCCCATCTGGTCCAAATCCTATTGTAATCTGAGGTAACCCTGTTCGCTCTCCACTACACAGCCAAGTTTGGTGTTATCTGCAAACTTACTAACTTTACCTCTTATGCTCGCATCCAAATCAATTATATAAATGACAAACATTAGAAGGCCCAGCACCGATCCTTGTAGCGCTCCACTGGTCACAGGTCTCCAGTCTGAAAAACAAACCTCCACAACCAGCCTCTGTCTTCTACCTTTGAGCCAGTGAAATTTAACTTTCCAAACATCGACTGGGATTGCCATAGTGTCAAAGGTTTAGATGGAGAGGAATTTCTTAAATGTGTAGAAGAGAATTTTCTGATTCAGTATGTGGATGTACCAACTAGAGAAGGAGCAAAACCTGACCTACTCTTAGGAAATTAGGCAGAGCAGGAGAGTGAGGTGTCAGTGGGGGAGCACTTTGGGGCCAGCGATCATAATTCTATTCGTTTTAAAATAGTGATGAATGTTTTTGTTCACTGAATGCACAGTTTCAGGCATTCTTTTGATTTTATTGTTTTGTCCTCTGCATGAGTATCACTTTGTGTATCTTCACTGACCTTTTCACTGATATATTTTCTCCCTGATAACCGATAATAACTGAGTGATTGAGATGCAGTGTGGGTCACCCCCTCTAATAATTGCTCAAGACCGAAAAGCTTACAATCACTCTTAATGGATTATTGAATTTATCCTGATAGTTTGATTTGCATTTTACATCATCATTGTCTCCTAATCTCAGCTATCACATTTCCTGTTCAATGCAGTTTTCCAGTCTGTATTTTCTCGTGTATTTGAATGCGCAATAATCACAGTTATTCTGGCTTGTTTTGCAATGCTGTAACACTCTAAGATTTCTCACTGACGCTTCTGCTTTGTGAATGTGTGTCCACCTGCAGTCGGCCATTCTATTCGTCAGAAAATCACACGAATGCATGAAGTACACATTTGGCAAGTTGATGTTATCTCACAGCCTGGTTGGTCGGATAAGAGTCTTGGGAGAATCATATCGATGGTCATGTGGTTTCACACTCAGAAACATACTTCTGAGGCTGTTGCTGTTATTGCTAAATAAAATGTATATTTTCTCACATAGTAAACACCATCCAGCTCATCTAACAGGGGTTTAGCTGAATGCACCAGTCGGTTCCCCATTGCCTTTATCACTCATAATTTAATTCGTAATAACGCTTTTTTCTCTCGAAAACGTCTTTGAATCAGATGACACATCTCGTCATCTCGACGATGAAAGGCAAGAATAAAATGTTTCCGAACAGATCCCATGTTTTCAAATCTTAGAACAACATTTTATTCTCAAAATGACAGGAGTTCCAAAAACGAGAGTGGTGCTTCTGTTTGTTTACAAACCCTTTTGTTTCAGTGCCCTTTTAGTCAGGCTTTTTCTTCCCCATGCTGTTGTGATTGCATTTCTTCGCATCTTCCCATCTGGTTTATCTCCATCAATTGAATCACCACTGTTAGTTTCTGGAAAAAGCATTTCAAGATAATTGTATATGTTCAGGGTTTGCTTTCTTCCATGCCATCGTCTTCAATGAATCCTAATGTACCAATTCGCCTCCTTGACCTTCTGTTCAGTGAAGAAACTTGCCCCGTCCCTCAGAAAACTTCCCGTACTCCCAATACTCTCTCTCCACCTGGATCCCTCCTTCGGACATTAACCAAAACTAGACCTGTTTGTTGTGAACTGCCGACATGAAATTGGTCTCCTCAATTTACTAGGAAGGGTAAAAATGAGGTCTGCAGATGCTGGAGATCACAGTTGAAAATGTGTTGCTGGTTAATGCACAGCATGTCAGGCAGCATCCAAGGAATAGGAAATTCGACGTTTCGGGCATAAGCCCTTCATCAGGCTTATGCCCGAAACGTCGAATTTCCTATTCCTTGGATGCTGCCTGACCTGCTGTGCTTTAACCAGCAACACATTTTCAACGCCTCAGTTTACTACCCCTCCTTACCTATTGAAACCTATCTTCCTCTAAACTGAATGTACTCTGTGCTCTCACACACAAACCTAACTTTGTATTTAAGACTGCCGGCCAGACTGGTGCTGTTACCGTCTCGGGGACGGATCTCTATATTCTCGAGTCTTAACAGCAGCTGTCAGATAACTAATTCCATCTCCACCTGAACCATTGCACGACCATGGAACATCAGGTTATTGAGTCCATGACGATTTCGAACGATTTTTAATTTCTCGATGTCCCTTTTGTTGCCTCCAAGCTCATAGCCTCCCACGTCGGCGCCAACTGCTGCTACCTCCTTACAAAGTCTTACAAACATCACTTCCCAGGCTAACCTAATGTTTCTGTCTGCCAATGCCCAACAGTATTCATCTTTCTCAATCTCGACACAAGTTTTTCTTCCCTGCTCTAGTCCTTTCGCACTCACACTCCAGATTCCACTGACACTTTAAGGCAATTTTAGATACTTCCTTTCCCGGTCTCCAGTCACATAGTCATCGCGCCATAGAGTCATACAGCACGCAGACGGGCACTTCAGTCCAAACTGTATGATCCAGAACAAAACATCCATTGTGGCTAACCCCATCTTGCTGCACTTGGCCAATATCCTTTGACATCTTTCATGTCTATGCATTTATTCAAATGACTTTTCATCAGAGACATATAATACCTTTACATGTCCTCATTTGATGTGGCCATAGGGCTGAAAATGTGTTCCTTGGATGCTGCCTGACCTGCTGTGCTTTAACCAGCAACACATTTTCAGCTCTGATCTCCAGCATCTGCAGACCTCACTTTTTACTCGTGGCCATAGGGCTCTCAGCTTTTTTCAGCATGAAACCATACCTTTCAGTATCATGCTCCGCTGTGTAGACAAGATTGTCCTCACACTGAACAAGTCACTTTCTCCAAATCAGAAGGAAGATCATTTGCATCCCTATGTAACCCCATAATGCATGCCGCTTTGTCGGCTCCATGGAGTTTCAGTCCACTCTAGCCACCAGTCAATTCTCGGGGATTTGATGACAGCATTGCTGCTGCTTCCCTTTCTCTTCCCGAATTACGAAAGTTTCATTACTTCACTTTCAGTTTCCATCTTATTTTCAACCCTATCAGTCCACCTCTGAGTTGTTCCTTCTGTTCTTCAATGTGTCTCTATTTCCATTTACGCGGAAACGCCAACTACCAATATCTACTGCTTTCCCACTGACTCCCACAGCTATTGCGAACAAACATCCTCACACTCTGGTGCCTCTAAAGGCTATGTTCCGTTTTCCCAGCTCCTCCATCGATTGCATGTGCTAGGATGATGCCAACCTCGATAAGGGCATCTCCGAAGTAAACACTTTTTTTTTCTCAAGCGCGTCATTTCCACTCTGTATTTGACAGAGCCTTCAGCCAGATTCTACCCGAGTTTCCGCAATTCTGCCTTTAACGTCTTATCTTTCATATAAGATGTTCTGGGGTTTGAAGATGATTCCCAAATTTGCAAGTAAGTTTTGAAAGACTGAACAACGCCATAATCTTAGAAGTCGCAAATAAAATTAGAATTGGGTCTAACCACGGACAAAGGGAAAGCTGAAATAGTCAGGGAGTTAGTCGAAGCCCCTCGTTGCGTCAGACAAACAGACAAGTGCAGGGAGTGAGAATTTGAATTACAGAAGTTGCGAATTAGTCAGGAAAGTCAAGTGAAAAGAATAGAAATGTATAGAGAGGATAGTGATGTCCGCAAATTAATTAAAACACACACATTTTGATGAATAATATGTCGAAGACTTCTTTATTTTAATTTGAAGAATTCCCTACGGAGATCAAGTGGTCAGAGAACGTGTGTTTAATGCTCGTTCAGACTGAGTTTGGTAGGCAGAGCGAGTGATGCATTTGCTTTGATGTAAACTGACAGTACAAGAGATTATGCAGATGTCAAAAAGTCTATTTCATGTGCCTATGGATTTGTACCAGAAGCGAATAAAAAGTGGTTCAGAAACATCAGGAAGGAAACAAGTCAAACTTACGTTGAGTTCTAACTCGTTAAACACACCAATTTTGGTAGATGGGCGCCGATCTTAAAAATAGATAAGACTTAGGAGGCTCTAAGATAGATTATTCTGCTGGAGAAGCTTAAAAAGTCCCATGCTGACATGGTAAAAATTAATGTGGATGCACAAAAAATTCAATAATTGCGAAGAGCGGCAGAGATGGCAAATGAACGTGTCTTGGCATATAAGACAAACTTTAGCTTCCAGCAAGCATTTCATCCTGTGAGTGTTAGAGATTGAGAAAAGGGGAGGTCCTGCAACATAAAACAAGCAGTGGAGCACACTGCTAATTGCTTGCAACAGGTTGAAAAAGAAGACCAAGAGAGGGTGGCAAGGCGGTCAAAGGAATGCAGGTGTTTTCGCTGTAATACAAGTGGAAGACAGAAAACTACAACGCCGATGCTTTAAAAAGGGCACAGATAAAACCTGTTTTAAAGGTGAGTCACGTAAAGCCACTTCGCTGGTCGTTGAAAAAGCGCATTGTGGGGGAAAAATGTGGTACAAGAGTCTAAGCCAGTGATATTAATGAAAGTAGTGAAGGGAACCTCAAGAAAAGTGAAAGGAGTGACAAGAGAGTGCAAAGCCGAGTGAAGGGTTGGGTATAGATTTACTACCTGATCGGTAACAGGACTTCACCTCTGTGGGTTAAGTTTGCTTCAAAAGAATGTGGAGAGAAAGGAAAGAAGTTATAATTTTGAGAGAAACGGGATCTAACCAGTGTCCACTGGTAAGAGATGAATGCATTTGCATTAGATTTCACAATTTACCAGAGAGAGTGGTAACTTGTGGAATTGGTGGACAGAAATTTAGCTTTCCCTTATGGTCCGTCAGGTTGGAATGCAAACTCAAGACGAAGGAAATCATAGTTGGAGTGATTTACAGGGTATCAGTTCCAGGAATGCCATTTGTTCTTGGGAACAATTTAGAGGGATCCAAGGTGGAAGTGACAGTCCTTGTTTGGAGAAGCCAAAGGAAGAGCAGGGAACTAAGTTGTTAAAAAAACCCCACAATGTTTCCAGCCTGCGCAGGAACAAGATACCACAGTAATAATTCACAGCGAGAAGCAAAATGTAAATAGAAAGACAAAGGATTTGCGGTTCATTTAGCAGACACACTGTTTGATGTAAAGGTGCAGGAAAAACGTGATCAGCCAGAGGGATTAGTGTTTAGTACTGAAAGGCCAATGGACTCACAACAGGAAGTCGAGACAATATATTTTATATATTTTGAAGTATACTCAGAAAAGGAATCAGAATGCATTCTGATGTTTTAATATCCTCGAGATACAATCCTAACACGAAAATGGAGACCACAGTAGGTTATTAAAGAGGAGAAATAGACGGAAGAGCACCAGATTGTATTGACAGTAGCATACAGACTTAATGTTTTACGGGTAACACATAAATTACTATTAGGAGGTCACCTAAATGTAAGGAATACTCAGGTTTATGTACAAAATCATTTCTATTGGCCTGGGTTGTGTAAGGATGTGCCTATAATTTGCGGTATATGTCATATATGCCAAATTTTATTTTATGCCACAGTCAGTAATAAAACCTACATCCTGGCAGCTAACTCACACTTTCAAATAACATTTCAAGTGGGTTGTGATTGATTGTACAGGTCCTCTCCCAAAAAACTAAAAGTGGGAACAATATGGATGTGTCTATTAGATTTCCAAAGGCAATTACGTTATGGAGTATTAAGGTCAAAAGGGTGGTTGACGAGTTAGTAGATTTTTCCAAGCGATATGGGCTACCCAGAGAGATTCAAAATAGGAATCTGCAGAACGTTTCAGGGAACACTGCTGGGAAATGCTTGCGGAATGTTTCAGGGAACACCTCTGGGAACACTTTCGGAACGTTTCAGGGAACACCGCTGGTACAAACGCACCAAACAGCCCAACCGCCACGTGGCTGAACAGTTTAACTCCCCGCTGCACCCCCCCCCCCACCCGCCACTCAGGCAAGGACATGCAGGTCCTTGGCCTCCTCCACCGCCAGACCCTGGCCACACAACGCCTGGAGGAAGAGCGCTCATCTTCTGCCTAGAAACCCTCCAATCACACGCACTGAATGTAGATTTCTCCAGCTTCCTCATTTCCCCTCCCCCCAACGTATCTCAGTCCCAACTCCCGGATTCAGCACCACCGTCTTGACCTGCAATCTTCTTCCCGACCTCTCCACACCCACCCTCTCTACAGCCTATCACCATCACCCTCACCTCCTTCCACCTATCGTATTCCCAGTGCCCCTCTCCAAAATGCCCTCCCTTTTATTTCAGCCCGCTTGGCACACCCACCTCGTTCTGGAAGAAAGGCTTATTCCCAAAACGTCTATTCTCCTGCTCCTCCGATGCTGTCTGGCCAACTGTGTTTTTCCAGCACCACACATTTCAACCCAGAGAGGTTCAGTCAAAGCAACGGTCAGATTTTACTGATCGGCTATTTAAGAAAGTCGTGGATAGCTTAGACAGACAACACATTAAATAAAAAAGCGAATCATCCTGTATCTCTGGGAGCTTTGGGAAGGTGGCATCAGACCCTGAAGACCATGATAATAGCATAATGTCAGGATTATGTGAATGGTTGTGATAAAGGTATCCCATTTATATTGTTTTGCCTTAAGAGATGCCCAATGTGAATCTACTTAGTTTACTCCCTTTTGGCTAATATTCGGACAAGAAGTAAGAATTCCTTTGAAATTCCTTAAAGAGAAATTGACAAGACTGCAGTCGGAAATCTCACACTTGGATTACGTATCGGTGGTGAGGGAAGAGAGTAAATTGGTTAGGCGAGTTAGCTAACCAGCACATGAAGAGGGAACATCATAGAACGAAATTGGTGTCAGATAAATACTCTGAAATTCAGACGTTTTCCTATGTGGTTAACGTATTAGTACCGTTACCAGTGGAAGAGATCCTTCGAAGCCCGGTTTCGTGGTCCCTATCAAACTGAGAAAAAAAATCAGGTAAGCTATCTGGTAAAAGTGTCAGATAGGAATACATTTTATTGGGAATGTCGTGTGAATATGTTGAAATTATAAAAAAAGAAGGCAGGGTACTGTGGACACAAGTGTTACATACTGCCCTGGAGAGCGAGGAATCAAGTCCAGGTGTCGTTGAATTTGATGTACCTAAAAATACGTGCAACAATGAGGAAGCCATTGAGGATTGGGATAAGGTAGTGAGCTACCTGCCTCTTAGGCAAAAGACTTAGCTGAAAGGTTTATTGTAACAATATGAGGACATATGCAGTAAAATGATGGGACGACTCATTCTGCTGTGCATGATGTAGAAGTAGGGAATGTTGTTCCGATAAAACAACACCACAAGAAAACTAATCCATTCAAGGCAAGCAGGTGCAGAAGAAAGTGAATGCGATGTTCACAGAATTTTAATCAAAGCGTGTCAAGGTGAGTGGAGTCCCCCGGTCATTTTAGCTCCCAAACCTGACGGGACTTAATGATTTTGTGTGGATAACCAGAAGATCGATGCAGTACCAAAATCAGACTCATACACAATACGAAAATTGGAAGAATGCATACCGAAAGTTGGACAAGGCAGTTGCATTGCAAAGTTGGATCATTGCGTGGTCATTGGCACGTGCCTTTATCAGAGAAAGCAGAAAAGGTTTCCGCATTTGTAAGCCAAAACGGCCTATATCAATTCAAATTGATGCCTTTTGGAATGAAAAACGCATTAGTCATGAAAGGCTGACTCCAAAGAATGTGTAGCCGACGGTCATTAATGAATTGCTAAGACCACCCTCAAAACAAGAGGGACATCCATTTTTGAAACTAAGCGGACTGTACCAGTCCTTTGTTACAAATTTCAGCAGTGTGGTGGCATGGCTTATAGATTTACTGAAGAAGAACACTAAAGTTCGGCGGACACAACAATGCTAGCAGGCATTTGAGATGGTAAAGCCAGTATTCAATGTAGTACCAGTTTCTGCTACCCAAATTTTTTGAAACTGTTCAAAGTCGTAATTGATTTTAGAGACAACAGCTTTGGAATAGTTCTCCTCCAGGAAGATGATGATGCCATTGAATGGTCAATTTATTACTATTCAACGGAACTCAACACTCAGCAAAGAAAGGACTGGACCATCCAGTTTGGTACTGGCCTTAAAATCTTTTAATGTTTTATGTGAAGAATAAACTGTCAGAGATAGTTGTGTGAACGAAGCACAATCTTCCTACGTTCTTGGAACGATTTAAAGATGGCAATATTAGATTATTTGGTCGGTGGCTTACATTATAGACTTTCAATTTATAAATTCTACATGTTGTGTGAATTAAAAATGTAACAGCAGATGCGTTCTTCCGGATTTAATTGGTTAAGTATAGATAACATTGAACAAATGCCAATGTTATGTATATGTGTGACGAAATTAACATGAACATAGATCACTATTCTATGTATCTCATTGTAATGTGATTAAACTTGAGAAAAAATGAAACCATCTTTCCATTATGCTGTTTTTTTTTCCTTCGGGAAGAAATGTTATCAAGTTGAGAATGTGTACTGCAGCTTCAAGAGAGATTGAAAACTGTTCTGAACTGACAGCTTGCAAGCACCTTTCGTTTGACTAACTGGCTGTCTCCTAGTGTACCGGAAAATTGAAAACATGTAATTTTTTTTTTGGAAATCGACGCCTGAATTGTTCACTGTTTTGACAGCAATTCGAGTTTAACTAATCAGTTTAATTTACGCCCAGGACACTAAAACCCAATCGAGTTAGAAATTATTGTTTTTTGCGACCTTTGAACCAATGAGACAATACCAAATCGGGGATATTAAAAAAAAGGCAGTTTGAAATTCAGGCAGAGTAACTACTATGTAGAAAGCAGTTGCTGTTTGAAATGCTCTCTATCAGAGGTAACTTTCCATATAACACATCATCACAGGAAAAAGAAAGAAGATAACCCAGGGGATCCTCAGCTCGAGGAGGAAAGATACCAACAACGACAGCCGCTTTTTTCTTTTGAAATTAAGTTGATATAATTTTAATAAGTGTTTTATTGGAAACGCACATTGTTAGCCAGTTGGAAGCAGATTAAAAAAAGAATTAAGAGAAAAGTGGCCTGAGACGTCTGAATAGTTTTTGTTTGATGTTCACTTTTTAAGTAAAGGAATAAATTCATATTATTTTCGTTCAATAGAGCAATTTCAAAGTTGTCTCTCACTTTACGAGGCGAGGCGCAGACTGTTTGGGATTATTTGACTAGCTGCCTAAAATGTAAGACAGAATCGTATCTGTTAAGGATTCAACTGCAAACTCTAATTGTGACTTCCACCGAACAGTCTTAAATCTGTAACAATAGACCAGAGCTGGTGACATTTGCAGAAATGCTCAATCATCAACAAATTGTCCATTATCAGTTTAAGCTTTATGGGAAATTCAAACAAAGCTGCTGCCGACAGGGATTCCATGGCCGCTGAAATTGCTTTCTTCAATATGCAACCAATAAAGTGAAGCACAGAATTCTTACAAAATGTGTCATTTTCAATAATTTCGTGGCAGGAATCATTATTTCCACCTTTCTCCTTTTATAGCAAAATTTAAAATGTTGTTACTGTGACGCATTTTGCAAATTTGCTTAAATTAGATTAAATTAGGTAGTTGTACCTTAATTATAAACAAGCTTCACCTCACCGTTTCTGAAATATGGATGACATTATTCATTGGGGAAGAGGCTAATAGCTTCTCTAGAGGTTACTCTGCAATAGAATAATTGGTTGTGTTGAATTTAGCATGTTAATTCATCATCTGGCTACAGCCAAGCATATGAGCTTTTTCATACAGATGATGGTTTAACGATTACACTTTCAGGTTCAATTCAATGGACTCAGTTTATAATATTGTTACTTTTTCATAGTATCATTCAATAAAATAACCAAAGATGAATGTCCCTTTTATATAATAACATTGCATCGACTCTTATGCACTTCACTTTCCAAATCATTGATCCTTCCCATACGGCAACTGCCTTCTAGAATTCTTCTGGCAAATAAATAGGAAAGCAAATAAAAAGCTGAGGAAGGAACTACTGAGTTGAAAGCTGAACAGATCGAATGACAAATGCATCTCATGTAATATAGACTAATAGTTACTTGTTTCAAACGGCTTTGAAATCACAGTTAATTCTCAAACTCGATTTAAGGAAGTAGCCTCCATTTGATTCTGTTTTGCAGCGTGACTATTTTGCTGTCTAAAATCTCCTGCTTGTACATCAAATCATCAATACAGTTCATTCAATGCAACTCATTTGCCTTGTCTGATATCCTCTTAAATTTTGCTAACTGTAAAGACCATTCAATATCCAGGAAAATCGAAGTTCACTCTTCTGAATTCGAGGATATCGTATGAGGAAAGGCTGAGGCACTTGGGGCTGTTTTCATTGGAGAAAAGAAGGTTTAGGGGAGATTTGATAGAGGTGTACAAGATGATTAGGGGTTTAGATAGGGTTGACAGTGAGAACCTATTTCCGCTAATGGACTCAGCTGTTACTCGGAGACACAGCTTTAAATTAAGGGGTGGTAGGTATAGGACAGATGTTAGTGGTAGATTCTTTACTCAGCGGGTTGTGAGTTCATGGAATGCCCTGCCAGTAGCAGTGGTGGACTCTCCCTCTTTATGGTCATTTAAGCGGGCATTGGATAAGCATATGGAGGTTATTGGGCTAGTATAGGTTAGGTAGGCTTCGGTCGGCGCAACATGGAGGGCCGAAGGGCCTGTACTGCGCTGTATTTTTCTATGTTCTATGTTCTATATCAGTCAGAGACCGTATCTGAGAAGGACGAAATCACAAGAAACATTCCCTTAAGAACATTCCAAGTCAGTTTTGTGAAAACGTCAGCTTTTCAGTTATCACAGCGTTGTCAGTATGCACTGCACAATATTTGCATTTTAATTAATTTAATAATATCACTTAAGAATAAAAAAGAAAGCTGTTCTTGTCAGTTATGCAGTGACAACATTCCATATTAAAAATGTTCTAATTTATTGCACATGTGTAGATTTTGCTTTAATTGTTCGATTTATTTATGTCTTTTATAATTCATTCAGCTTATGATCTCTTTATTTCATTGCCTTTCCATATTAAATGATATATTGTGTTGTACTGGGCGAGGGCAATACATATTTCAACGTAAGTACTGAGAAGTCCACTTCTTAAATGCGATTTGCCACACATTCGTTGAACTTTAATTCAATTTCCTCAAGTAAACGTAACGATTGTAGTCCTGAAACGAGGGAAATGTGAGTTTAGATTGGATTACATTGTGGAAACAGGCCCTTCAGCCCATCAAGTCCACACCGACCAACCGAAGCACAACCCACCATACCCCTACTTTTACCCATTACCTAACACTACAGGCAATTCACCTGACCTGCACATTTTTGGTCTGTAGGAGGAAACCGTAGCACCTGGAGAAAAGCCACGCAGAAACAGGAAGAACGTGAAGACTCCACACAGTCAGCCGCCTGAGGCGGGAATTGAACCCGGGTCTGAGGCAGCAGTGCTAACCACTGCGCCACCGTGCCGCCCAGTTCTGGGTCTGCATTACCCAGTATCTAATGACAATGTCAACAGCGGATCCAGTGCTCATCATTTCTGATGCTGAACTCAATCGATTATATAACATTAATTTTGTAATAGCTTGTGCGTTCATTACTTCTGTGTGTTCACTAAGAGTCATGCTTATCTCTTGCAGCTCTCGATTGTTCTATCTGATTCATAGTTGTTTTCAATTCTGATCGATTTGTCGCCGACTGTTGCCAAAAGTTTGAAGAAATAGTGAAGTCATAAAGTAAATAGTGGTGATTATAACTGTAGCACTGTTGACTGTTTGAGATTCTTTACGTTATGCTTTATTGTTGTTCCTTCAACAATCATTAATAATATTTCATGATTTTTCAAGCTGAACACCATACTATTTCAGTTCAGACTTTCAAGTAGTGTCTCAGTGAATTGACAGAGTTCTCATGCCTCTGCTTCCAATAGTTTATATTTTTCCGTTCAATGTTAAAAACGTTTTAGCAGACACTCTAATCCGGCAGGGACTCCATCATCATGAAATAAAGAAAAATGATCTGTCCCCTGAAATGAAGAATCGAAGGAAATTTTACTCTTTTCTTTGTCCTCCACCCTGATGCGACTGTGGACAACATATGTAGCGCTTTGCTTAAACTGGTCAGTTAGAAATTATAATCATACTGGCAAAAATCTGAGTGATCCAGTATTTATTGCCCAGAATGGCGTGAAATATACATATTCAACCATTTCAAAATTTCTTAAATGAGAGCTAAACAACATGTGTTTGTAATAGTACTACTCAGTCTCCTTTCATAGTTCATCCTGTAGTGCCAATGTACATGAGCATGATCAAAATCAATGATTCATGTCCAGTCTCTAATAGGTCATTGCAAGTGGTCAAGTTTATCATGCACAACGCAACTCTAATATCTCTGCTCTAATGCCAGGGTTGAATGAGAATCTAAAAGAAACCAAACAACTCCAGATCGTGGAGATCAGTAACAAAACAAGAATTGCTGAAAACAAAAGCAGATGGCATCTGTTGAACGAAAGCAGAGTTAGTGTTGAGACTGAACACACTTCATCAGAACATTTGGGATTAAGAACTCATCAGACTATCTTCTTCCCACAGGTGGTGTCAGAACTGCTGATTTATTTTTATATGCTTTCTCTGTGATATTTTCCAAAGATAGTTCATGGATAGAGAAATCCAACAATTGCTTACGTTCATGTGTGTTTATACTCTCCCTCCATCCTGAGATTCTTCTAACCGTGGATAATTTAAACCCCCACAATACTTACTTACATCCTGAAAGTGGCTTTCAGTCACAAGTTGTAGGGATTGGCAAATATTCCACATAACTGTAGAATTAGATTGTACATAATACCGAAGATGTTTTACTTTGTAAGAGCTTGTTCGATGTTTAAAACTGGAAGTGACACACCTTCCTCCACTTAAGTCTGCTGTGAATACAGCTGTAAGTTTTTAATAATACTACAAACTTCGTTTTGAACCCGCTAATTCTGCCGTACATATAAACATTGCTTCGTCATTTCAAAGAATTACTTTCAAATCCTGCATGCCACAGTGTTGGACTCATGTCTTTCATGAGATCTCCACATGATAAATAAACCATTCGACCTCGAGAATATAATAATTTCTGTCCCTGCCTCCATCGTATTTATGCTGAAATTCATTTCTTAATCGTGCTTTCTGCAAAATAAAAGACAATTATCACGCTTTCTCCAGTGAGAATATTATTCCAAATCATTCTAATTTTATTGATTGAGACTATCTTTCAGTGTTTGCAAAGCCTCCAATTCTTCTCACTTACCAGCGTATTTTGGTAACCTCATGGCCTCGTTCTTTTGAAATAACCTGCAGTGTTTCCTGCCCAGACAAGATTCGTTTAACACTTTGTTGTTTGTGGTTTGGTCTCATTTCTCTCCCCCACTTTTGTCCTTCTCTTCCACACACTGACCTGTTTCACCAACAAAGCTGTGTCTTTTGTTCCATCCACCCTTCTCAACTCAGGACGTTTTGCTTACTTTAAGCTGATCTTCAGCCTCATTTCACTTTACAATCTCTTCTGTAGTACTCAAAGGTAACTGGATGAAAGTGGAAAATGGTGGTTAAAAAGGACTATCAGCCATGATTGATTGGCAGAGCAGACTCGATTGGTCCAATGGTCTAAATTGTGCTCCTATCTCTGATAGTCCATAGACATTGCATTGTGCTCTAATTTGGTGTTTATTTCAATTGCAGGACGTCTCGTTTAAATGTAATAGAATTTTGCAATCATTTCTTTCTTGATCAAAGACATGATCTGAATCAATTGTTCCAATGTATCAAGGGAAATACCTCGCTCCAATAAAATATTTTATGGCAAACATCCATCTCTTTTGTGGATACGCACAATTGCACTTGACAGACCAGCTGTCGGGATTTGTGCACCTAACATCAGTATGCTTTTCGATTGGAGTTGAATGTAAAAGTCCATTCAGACGTAATGTTTTCCTCTACTTTTTCTTCTGTGTTCTTTCTTATAGCACCAGGGACGTGCAACACGTTTTGATTTTCAACCCACAGTAATTAAACTTGATGAACTTGTCCCTGCATTCCATCCACCTGAACAATTGATTATCTCCATTTCCTCAATAAGACTTCATTTTTTACGAGAGTAACATTCTGACATATGCTCAGTTTCTTTTTCTGCTAACGTTGTTTGCTAAAACTGCTAAATTCTTTGATCTCATATTTGTGATTAGCCAATTTCTCTGAAATAAAAATGCCCACTTTCTTGTTCACTTATTCTTGGTTTTCATTTTTTAACTGTTTGATCAAACATACTTTCTGATAAAAGAAAATTAAATTCCTTTGCATTACTTTTCGTTTCCTCCTCCTGTATCTGCATGTGGTTTGGAGAACTGGTTAATAGATAGTCAAGAAAAATCCCAGAACATACTTCCTGTAACCTCAGTTTCCTGATTTTATACTGATTTTAGAAGCACCATAGGCATCGCTCCCGCCTATGCTACGTCATTACCAAAGTTAAACCGTATGCCAAAATGAAGAAATTCTTTATCAGTCTTAACACCAATTGTCCATTTTTTGAGGGACTCTCAAACCACAGATTTTATAATGGAACTTTGCTCTTTTCCCCTTTTCTGGCAATGCTACTATTGAATTACATGCCTCCACATCTCTCAGTTTTGGGGCTGCCGTTAACTAGGCAGAATTAAATGATTGACGGATGCCCATTGCTAAGGCAGCAGGATATGGCTGAGAGTTGTTAGCTTGGGAAAACGACTCCTTAATAGCACTGTGGACCAAGGGTAACAGAACTGTGATAGAATCTGCTGTTACAGCTGCTTACATCTAAGTAATAGAAAATATAATTTCACTCTACATTTAAATAGCGAATCTCTCTAGAATTGTTCAATTCATCTGTTAAAATCTTAACTTGAAAATCTTAACGACAGGTTTAGTTATGATCCCTGTTGAAAAGTCTGAGAATAGATTTGTCCCCTGGGACAGATGTGTTATACACAAAGTTACTACGATAAGAGAGGGAAGCGATTGCCGCTTCCTTGCGTCCTCACCGTCTGCTGGACTCGTGCCTGACAAATGTGCAAGGTGGCAAATGTTTTTCCTTTCTTCAACAAAGGGAACAAGAATAATTCTAGTAATTACAGACCTCTTAGTCTTATGTCAGTGGTCGGCAAAGTATCACAGAGGATTCTGAGAGACAAGATATATGATTACTTGGAAAACCGTAGCTTGATTAGAGATAGACAGCATGGTTTTATGAGGGGTAGGTCATGACTCATAAACCTTATTCATCTCTTGAACGATTTGAATAAACGCATTGAATAAGGTAGAGCAATGGACGTCGTGTCGATAGTCACATATATGCACAGCACAGGTAAAAAGGTCATGCCGATCAGATATGCTAACGTAATCTAGTGCAAATCGCCAGCACATGTCCCATATCTCTTAAATCTTTCCCTTTCATATACCCATCCAGATGCTTTTTTAATGCAGCGATTATACCAGACTCCACCAAGCGTTTGGCAGCTCATTCCATACACACCACCCTGTGTTTTAAACATTTGCCCCTTAGATCCATCTGTATAATTTCCCTTTCACCCTAATCCTATGCCCTCCCGTTCTGGACTCCCTCACACCAGGGAAAAAAATCTTGTCCCTGTCTTATCTCTGCCCCTCATTATTTTACAAGTTTATTTCGCAATGTGTGTTGCCGTTCCCAATGGTGGACACATTCAAAAATTAAGGAAGCACGGGATACAGGGTAATTAGTCTGCCTGAATGCAGATTTGGCTGACCCATAGAAGGTGGTAATTGATGTAAAGTATTCAGACAACAGCTCGGTGGTCAGTCTTGTTCCGCAGGGATCAGTTTTGGAATCTCTGCTTTTTGTGATATTAATAAATGATATGGATGAGGAAGTGGAAGGGTGGGTTAGTAGGTTTGCCAATAACGCAAAGGTTGGTGGAATTATGGACACTGTGCAGAGTTATTGTCGGTTGCGAAAATACATTGACACGATGCAGAACTGTGCTGAGAAAGGGCAGATGGAGCACAAAATGGAAAAGCGTAAAGCGACTCTGTTTGGAAGGTAGAATTTGAATGCAGATTACAGTGTTAAAGGCAAGAGTTTTGGCAGTGTAGAGGAACAGAGGGGTCTTGGGTTCCACGTTCAGCGTTCCCTCAAAGTTGCCGTCCCACGTGATGGGTTTGTTAAGATCGTGCACAGTGTGTTGGCTTTCATAAGAGACACGAGGCCATCCTGCCGTCCTACAGAACCCTGGTTGGACCACTTGGAACATTTTGCTGAGTTCGGGTGACTCATCTGAGAGAGGAATTGGAAGCATTAGAAAGGGTGCAGAAGTGATTTCCTGGGATGCTGCCTGGGCTAGAGGGCAAGTTTTATTAAGTACATTTGAAGTAAATGTGCATTTAACTGAGGAGAAAAGAAGGATGAGAGACAAATAAGTAGAAGTGCACAGGATAATGAGAGGCAGAGATAGAGCAGATAACCAGGGTGACTTCTTCCCAGGCTGGAAATGGTTGTCACGAGGGGACATCGTTTTCAGATGATTGGAGGAAGGTATCAGAGAAATAGCAGAGATGCATTCTTTATGCCGAGAGGTTTGGGTGCATGGAATTCTCTGCCTGGAATGTTAGTAGAGTCAGATACATTAGGGGCATTTAAGAGACCCTGGAATAGGCCCATTGGTGATAATAAAATGTATGTTATGTCTGTTAGTTTAATATTAGTTTAGGATTAAAGTTCACCATAACATCGCGGGCTGAATGGCCTATACTGTACCGTACTGATCTGTGTTCCATGCTCTATGTTTTAGTAGATTTGTGTTCTGCTAAGGGATACTGGTTATTATGGGAAAGAGACTTTGATTTGTTGATAGTCTTGGTTAGTCTTCACGGTTTAAATAAATAAATTGTTACTTTTATTTACTCGGTGGATATCATGGATCTTCCTTCATTCACACATTTTATCAGATTACGAGGCGAGGGGACCTTTCCTGCTTGTTTGGTTTAATTTGCAGAGCGGTTCAAGCCTCGTATCTTAAGAGAATCCACGAAGCCTGCAGTGAGTAGCTCATACCTTGTCTAAACAAAATCTATCGACTTCCAAGGCATAAGTTAAAGGTATCATGAGATGTTTTTACAAGTCTGGATGAGTGCAGCACCATCAACGCTGAAGAAGATTGCACCAGTCAGCAGATCGCAGTTTGCTTAATTGTCAACTCATCCATGCCCATTCACTACATTGGCGCACAGCAACATTAGTGTGTACACAATGCACTGCAGAAGTTCAACAAGGATCCTACAATGACACCATTCAAACACATGGTGAAAACTATCCAAATGGATAGGGTCAGCCGATTTATGGATTCAAAACTATCTACAATTTAGACAAGTCAGTTAGTCTCCTGACTTTGTAATATATTACTGTTTCCTCGGTGTCACGGAACGCATCCCTCCTTAACACCACTGTTGATCTATATACCCAAAATTCAAAAAAGACATCTTTCCATAACTTTTCAATTGGCAACGAATGATGAAAACGCCAACAACGTCCACTTCCCATCTGGGAGTAAAAACATTTCTTTTCTTGAATACCCTGAAAACCAATTTTAAAAAAAAGCTGAAGAAGTGTTAGGAAGGCAAGGCTGCTTTCAAAATGTGGAAATAAGCAGAAAATACGTTCTTGCTATTACTTCTCCTATTCACAACAAATGACAGACAAATGCCACCCAGACTGACTTAAACACATTCTGCAGACATACACCGCTGCAGAGCCAGTCTTGGAGGCTTGTTGGGTTCTTTCAACTGTGGATGGTGATGAGATCAGCTCCTAGAAGGAGAAATTAAATCCTTAGTGGGGAAAACAGTGATCAGGAATGATCAGTTAATACTGAATTGACTTTTAAATTAATTGATTGACAAGATTTTATTTCCCTCCAGCTATGTATTTGAGTGTTTTCTAAACCCGGGACTCTAGCAGCTTTGTAGGGCCTTACACCCAACCATCTCCCTTAACCTTAAACACCAGGAATACGTCAGGTAAGTTTCTATTCTTTTTTATAACACTCTGAGAAGACGAGGAGCAGGGATGGCAGTGCAGAGAGAGGAACGTTCCTCCTGCATAATGTTTGACTTGAGGGACGCCTTTAGTGTCCTATCGCAATGCATGTGCAGGAAGTGCACACAACTCTCTCTCCTCCAAGACCGCGTTAGGGAACTGGAGCCGGAGCTGGATGAACTTCGGATCGTTTGAGAGGCAGAGGCTGGTACAGATAAGAGTTTTAGGGAACGAAAAAAGCTGGGTAATTGTTCGATGGGGGGAAAACAGTCAGGGCACAGATCCCGTATGATCGTTCCCCTGAAAAACAAATATACCGTTTTGGTACTGTTCGGGGCGGGGGGGACGCACCAGGGTATGCAGTGGAGCGCACAGCTCTGGCAAAGAGACAGTTCCTGTTGCACAGGTGGGAAGGAATGAAAGGAGGAGGGTGTTAGTCATTTGGGACTAAATTGTTAGAGGGTCAGGTAGAAGGATTGTTGGGAACGAACGAGACCAAGTTGTTTCCCATGTGCCAGGGTACGTGATGAATCGGATCAAGTCTTCAGTGAACTGAAGGATGAGTTGACCAGCCCCAAGTCATTGTCCACATAGACAGAAAGAGGGACAGGAATGTCATGTAGGATTCCAGGGAGCTAGGCTACATGTAGTGAGCTTGAACAGAGTGGTTATCTCTGGTTTGTTACCCATGCCACGTGATAGCGAGGCAAGGAATAGGGAGAGATATCAGATGAACACGTGGCTGCAGAGATGGTGCAGAAGGGAGGGTTTCAGATGCATGGAAAATTGGGGATCATTCTGGGGAAGGTGGTACTCTGCAAGCAGGGCAATCTTCACTTGAACTAGAGGGCACGAATATCTAGGGTGGGAAATTTGCTGGTGCTATTCGGTTGGTTGTAAACTATCTCATCAGTGGGATGGGAACCTGAGGTGTAGTTCCAGTGCACAGGAGAATGAGAGTAGGGAGGGCAAGGACAGGATTTCACCGACACAGAAATGTGCTGGCAGACAGCATGCTTGTTTCAAGTGCATCCACTTCGAAGCCATAAATTTCCGAAATAAGTTAAACGAGCTTCCAGCATGCAGACGTACCTGGGACTACGATGTTGTGGCCATTTTGGATACATGGATAGAATATGACCAGGAATAGACATTTCAGGTTCCAGGATTTAGACATTTTATTATGAACATGGAAAACAGAAACGGAGGGGGCAGTGTGACCTTGTTAGTCAAGGACAGTACAATGATTGCTGAAAGAACTTTTGACGAGGACACGTCGACTGAGGTGGTATGGGCTGAGGCTTGAAGCAGGAGAGGAGAGGTCACAAAGTCGGGAGTTCTTATAGGCCTCTGCAGATTTCCGGGAATGTACAGGAAAGGATCAGCAAAATTATTCTGGCTCGGAGAGTAAAGTAACAGGGTGGCATTATGCGGACTTTATCTATCCCAACGTTGACGAGAAATGCTACAACTCTAGTTCGTCGGAAAAATCACTTCTTGTCCAACCTGTGCTGGAGGGTTTCCTGACGCAATATGTCGAAGGACTGAAAAGAGGGGAGGCCACACTGGATCTAGTGCTTGGTAATGAGCCGGGTCAGGTGTTTGATTTAGTCAGCACTTTGGAGAGAATACCCATAATTTGGTTATGATTAGTTGATCAACGGACAGGGATAGGTACATGCCACAGGGCAAGAGTTACAGTTGGGAGAAGGGCAATTATAATGCGATTAATCAAGATTTATGATGCATAGAATGGGGGAAGCAAAATACAGGGAATGTAGACAATCAAAAAGTGGAACTGGTTCAAGGAACAGACATTGCGTGTCCTTTATAGGTATGTTCTTGTCAAGCAAGGAGCAAGTGATAACGTAAGGGAACCGCGGTTTATTACAAAAGTTGCATCTCTTGTTAAGCTAAAGAAGGAGGCTTATGTGACCATGAGACGAGATGGTTCAGATGAGGTGATGAAGATTAGCTAAGAAGGATTAAAAGAGAGAATCAAGACCAGCAAGGAGATTACATGAGCAGCCTTTTGCAGGTACAATAAAGGAGAAGCCTAAAGCTTTCTATCAGCATGTGACGAATAAAAGGATGACTACGGTAGGAATAGGCCCAGTCAAAGACACAAATTGGAAGTTGTGTATGCACCCTGTGGAGATCGGAGAGGGCTAAACGAATATTTCTCATCGGTTTTCTCTCAGGAAAAGGAGAATATTGAGGAGGAGAAGCATGAGATATGGGATATATTACTAGAAAGGATTAAGGTTAGTAAGGAGAAGGTGTTATCAATTCTAGAAGGATAGAAAGTAGATAAGTCGCCTGGGCCGGATAATATTTATCCGAGGATTCACTTGAAACCAGGGAGGAGATCTTAGCTCCTTTGGCCTTGATCTTTGAGACGTCATTGGCTTCAGGTTTAGTATCAGAGGACTGGAGAGTGGAAAATGTTTGCCCTTGTTCAAGAAGTGCAGTGGAGATGACCCAAGTACTTAGAGACCAATAAGCCTTCCATATGTTGCAGGAGAAGCTTTGGAAAGGATTATAAGAGAGAGATTTATCATGATCTAACAAGCAGATTGCAGATCGTCAACATGGTTTCGTCTCATAAACCTCATTGAGTTTTTTTTCAGAAGGTGACTAAGCATGTAGATGAGGGGAGGACAGTTGCCTTGCTGTACATGGGCTTCAGCAAACTGTGTAATAAGGTTCCACATGGTAGGCCGCTGGAGAAAATACAGAGTTTTGGGATGGAGGGTGATTCAGCAGTTTGGATTAAGAACTGGCTTTCTGTACGAAGTCAGCGGGTGTTGGTTGATAGAGATTACATTACTTACAGTGTGGAACCAGGCCCTTCGGCCCAACAAGTCCACACCGACCCGCAACCCACCTATACCCCTACATTTACCCCTTACCTAACACTACGGGCAATTTAGCATGGCCAATTCACCTGACCCGCACATCCTTGGACTGTGGGAGGAAACCGGAGCACCCGGAGGAAACCCACGCAGACACGGGGAGAACGTGCAAACTCAACACAATCAGTCGCCTGAGTCGGGAATTCAATCCGGGTCTCAGGCGCTGTGAGGCAGCAGTGCTAACCACTGTGCCACCGTGCCACCACTAATAGAAAATATTCAGCCTGGAGTCCAGATTCACGAGATGTGTGACAAGGATTTGTTTTGGAACCACTGTTTTTCGTCATTTTCGAGAAGAGCTACAGCGATTGTGCAGGAGGGTGGGCTCCTGACATATGCATAATTGGGGCTCTTTCTGGTGTAGGCGTGGTCTCTACAAACAGCATGACCTACACCTGAAGCAATATCCTGGGGGCATTTGTTCATGCTCTATGGGAGGGTGTACAACAGGAGAGTGAGAACCTAAATTACAGTTCTCGTATCCAATAGGTTAAGAGTCGAGAATTCAGAATGCACAGGCAAGCCAGAAGCTGATTTGAAGTGTGTCTATTTCGACTCTCGGAGCATCCGGAATAAGGTGAACTTGCAACATGGGTTGTTTCCTAGGACTTTAATTCTGTAGGCATTTAAGAGACAGGAATGGTTGTTGCAGGTTCCGTAATTGAGATGTTTCAGTAAGAACAGAGAAGATTGAAAAAGAGGGGTAGATATGTCATTGTTGGTCAAGAACAGTACTAAAATGGCAGAATGGAAATCTACTAAGTTAGCATGGGCACAGGTTAGAAACAGAACAGAAGCGATCACACTGTTGCAAGTATTCTATAAGCTTACGAATAGTTCCACAGATGGAGAGGGAAGAATAGCAAAGAATATCCTGGAATGTAGCGAGCATAACATGGTAGTTGTGAGGCTATCTTTAACTTTCCAAACATTGACTATAGTTCGAGTATTTTGACTGGGTGAGTTTTTGTCCAATGTGTATAGGATGGTTTCCTGACAAAGTATGTAGACAGGCCAACAAGGAGAGAAACCACATTCGATTTGGCAGTGGCTAATGAACAAGGCCAGGTCTTTGATTTGGAGGCAGGTGAGCAGTTTAGTGACAGTGACCATATTTCGGTTATGTTTACTTTAGAGCTGGAAAGGGATAGGTATATACCACAGGGAGAGTTTTATAGTTGAGGAAAAGGCGATGAGGAGAAATTGAGGACTGCAGATGCTGGAGATCAGAGCTGAAAATGTGTTGCTGGAAAAGCGCAGCAGGTCAGGCAGCATCGTAGGAGCAGGAGAATCTCCGGCTCCTTCGATGCTGCCTGACCTGCTGCGCTTTTCCAGCACAACACTTTCAGCTCAAATATGATACGATTAGGCAATATTTAGGATTCATCGGACGTGGTAGGAAAGCTCAGAGGATGGGCATAATTAAAATGTGGAGCTTATTTAAGGACCAGCTAATGCGTGTTTTTCATAAGTATGCACCTGTCAGGCAGGGAGGAAGTGATCGAGCGAGGGAGCCCTGTTGTCCGAAACAAGTTGAAACTCTTGTGGAGAGAAAGCAAAAGACTTCTGTGAGGATGAGAAGTGAAGGCTGAGCTCCGGCATTTAAGAGTTACAAGTTCTCCAGGAAGTACTGAAAGAGAGAGCTAACAAGAACGAGGAGGGGGCATGAAAATTCGTTGGTTAGCAGGATCACGGAAAATCTAAAGATTTATGTCGGCATGTCAGGAATAATACAGTGAATGGAGTAAGATTAGGGCCAAACATGGACAGTAGTGCGCATTTGTGCGTGGTGTCTGATGAGATAGGAGAACTGCTAAATGAATATTATTTGTCAGCATTGACACTGGAAAAAGGCAATGTTGCCAAGGAGAATACTAAAATAGAGGCGAATAGATTACTGGATTGTGGGTAATAAGAAGGAGATGTTCGCAATTCTGGAAACCGTGAAAATAGCTAAGTCCCCTGGGCCAAATAGGATTGATCCTCACATTCTCCAGGAAGCCAGAGAGGAAGTTGCAGAGACTTTGGCTTTGATCGTTAGGTCATCATTGTCGACAGAAATAGACCGGATAGCAAGTGTTGTCCCTTTGTTCAAGAATGATGGCACAGTCACTTAGTGCATAGCACTGCTTCCTCACAGCGCCAGCAACACGGGTTCGTTTCCCGCCTCGTGCGACTGTCTGTGTGGAATTTGTACATTCTCACCATGTTTGCGTGGGCTTCCACTGGTTGTTCCGGTTTTCTCCCACAATCCAAAGATGCGCAGGTCAGGAGAATTAGTCTTTCCAAAATGTCCATAGTGTTTGGTGCATTAGTCAGTGTACCAGAATGGGTCTGGGTGGGTGACTCTTTGTAGAATCGGTGTGATCTTGTTGGGCCGAAGTGCCCGAATCAATTCTGTAGGGAATCTAATCTAAAGTAACGGGACTAGAGACAATCATAGTAATTACAGACTTTGGAAAAGGTTATATAAGACAGGGTATATAATTATGTCAAAGGATTACGTTAATTAGCGGCTGTCAACATGTCTTTTTTACGGGTAGAACCTTAACGAGTTATTTTAGAATGTGACCAAAACGTGTACAAGTGTAAAGCGGTTGACCTGCTGTACAGGGATTTCAGTGAGATGTCTGAGAAAGTTCCCAACGGGAGGCTATTGCACAAAATGCGGAGGCAATGGATTGAGGGTAATTTAACAGTTTTGATCAGATGTTGGCTCGGTGAAAGAAGACAGGGGGTGCTGGTTGATGGGAAACATGTAGACAATGACAACTCAGCTATCAAAGCCAAAGATTCCAACGTCTCATCGCTAGCTTCCCTGAGAATCCTCAGATAAATCACATCCGGCCTAGGGTACTTATCCAGTTGCACACATTCTAGAACTGGCTGCACCTCTTCCTTTTTAACCTCGATCTGTTCAATCTACTATCTCTTATTGCTACTCCTCTCCTTTTCCTGAGTGAAAACCGATGAGAAATATTTGTTTAGCACACTAACTTTCCCACTTACATCTTTGACTGGACATATTCCAACCCTTGTCATACTTTTATTCCTCACTACCGATAGAAAGCTTTAAGGTTTTCCTTTATTCTCCACGAATATTATACACAACCTCTCCTTTTCTGTTTTTCAATTAGCTTATCATAGTCCTATGTTTCACCATCTGTGAACAGTCTTTCAATTTTTCACATTCATGTCATTGTTGTGTGGTTGATGTTGGGTTTGGTTTGTTCAGTTGGCTGAGTGTCGGATTGTGATGCGGAATGATTTGAATAATGCAGGCTCAATTCCCATGCCAGTCGAGATAAGCAAAATAAGACATGGGATGAAAAGAAGGTTGGTAAGCCTCTCAACCTTGTTTTGCAAGATCTTGGTTATGCTGACATTCTTCGCTTGCAACTTTCTGCAAACTTTTTTCAATGTAACCCTTGATCCCTTGACTGGTCAAGAATCTATCTATTTCAGCCTTGAACATACTCAAGGATTCTGGCACCCACGATTCTCCAAAGCAGGGAGTTACAAAAATATGCAATTTTCTGAGAGGATAAATTTCTGCTCCTCATCTCAGTCTGAATTTGACACCCTTTTCTTCTGAGGCGCTGAGACTCCCCCACGAGATGAAACATCCAGTCAGTGTTTACTCTGTCAAGTGCCCTTGATGAGCCTGTATCTGTTTTGTGAAGTCACCTCTAAATCTTCGAAACTCCAGTGAGAAGAACACAGAGCGTAGAACAGTTCAGCACAGTCGGCCCTCGACGTTGACCCGAAGTTTTATCCGATTCTAAGTTCATAGTAACCTACATATCTTTCATTTTACAATCATTCATGTGCCCATTCAAAAGTCGCTGAATTGTTCCAAATGGCCCGAGACTCTGAACCACTTTAGACTTTGGTCACGAGAGAATCCTTTCATTTCCAAGAATCATGCCAATGTAACTTATCGGTACGGCCTTACTAGAAATGACATATTTCCTTCAATAAGGGGACCAACATTTCAAAAGCTTCTCGATTATCAGTTACCTTTCTGTATTGTGTGCACGATATTAGCCAAGCTATTTTGTGCTGCGGATTTTTCCATTTCAATAAAATTCAGTTCTTTTGTTCTTCCTTCCAAGGTGCATCACTTCATCATTACATATTATTTCCCAACCCTTTTTCCCAGAGTTTTAAACTATTAACATCTCTCTAATATCTAATTGCATTCCACTCAAAACATGCCTTTCCACCACTACTTATTTCATCTGCAACATTAGCGACAGAATGTTCCCTTCCTTGGTGTAGGCATTAATATCGTGCATGCCACACCTTCTCAAACCTCCTCCCATCTGAATTCTGGCGATCCTCCGGTTAAACCCTGGACAGTTGACTTCCAATGGTTTAACATTTCTTCAGAGCCACTGTTGTTTACTTCAGTATTTACCTTTGCAGTGGAATCAGTCGTCATGTGCTTTGCCAGACTTTTCAACTGTATGCTTTCATAATGAATCAACATTTACTTACTACATGATAGCAACTCGCCTTGAGGAAAACAATTGACATTTCGGAATTCTTTGCAAAAGGATCGACGTTCAGATGTATGATTGTCTCACTGAAGTTATTGGCGGCCCTGCTGAGATCACACTTGAAGCATTGTATGTGGTATTCACCTCCCCACCTGAAATACGATATTCTCGCCAGACTTGTTGTGCTCATCGAGTTCGCCAGTCAATGAGGTCATGCCTGAATCTGCTCATCTACAACTCCAGTTTCCTGTCATTTTCCCGGAAACCTCGATTCCATTCTTGTTTAGAAATCTCTATATGTCGGCCTTCAATGTACACCAACCGCCATAGTATTCTACAATAAAGAATTCTTTAGTTTCTTCAGAGGGATGAAAATATTCCTCGTTGCTGCCTTAAACTGGCGATCTCTTACTCAGAGATGCTGTCATCTGGGCATAGCTCTGCTGCTGCGAAAATAACCATCCTGAATCTAATCTGTCAAGTCCTTCGAGAATTTTATATCTTTCAATAAAGTTAGCACATCTACTCCTAAACTAGCAATAATTCCAGGCCCAATCTTTTCAACCTGTACTGCTAAGGCAACTTATTCCATACCTGGGATGAGCCTAATGAACATTCCCATAACAAGATGGGCAAGTTGGCTGAGTGTCGATTGGTAAATTCAGCTAATGGCCGGCTGTACCATGACCAGGTCTACAATGGAAAGAGCAATGTTTTGCAGACCTCCTGCTTAACTGCACATCCCGGCATATTTCTTCTGAAATGTGTATAACTTCGGAACACATTTTAATGTAAGTGGGCGGGCATGACTGTACACAGTGTTTCAACAGAGGCCTCACCAATGCCCTGTACAACTTCAACAGGATTTCTCTACTCAAATACTCAAAATACAGTGGTATGAAGACAATCATGCTTAACACTTTTGGACATATTGGGATTTTGTTCATTGCAGCCTTTCAGCTGAGCGGCAACATGGACGATAGAACAATATGAAATTATAAGAGGCATGGATAAGATGGATAATGGGAGTGTTTATTTTAAATTGGAGCTGTCAAACACTAGGGGCAAATATTTTGGATGGGGGGGAATACTTGAAGAATATCTGCGAAGAACGATTGTTTTGTTATGAAAAGAGAGGGAGCTGCCTGGAACATGTTGCAAGAATAGATCGCCAAAGCAGATACAGTCGCAAAATTTAAAAGGTATTTAGACGGACACGTTAACAGATATTAAAAGAAAGATGAGTCCTGAGTAGATGATTTAGAATGCACTAGAATTTCTTCATGTCCAGCATAGAAATAATGGTGCGAATGGCCTTCTCCACTGCTGTACTGTTCTGTGTTGTGCACTTGCGATAAGAGGGCATGAACGGCTGTGGACTAAGCGATGAAAAATGAGGAGGGAAAATGTTACTAAATTATTGAGTAGGTGATGGCTTAGTATCATTATTGCTGGACCACTCATCTCGAATGCAAAACATTATCTTATCAGTCGTATGCCTTGCTGAAAATATGGATGAACGCCCACATCGTCACTGTCAAACTGACTGGTGTAGTTACATTGTCTATGCTACATAGTTAGGGAAGACCCGGGTTCGACTCCAGCGGGAGTATTATTAGCCTCGATGAGCAAGTTAGAGTGGATAGATTGGTCATGGACAACGGAGAATGTAGTTATACAAGCATGATACCTAGATTTCAGTGGTTAAGTTATGAGGAGAGAATAAAACAAGTCAAGCCTGTTTTCTCCAGAATTTGGAAAGTATAGCGGTCATCGTATCGAAGTCTTCACGATATTTATAACATAATATCGGGTATATCAGGATAAATTATGTTTACTGATGAGATATTCAAGAACGAGGGCTGACATAGAATTAGAGCTGACCATTCAGGAGAGATGACCAGAAGAAGTTTTGTACACAAAGGTGATAGATGTTTAGAAATCTTTTTTATTCAAATGCGGTTGTGAATGAGCCATTAAGTCTGAACTTGAGAGAGAGTTTTTGTTAAGTTAAGGTATTAAACGATATGAGTCAAAGTTAAGCATGTGTATTTCATTGACAAATAAAACAAGATCTCACTATAAATAGGCTCGAGTACCGAAGGGTCTATTCCTGTTATAATGCATCTATATTTCTATATTTTGCCAGATAGTGCCATCACAAAAAAGTTCTAACCTTCTTGGATGAACACAAAGATGGATTAAATAATTTGGGTCAAACCTTTTGTTTTCACCTTTACCCTATCATCAATCTCTCACACATGTCAATCAGACGAGCTAATTGTTCGAACTAATCGGAAGACAGTACGTGTTGGATTGAATATGAGTTGCGAGAACCTGTTTGGCATTAATTAGTGCAGGTCTCCAAGGACGTTAATTACGTCACTGGAGGTTACATTCGTCTATCATGCAACACTCCTTTTTAGTGAGTCACATCATCTCCCACTTAAGAAATCAACGACTTCAGAGAGAAGGAGAGAGTTGATCAGAATCGGAGACAGAGAGATTGGAATATTATGTCCTTGGAACACAATCAGAAAATGACTGATTGGAATATTACAATAACCGAGAAGAGTTTATTGTATTGGTTTAGGCTTCTTACAGCAGATTATAATTGGATAAAATTATCAACTCGCATCTACTATGCACTGCGAATGTTGCAATTCATTTATTATCCCATCCTAGCTATTGTTGGCGTCACTGGTAAGTAACTCTGTCTTGTTTCTATAACCCATATTTAACTGCATTCTGCTTATTGCTTGATACTCGTCTAACTTTGCTCACTTTGTTGACTCCACAAAGTTTCTGCTTGCCTTTTGCTAATTCTATGAGTAATTATTAATCGTATCAGATTGCCTCTTTTTGTCTCACTGCATGCTCTGTGCTTCTGCAAACACAGCAGGGGATGAAGAATCTATCCTTGCATTCCGAGTGAAAGGTTTCGAGTCTCGGATCACGGAGGTCGTGCAACAGTTGTACAGATTCTCCATAAGACTACATCTGCATATTCTATGCAGTTTTGTTCTGCTTACTCTCGTTATGGAAGGAGTGCAGCAAACCTTACCAAATCCATTCGTTGTATGTAGATAGATGTATGAGGAGAGGCTGAACTGATAAGGACGATGTCCACTCGCGTTTAGATGAATTAAGTGCTGTGGGAAAGTTATCTAATAAAAACCTATAAAATTCTAATTGGATGAGCCGAGTATAGAAAGGACATTCCGATGATGATGTTCAGTACAGAAAATAAACTATTTTTGACTGGTACGGGGGGAAATGTCTTCACTCAAAGAATGATGAGTCTTCCACAGAATGCCATGGATATCAAGATATTGCATGTTGTATGGGAAGAACGAGAGATAGTTCTAATGACTTATGGAATCAAAGGGTATGGAAGGCAAGCAGAACTAAAGGATTGAGTTAGACGCTCGTCCAATATATGATCATGCAGTCATAGAGTTGTGCAAAATGCAAACGGACCGTGTCTCCAATCTAAATTATTCCCATTCGAGTACATGCCCAAACGTGCTTAAAATGTAAATGTAAAATATAAATTCAAGCTTCCTCTGGCAGTGTATGCCAAATACGGACCACCGCCTGTGATCCTACAACTCCCTTTTCAATTTTCCCCCCTCACCTCAAACTTACGGTGAATTTTAAATGGCAGAGCATTTTCTAGGATTCTGTCAGATACATAAATCAGAATTCGTGTTGTTGTAATTCTTGTTATTGAGCTATTGGAAAGATGAGAAACATCAACAATATCACAAAATGTACTTTGTGTGAACTGACTGCATAGCACTTTCCTTCCCAGGTCAGATTTCAGTTGTAGCTGCAAATGTGTTGCTGGTCAAAGCACAGCAGGTTAGGCAGCATCTCAGGAATAGAGAACTCGACGTTTCGAGCATAAGCCCTTCATCAGGAATCATTCCTGATGAAGGGCTTATGCTCGAAACGTCGAATTCTCTATTCCTGAGATGCTGCCTAACCTGCTGTGCTTTGACCAGCAACACATTTGCAGCTGTGATCTCCAGCATCTGCAGACCTCATTTTTTACTCGCAGATTTCAGTTGTAACCTTTCATAATAAGCGATCGTGAGCCGAGATCAAACTTACATCCGCGTCATCATTTACCCAACTTCCTTATGCTTCCATTACATCATTCTCATCTTCAACATGTCTGTGACATTCATCTCCACCTCTGTCTTTGATAAATCCAGGTAGAGTGATTCAATTCTCATTTGCAATTCACGCAGTTACCAGTATTGGTAAACCAAATCTCATCCATGACTTCAATGCCTTAGTCCAACAAAATGTAAATTCGATTTGTTTGTTCTCAAAGTCTACGTAGTCTTTCAGTGCGCAACAACTAAATTTCGGACAAGTAAGCTTGTTTCGTAATTTCTCCGTGGTTTTACCACTCCTCTTACTTCCAACACACTCACTGTTTTGCAGAGTTTTACTTGTTATTTTGTTTAAATTCGATTTATCCAATTCCTTTAAAAGCAAAATTGGCGATTCTGCATCGTGTTCTGCCGATGCGTTTAATAGAATGTATATCCTTGTGTGCAAAATCAGAGAAACCTTAATATGAGGTGCGGTGCAATTGAAATGTCAGCCTGTCTTTGAACATCGGTGAAGGAAAAGTGAGGACAGCACATGCTGGAGATCAGAATGGAGACTGTGGTGGTCGAAAATCACAACAGGTCAGACAGCATCCAAGGAGCAGGAGAATGATGTTTCATGCATACGTCTTTCATTACAAATGACTTGAAAGAAGAGGGAGGGCTGGAAGAGGCAGTTGCTGAGGGTGAGGACGAGGTCATCCAGGCACGTGAGAGTGCCATTGGTTGAATTAGTAAATGCAGAAACGGAGACATTCGTCATGGCATATGGATGTGCTCAGAACCTGAATGTGCATGGTGAAGATGACGCTGTGGGGTCAGTGAAACAAAAGTCTAGGGGGAGGCGAAGGGCATGGGTGTTGGCCCGAACGTCATTGGGAATTTCCTGGACTAAGGGGACAGGACGGTATCAAGGTATGCAGGGATGAGTTCGGTGGAGCAGGAGCAGGCTGAGACAATGGTCTGACAGTTTTGTGTATTTTGGAGAGGAGGTAGAATTGACCAGAGCAGTGTTCTCTAACTGTAAAGTTGGAGCCAGTGGATGGGAGATCCCTAGGCGTGATGAGGTGGTGCATGGTCTGGGAGATGATTGTTTGATGATAGGATGTGCTTTCGTTGTCGAGGGGACTAGGCGGTGGTGTCTGCGAGTTGGCGCTTTGTTTCAGTGGTAGCGAGGTCTATGCACCAAAATGCATAAGGGGCCCCTTGTCTGCTCATTTGATGTTGAGGTTGGCATCGGAGCAGAGAGAGTCGAAGGCTACACGTTGCGAGGGTGAGAGGTTAAATTGGGTTATGAGGGTGAACAGGGTGAGGCAATCCATGTTTTGGTGGCAGTTGGACTTGAAAGGAACAGTCTGGCCTAAAGTGCCCAGGTGGAAGGAATGTGTTCCAAGCTAGAGAAGGATCCTCGGAGGATGGGCATGAGTTTTGATAGAAAAAGTAGGCTTGCAGAAAGAGAGGGCCAAATAAGTGTTCAACGTCGCAATGTGTGTGCAAGTCATTCAACCAGGGTATAGTGGGTGGAAGGTGAGGTCGTGGCTGAGGACTGATCGTTCATCCTTATTAAGGGGGAGGTCGGGGGAAATGGTAAACGCATGGTAGGTCTAAGAGCTAGGAACTGGAGTGGCGCTGGAGTTGGAAATGCTGGTGAAGACGGCCAGTAGCGTGAGCCGGATTATGTGGTCGGCCGGCCGTGACGTCACGAACGGAAGTCAGCTGACTACGATGGCAAAAGTGGGGACCAGGGGTGACATGCGGGAGTGGGCAGTGAGTCATGTATGGCGTTACGTTAGTGATGCTTCCGGTTGAGTTCCAATCAGTGACATAATTGTTTGTGGAACAGACATCAGAAATGTCATCATCGATGTTGAGGTTATAGAGGTCACTGGTCAAAATGAGAGCAGCGCCATCAGTTGCGGGGTGCATGTTACGTACAGGGTAGATATCGCATCTATTCCAGTGGCAGTGGATCTTTTGGCATTCAAGGCAGCAGAACGTCCCCTGGAGAAGCTCATCTTCTTGGAGAAGGTGGAAGTGGTTGACTGGAGTCAGCTCTGCTTCAGCTTAGGCCCGTACATTGATTACGGTAGCGGTTTGTTCAGCAGTGGCTGTGGTCGATGGGACAGAAGTTACATTATTGTTTACTGTGGAGATGGTGTCCAAAACGGTCGCGTGGCTCAGGCAGTCTGTGCACATCCAGACGTCAATACAAGGTTCTGCAATGATCAAGGAAATCCAAATATTAAACTAAATACATGGAAGTTGTTAAACCTGCTTTATCTTATGTCCGATATGGAGGAGAAAAAAAGAACTTCTGTTGACTGCATGAAATCCTCTGAGTATGTAAAACAGCAGAGGTGTTTTGCAGATATGTGTAATTACGGGCCTAAGCTGAAGCAGAGCTGACTGCAGTCAGTGTAGGTTGGCGGCACATGGCTGCTAGCGTGGAGTGGAAGTCTGGAAGGAGAACCGCTTCTTGTGATTTTGGATTTGTAGTAAGTACAACTTGTACTGTTCTGGTCCAACATGTGCTGAAGGTAGTCTGTATCCCATGTGGGATCAGTCGGTTCGATAGGCAGGTATTAAGGAAGGAGATGTGGCTGTGGTAGCGAGTGTACTTCAGGAAGTGGCTGAAGAGCTTTCGGGCAGAGAAGATGACCTGGAGGTTTGGGGGAACCATGCAGTGAGAGAGAAACTCACTGATATTCTTGTAAATAGAAGAGGAGAATCTCAAGTTAGACGCTTCTCAGTAAGTTTAAAATCACGTGGAGGGAAGTGATTACTGCATATGCTGGAGATCAGTGTCGAGAATACCATGCTGGAAAAGCACAGCAGAACAAGTAGCATCCAAGGAGCAGGAGCATTGAAGTTCCGGGCATAAGTCCTTGATCAGGAATGAGTTCTTGATGAAGCGCTTACGCCCGAAACATCGATTCTGCTGCTCCTTAGATGCTGTCTGACCTGCTGTGTTTTTGGAACAAAACAATCTCCACCCTGCTCTGAATATGCGGGAGTTGTAGAGTGAAACAGATAGGCATGCACAACAGTAATGAGAATAGGAATCGGATAACAACATCAAACGGCACGACTGGCCGTGACTTATTTATTTATTTTTTAATTGGATGTAATCAACGGATTTGCTCTTGCCAATCCCGTAATGAGGCAATGAATATCTCTTTGACTTCCTGCTCCCGTTCAGGGAGACAATTCAGTGAATCACACATTTCTGTGGGTTATTGATTCATAAATGTGGCCGTCGCCTGCGTGGCCAACATTTATTGCTGGCCCTTGTTTCGACATTGACAAAGAGCTGTCTTTCTAAACTACTGCAGTTCACATGCTGTAGCTGGAGAAGCCAGGGTTTTCACTCAGCAACAGTGAGAAAACGGTGGCATATTTCCAGATCATGGTGGTGAATGGCTTGGAGGCGAACTTGCAATGAGTCGTGTTCCCATGCACCTGCTGCAGTCTCCTCAGTCATAGTGGTCATGTGTTCCGAAGTTGATGTCCGTGGAACCTTGACAAATCTTGGCAGTGCATATTGGAGGTACAAACTACTGCTACTTAGTGTGGATGATGAAGCCAATGGATGTTTGTGGATGTGGCGCCAAGCAAATGGCTGCTTTGTCTGACAAGCTATTTTTGGGAGATTTCCATCACTTCCCTTGCTTGTCACATGTCGGGGATATACAGATAATTGCTAAGTCCGTTACGCGCTGCTGGATATCCAGACTGTTAAGTGTCATAGAGTCATAGAGATGTTCAGCATGGAAACTGAGCCTTTCGTCCAACTCATCCATATGGATCCGATATCCTAACCAATACTTAGCTCAACTCTCTCTAAATGTTTCCTGGTCACATACCCATCCACATGCCTTTAAAATGTTGCTCTTGTCCCAGCCTTCACCACTTCCTCTGGCAAATCATTCCAGACACGAACGGCTGTCTGCATGAAAATGATTGTCTCTTTTATATCTTTCCCCTTTTATCATGAAACCTTGCCCCCTAATTCTGAATTCACATAGCCTAAGAAAAGCATTTTGCCTGTTTATTCTATTCATTCTCCCCCTGGTTTCATAGACCTAGGTGAGGTCACCCCTCACCCTCCGATGCGCCAGGGAAAATAGCCCAAACCTATTCACCTCTCTCTATTGCTCAAATTCTCAACGCTTTTTGAGCGCTGTCCCTTCATCACTTATCTAGTTGACTAGTTACCTGACGAAGGAACCGGCCTCCGAAAACTAGCAAACGTATGTTAGAGTATAAAATGGCGTTGTGAGATTTTCAATTTTGTGCACCCAAGACCAACACTGACACCTTTGCATCATCTATTCAGTTGAGTTTGTAAGATTAAGGAATCTTCTCATCGAAACCGATAAAAATCTGAGAGGACCAAGGCTTTAAACTTTCGAGGCATGTTCCCAATTATCGGGGCAACCCAATTATCGGCACGGTGGCACAGTGGTTAGCACTGCTGCCTCACAGTGCCTGAGACCCGGGTTCAATTCCGGACTCAGGAGACTGACTGTGTGGAGTTTGTACGTTCTCCCCGTGTCTGCGTGGGTTTCCTCCGGGTGCTCCGGTTTCCTCCCACAGACCAAAGATGTGCGGGTCAGGTGAATTGGCCATGCTAAATTGCCCGTAGTGTTAGGTAAGGGGTAAATGTAGGGGTATGGGTAGATTGCGCTTCGGCGGGTCGGTGTGGACTTGTTGGGCTGAAGGGCCTGTTTCCACACTGTAAGTCTAATCTAAAACAAGGGGATCATACTCTAGAGATATATATGACTGGGAGGAACGAGAAATCATCCCAGATGTTGATGAATCTGTGGAATTCTCTGCCAGAGAAAGCTATTAATGTCAACCCATTATTTGGTTTCAAGAAGGAGTTTGGTATCATACTGCAGGTTAATGGTGATCAAAGGTTATTGCAGAAGACGGAGTTAGACCCTCACCCATTATTTTATTGGCTAGCGTAGCACTCACAATCTTGTCCTGTTATTTCTCTCCATGTTTCTATTATGCAGAACAGCACGAGTCGACCAATCTGCCTATCGACACTGCTTTGCTATTTAATGGGATCATAGCTAGTCTTATCATCCTCAACTACATTTTATTGTTTTTTTTGTCCATAAGTCTTGAGTCTCTTTTGATAAAAAGCATGCTCTTTTTGTCACTAACAATCTATCAGCCTTGAGTCTATTTAATGACCAAGCCTTAATTAAAGAATTCGAAAGATTAATTACTACCTTGAAGAAGAAACTCCTCCTCTCTGTCTAAAATATGTGGCCACTTATTCAGATTCTCTGATCACTTGTCCAAGATTTTCCACAAGAAGAAACAAGCTTTCTGCGTTAAGTCTCTTCAGTCTCCAAGATTTTCGTGAGTATCAAAGATGTTATCTCTCATTCTTCTATACTCCATCCACTTTGAAATAAAGACCTTTTATTTTGGAAATTATGCAGGATGATTCCAACATTCCCATTTAATGCAGTGTTCTGTGATCTTTTCACTTGAAATAATATTTAACTCCACTGTTCTTGCTGACAAAGAGGATGGCACCATATTATTTCACTTTGAAATCGATCTTGCAAGTTTGTGTCAACGCTCTTCACCTGTCTGTTTCCCCTGAAGTCTTGCCGTATACCTTTGCACCTATGTTTGTGCTTTCCACAAACTTCCATATGATATATTCAACTGCGTCATTCAAGTCTTTAACATAATTTGAAAATGTTTATGGCCAAGCACTCATTTGTTTTATGCATTTCAGCATTCACGGGTTTACATCCTGAGAATGCCTCATTTTTCACACATGTCTGTCTTCTGTTCAATCGCCAATCCTTTATCCATGTTAATATATCGCTCCAAAACCAACTTTCTAAGTCACCTGATGACACCTCGTTAACATGCCGTCTGAAAATCTAAATACAACTCGTCCAGTGCAACCCTTTTGTTTACTATATGTCCAGACCTACAGACAACTGCAAGACTTCTTTTATTCCCAAAACAAAATTACCAGTCATATTGTTTTGTTTTTCATCTCATAATAGTCATCATGCTTTCCAATCGAATTATTTTTTTTGGCAATGTATGTTCAGGACAATGCAAACCATCAAACGTAAGATACGGTGGGAAGAAAGGGCGGCTTAATCAAAATAGAGTCAGAAGAGGAGATAAAGCATGACCTCTCTTGTGGTACTATTCTTCCTCTTCCTATCTTGCTTCTCATCTCCACAAAGAAATCTAGTAAATTTGTTAGGTATGATTATCCTTTAGTGCAGCCATACTAATTCTATTTTGCATTTCTAAATGTTCTACTATTGCATACTTTCTAATTTGGTGTACACTTTTCCCAATAATAGGGATTCAACTCACAGGTCGTTACTTCACTATTCTCTTGTCTTATTCCATTTCTGAATATATTTATCACGTTGTTAGTTTTCCAAACCTGTAGGTTTATGGAAGATTCTTGCAAGTACAACTGTGGTTGCTTCATTTTTTCATTCTCGTGTATCTCATCAGTTCCAGGAATTGTATTAATCTTTAGTTACATTATTTCCAAAGCACTTCAAGTGATAGTTTTTTTTATTTGTTTCGAGTTATCCTTTTCTGCACAAATATTCCATGCTTTTTTTGCTGCTGTTGCTGTCGTTACTGTGAGGATTGATGAAATGTAAATATTCAATTCCTCTGTCTTTTCCTGGAAAATGTGCGGCACTTCGGAAGATGGTTGCATTTGTTTGATGTCAGTGATCTCGGCTGCAGGATATCATAGCAGGAGTTCCAAAGGGTAGTGTTTAAAAATCAAATGTCTTCAGCCACTTCATCAATAACTTTCCGTTCATCATAAGGTCAGAAATATGGACGTGCATTGATCACGACACAGTGTGCAACCTCATTCGTATCTCCTCAGATACTGAAATCGCCTAATGTACAAATGCAGCAAGATCTGTGCAAAACACGGGCTTAAGATGTTAAAATATAAGTAATATGCATGCCACAGAAGTGGATGTAATGCCCTTCATCGCAAGAGGCAAATAGAATCATTGCCTCTTGTCATGCAATGGCTTTGCCACAGGTGAATCGCACAATATCAGCATTCTGAAGGTTTACTATGATCAGACGTATCTGAAGCAGGAATATAAATAATGTAGTTAAAGATGAGGTCATATGCTTGGGAACCTGCAATGTGTCACTCACCTCCTGACTCTCCACATGCATGCATGAAATCGATTCGACACTCCTTATACCAGGAGCTCCAACAACACTTGAGGAGCTTCACAACATCGAGGAGAAGCAGCCCACATGTTTAGCAGTGCTTCCACGAATCGCCAGTCCCTCAGTCATTGACGCACATTAGTGGCAGTATGTGCTATCTCCATGAAGCGTTGCATAATTTCTACAAGGCACATTCCAACCCCAGTATCACTTCCAACAAAAAAACAAGAGCAGACCACTGTCATATGCCTGTTCCCCCTTCCTCATTTTGACTTGGAAATAAATTACCATCCCTTCGATGTCACTCAGTTGAAGCTCTGGAATACGGTCGAAAATGGCATGGTGAGTCTTCTTAAAAAATATGGACTGTAGCAATTTAATAAGTCAGCTCACCATCATCTTCTCGATTTGGTCGGGGGATGGGCAAAAAAAAAACGTGTTGGCTAGGCTGGCAATGGCCCATGAATAAAATACGACCATTTTTTGTCATGTATATGATATTTTTCATAATAATACAATATGTGTGAAAGCATTTCTATCGATGTGATAACGGTACTCCGAACTGGTGTATTATATTCCAATTTATTTCTTTATTTCACAGTTAATACTTTGACGATTGTTATTCTCCATCATGGAAAATGTGGTCTATCTAAATGTGTCACTTTCTACCTGCAAGCTATGGCGGCAACAGATCTGCTGGTTGTGCTCTTCGACCTGATAATGAGACAGATTCCGATTGTTTACTCGCAACAATTTTTTTTCATGAGGAGCATCCCTGTGTGTAATGTCCACGCCATCCTACTTTATGCAGCCACTGACTGTTCTGTCTGGTTCACTGTTACTTTCACATTTGATCGGTTTGTCGCTATCTGTTGCCAGAAGTTTAAAAGTAAATATTGCGTCAAGAAAACGGCAGCTATGGTTCTCGCAATTGTAACTGTGCTGAGTTGTTTAAAAAACGTCTCCTGGTATTTTATATTGAATAGTACATATGCTTTGTCAAACTCACCATGGTTTTGTGCAGTAACAATCCAAGTCCTGTTTTCTCTTTTGTGGGGAACTATTGAGTTTGTCCATCACATTCTCACCCCAGCGGTCCCATTTGTGCTAATTCTGCTGCTCAATATTTTAACTGTCAAACACATCTTAGTGACCAGCAAAGCACGCAGAAGACTCAGAGCTCACAGCGATGCGGGAATCCCCAGAGATTCAGAAATGGAGAATCGAAAGAAAGCTATCATTTTACTGTTTGGAATCTCGGTAAATTTCATGGTGTTGTGGGCAGTCTTTATGGTTAATTCCATTTGGACGCGAATGTTTCGCTTGGGGTATGAATCAGAGTCTTTGGATTATTTTGTACGAGAAATGGGCTTTATGCTGCAGATCCTGAGTTGCTGCACAAATACATGCATTTATGCCGTGAGCCAGACGAAGTTCAGAAAAGAATTGAAGGACTTGACAATATATCCCTTCACTCTACTTTTGCAAATACTTCAATGATAAAAAAAATCTCTCATTTGCATCCCTACTATTCCTCTGTTGTTTAAAAATATCAGTGGGACCTGGATGCTGGTCAACTATGTGCTAGCGACTATGCGTTTAATGTGGTGCTTGCTTCCCAGGGCCGCCGGTTGGCAGTGAGAAATTCTGACTATAATGAAGATTGGAGGTGTGGCTGCCTGGCATGGTCCCCAAGTTAATGTGCATTGTGCTGGCGAAGGATTCATTTTCACATGGTGCCATCTCGGTAAAGGAGAGATTCTTTAACAAGGTGGGGGAGGGTGGGTCCTTATCTATTTCAAATTGTCACAGTGTGATGTTCAAATGACGTGATTTTAACTTAGCCTTTCACATCCACTGGAGCAGTGACACATTCCATTGTAAACCGTCAGTACCAGACGAACCCATGGTTGGTTAACAGCAAAGAGAGCACAGGAATTCTGGAATAGAAGACTAAGAAAGAAGAAGACTTATCAGGAAGCTTGAAAAAGCCTCATTGTAATCCTAAAATCTGTAAAATTCTCCCTTTTTCACTTTGTCCAGCCACGACTGATCTGATTTTTTCCGACTTTGCTCAGAGTAGTTCGCTCAGAATATTCCAGAGATGAGAGGTTCATGAGTTCAGGAGATGCAAAAGGAAATTGACAAATATATGTCGAAAGGATCATTCCACATGTGGGTCAACAAGAATGAAAGGCTACTGTCATAGTTTAAGGTGATGAAGATGTGCATGTAATGCAGATATGAGAAAAATAATGTCCCTCTGAAGTGTGGAATGTATTTGAATTTTGAGAAAAATTTAAGAGGATCGAGACTGATGTTCATTTGCTAATGAATAGATGCATTTTTCAGACTTGGCGGGGAAGTGACCAGACTATGAGATGAGTCAGTAGAAAGGGAGCAAGCTCGATGGGCTGAATTGCTTGTTCATGTTTTTCTTTCATACTGGAACATAGGAACAGGAGTGAGCTATTCAGCCGCTAAGAGTCTGTTAGATCAGGGTTGATCTGTGTCCCAAAGGAACTTTGATCCATATTCCTTAGTACCTCTGCTTCTCAAGAAAAATCGGGCACATATTTTAATTTAACCACTGCTCCAACATCCAATCACATTTATGGAAGCGAATTCAAATACCTCACGCATTTTGTGTGTAAGACATCTTCATAACATCTCTACTGCACAATCTGGTCCTAATTCGAATATAATCCATTGCCAGTTTCATAATTTCACGTGTAAGTATCCTGTTAACAGCTTAAAGACTTTTCTCAGATCACCTCTCAGCTTCTAAACTTTTGGAGAAAACTGTCTCATATTCTGAGGTTCTCAACCTGCTGGAGAAAACCATTACGTTTAACAGTTTCCTTGGAGAAAGAAACAGAACTAGTAAATGCAACTAACGTAACTTTTCGTTAGAAATGAAGGCGTTTCAAATTCGAAACATGCCCAGTATTTCTCTCTCCATAGATACCATCAAATCTTGCGACTTCCTCGTGCATTTTCAATTCTTTCATTTCAAATCATGTTATGGACCAGGCCAAATCCCCTTAAAACATTTCAATAAAGTTTTCCAGCCCTTCATTTTTCTCGTTATTTTCAGTAGGTACATTGCGGATATTGCACGAGTCATGCAGCTGGTCAAACCCCTTGGTTTTAGACAAAACTTTTTTTTGCTGTAAACCGAATACACCAAAAACCAAATATCATAGAATACAGAATAACTTAATCATTCGGAAAATCCAACAGATTATCCCAACTTATTTGTGCTGTTCCAAATTCCTGAAACAATCATCGTAAATATGCCTGGGCAAGGAAAGGTAAGATCAAACACAGCGTTCAACAGCAGAGAGAGAGAGAGAGAGATAGCAGAGACATTGAGCATGGCACACCTTCTTCTTGTGGACTTCCAGCCAGCAACGAACCAGCAGCTTTGAACAGTCAGGCTGCTAAAAAAAACCAAATCAAACCAGTGTGATTTGAGCTTTGAGAACTGGCCACACCCTTTTCATTGTACAAGTATTTTTTTTAAAACTTGAAAGATTTTTAATTGAGGCAGTGTCTGTTAGTTATAAGCAAAGTGGCCATAAAACCCATACAAACCAGAAACCCAGCAACCTCTGTGTTCACGATCCACTCTGAAAAATAAAACTCCAAGGACAACATAGCCTTGATCAAGGAGAAACGCCATCGTAATTTCCAGCATATGCAGTATTTTGCCTTCATTGAGATAGTTTGGCTAGTTGGATTTTCAAACACAACTTATGGCTTTGCAGTAGATGATTGGAAAACCATTGTGAAATTTAACCAACAGCAGACTGAACCTTTCCTCCTTACACTCGCAGTAATATTGTTCATCTAAGCAAGAAATGGAATCATGATTGGGCGAACAGCCCAGGACTTCAGACCAATCCCGTGGTGAGTTGGATTCGAATCCAAACCTGTCAGTTGGTGACTTTGTGGTAAATGGATGTCTCGTCTATTGTTGACTATATTCCACTATCCACTGATGTTAATAAACGGCTGGTTAAATTTGGTTCTTATTGGGGGGAAATCTGCCATCATAACTCTGCCCATTCTACACATAACTGCAGGCAGGCACCTGGCAATGTTGTTGACTTCATACCGTCCTGTGGGCAAATGTGAATGGAGAATAAATTTGAATCATGCTAGAGACACATACATCCCATGCTTTTTATTTCCAAAGTGACAAAGGGTGACATTAATATGACGTAAATTTTGCCACATATATTTTAAAGCAGTGGCCAATATTAGTCGAGGGGAAAAAAATCGTAATTCTGTTTATATGTATGAGATGAGAATGATACGGCAAAGAAAATTCAGTAAGTTCTCTTGTTCTGTTTTTGAGCATATTAGGTCTATTGCATCGATGAAATTTCTTCTCTGTTCATTGCACCAGACTCCACGTGATTCTTGGAAATATTAAATCCGCCTATTCATTGCGATTATTGCAACATAATGGATTTTTGTTTCAGAAGTAAGCTCAATAAAACCTTGCCACCACATCGTCTCTATATGCTTCTTTTAATGTCACTCGGACTACATGCATGTGACCCAACGGCACATGGATTACAACATCAAATATACACCCAATACTTAGACGATCAAAAAGCAAACTCAACACTCATGGGACATATCGTTTATTACCTAGTTTTGAGAAGAATTTCAGCTCAAGTTTAGGTTGCATATGTAAGCTTCCTCACTGAGCTTGAAGGTTTATTTCTAGATATCTCATCACCATACAAGCTAAAATCTTCAGTAAGCCTGTGGATGAAGCACTGCTGATAATTCCTTTATCTTTTTTATTTGAATTTCTATGGGTTGGTGATTCATTTGCTGTAGTGATGAGGTTTCCTATTCTTTTTCACAGCTGGTGGTAAATTGGGTCCAAGTAAATGTGTCAGCCCATTGACTTGGACCCCATTTACTACCTGCAGAGAAAAAAAATCAGGAAATGACATCACCACAGAAAATGACATCATCAACCCAAAAGAAACGCAAACATATAATTAGAAAGCAGGCATTATCAGTGCAGAGCCTCACTGAAGTTGTTACCTATTATGGTAATGACACCTCTAAACTTGAACCTTCCAGCTCAGCGAGCAAACCCATATCCACATATACCATTCGTAATTTTTTGACAAAAATAAACATCGAAATCCCTGAAAGTCATGTTCTGTATCAATTGGTTTTCTCGTTTACAGCATGTGGACATTTTCATCGTCACAGAATCATAGAGTCGCAGACAGCTAAAGAAAGAACGTTCATTGAGTGTACTCTAGTCAAAAACATCCTAACTACTCTCATGCTATTTTCCAAGCACTCGCCCACTAGCTTTGCATGCCTTAGCATTGCAAGTGCACATCTGAAAACGTTTTCGACGTTGTGAGTGTTTCTGCATACCTGCAACAATAAACAGTCAGTTCTGGATTCCCGCCACCTTCTGGGTGTGAAATAGATATTCCTCACGTTTCTTCTAAAGCTTCTGTTCCTCACCTGGAAGCGATGCCTCCTAGTATTTGAAACCACATCAAGGGGATAGGTTTCTTCCTGTCTGTTATGTCTATGCCCTGCATGAATTTGTACATCTCAGTCATGTCATCTCTGAACCTCCTCTGCTCCACGGACAACAACTACAATGTGCCTAATGTCTTCACAACTGAATCTCTGCAGACTAGGTAACATCCTGGTAAATCTCATCTGCATCCTTTCCAGTGCTAGCACGTGCCTCCTGCAATGTAGATTCCAGAACTGCACATACTATTTCAGCTGTGGCCGAAAGAATACTTTACACAGTATGCCCCCACCACCTGCATGTAGTTAACTTCAATGCTTTGGCTAATGAAAGCAAGTATTCCACATGTTTTTTAATCACTGTACCCCTCTGCCCGATACCTGAAGAGACTGCTGGGCTTACACAGCAAGGTTCATCCGATCCACAGTGTTTCATGATCCTACCGTACACCATATATTTTTAAAGTTATTTTTCTTGCTCAATCGCATTATCTCACATTTATCCGGACTGAATTCCACTTAGCACGGAACAACACATCTGACCCGTCATCTGTCTCCTACACATTGTTACGGACCAGACGAGGGTCCCTGTTTCATTTTATTACTATGCTACAATGTATCCAAATGACAAGTCCAAACATGCTTGCATTCATTGCTACTGTCTACTTCAGATCATTTACTCCCGTCACTGAATGCCTCTTGCCTTCTTCATCACAGTCATGTCAACGCATTGGCTATTACATTGTCTCATCCGATCTCAAGTATAATTTTCAAATTAAATGTCTGCAATAATAAATTCGAACTGAAGATTCTTGAAATATTTCCCTTACATTTCTGCAAAAAATTCAACCGTAATAGTTGTTTTATATGTAATTCCCAGGCACATTGCAGACGTTATAAATGATGAAATGTCGTAATGCTTAAACCAAGCTGAAGCTTTCCTTCTCAATCGTGGGATATTTTCATTGATGATAGTTCAAATTTGTGAAAAAAAGTGCTCAGTAAGTTCTATCTCGTCATCGTCTTCTTGCAAGAGTCAGGCACTAACCCATACCACTGATATCGACAGCCACCTGGACTGACTTTGCTTAATTATGTCAGGCTAACACTGGGGCAGTGGGTAACACATGTTTATTGGTAAATCTTTGAAATGTGCATGGCACGTTTGATAAGATCCACTAAATTTTGCTTATAAATGACAGCCTACCACTGGAATTCACAGCAACAATTTACTTCCTGAGATTAAATTTAGGTTTTTTAAATATAATTCTTTCTTCCTGTTTCATCACATGTTGGTCCAATTTTAAGTGCTCTTTAGGCTACGAACCCCTCCATTTAACTCTCTGGAAAATTGGACACAATACAAATACATGGTCTCTGAAACCGGGCTCATCAATTTTTCCTTAATTAATTGCTCTGGTCATCTCACCACACATATAGACGTTAATTTAAATGGACCGAGTTTAATAGATTCATATGGTTCATCCTTAATTGCAAAAAGAACAAACAGAACTTATTTATCCCAATCCTCTGATTTGTCTAAAGCACTAACTGTCAACATGAACTTTAAAATTTATTACCACAGTTTTAACGCTCCCTGCATTTCAGGATGGTATGCAGTGGATTTGACTTGGTTTATTCCAATAGTAACCAAAACTTCCTTGAATAATTTGGATATTAACACGTGTCGGGCGTCCATGTTGATGTACAGATTTAATTAAATCTACAATTTCTTCTGCCGTGATACTGAGTAATGCATTGCCTCCAGAAATCTACTGTATGCATCCATTATGCTCAAAAATTAGTCATTTCCACATTTTGTTTGAGTTACAAATCCTACACAATCAAATGTGATTCTTGTAATAGATTTCGCAAAGGCTGGGGCGGATACTAAACGTGCTTCGTTATTTCTTTTCACCCTCATGGGTTTCTTCTTCACCTTGTTGTGAATAATCGCTCTTGTTTTCAATAATATTTCCTTTTTCCTTACCAGGTTCTGTTTGGAGGTCTGTTGCACCGCTGATTAAGCAACCAGTGGGTTGCGGAGGCTATTCCGCCCCTCCAATGTTTTCCACCAAACAAATTGGTAATGGATGGTGACATATTATTTTAATTCTGTTTGTGTACTTGACCGACTCTCCCCACCAAAAAAATCCCTTTCCCCTATTGAAAACCCTCACTCGTGAATTACTCTCAGCACCACGTCTGTGAGATGTTGGTCATGGATGGGGATGAATCGTCGCGAGACTGGGGATATCTACTCCTCCGTCTGTAAAGCTGTGATTTCGATACATCTTAAATTATCCTATCATGCCAGCATCTACAACGACCTGTGGCAACGCGTTCCAGGCACCAACCACTCTATCGAAAATGCCTTTCAATGCATATCTCCATTCAACATATACCTTCTCATTTTTGAATTGTGACCCCAAGTAATTGAATACCACAGTGAGGGAAAAATAGTTTCTTGCTATCCACCCTGTCTACACCTCTCATGATTTTGTAAACCTGTCACGTCCACTTGTGTCTCCGTCTTTCAAATGAAAATTATCCTAATCTACTCAACCTCGCGTCATAAGTGGTGTCCTCCATTCCAAAATCACTTTTAGCCAGATTTAGAATCAGTTCTGCCTTCAGAATTTGATCGGACAATTCGATAAAATAGGCAAATGTTCCATCCACGAGTGACTTACAATGACGAGGTCTTCAATATAAATGACACAACTGGTTAATCTGGATCTGTCCTTGTTGATTCGTGTCTGAAATGCAGCTGGCACATTTTTCATACCGAACAGCATGACTTTAAACTGAAACAGTCCATTAGGCGTTATGAAAGCCTAAATTGCCTTCGTTCGTTCGGACAAAATTATCTTCCTTTTTCCTCTGAGGAAGTCCAACTGAGAGATATAACTTTCACTTTTTCAACACAGTCTTCTAGACGCGAAGTTACATATGTGTCAATCTTTGTATTTGAATTGACTGTGCGATAGTCGACACATTGCAATTGGGTACTGTCTATTTTGACATCACTGAAATGGCAGAGCTCCATTCACTGCAATTTACTTGGATAAGATCGTCCGCCAGCATGTGTTCAGTCTCCTTTTGAACCTGTGCCATGTTTAGAGACGTAAGCTCTCAGGATGCTGCTTAATGGGAACAACATGTCCAATATCTGAAAAAATGAATAATTAGACTGGTAGTCCCCAGCTTATTTCGACATATATCCACACACGAAAGTAATAATTCCTTCAGATCATTTCAAATTTCCTCCATAAGTGAATTCCATAATTTATCCCAGTTTTTGACAACTTCCTTCTTGTTCAATTTAATCTGAGGTATTTCCAATTTATAATCCACTGAACTTGTTTCTTTTTTCTATGTTTTTTCCAGAGTTCCAGAGTTCATTTCAGACGCAATATAACAGCTAAAAAGATTGTAGAGAATTCACTCAGATTTTTCACGAGATGTGCACTACCCACAGAGGTGCTATCAGATTAAGGGTCAAACTGTACTTCAAAATTTTCAAGGAAGTTTTGGACAGAGTAAGAATTTAAAAAATCAAACCAACTGCATATCATCCAGAATGGTAGGGAGCACGAGAAAGGTGGCATCAGACATTAAAGAACATGTTGATCACTGAGAGTTAAGACTATCAACATCGTTGCATATAGGAATTGCGCTATCCGCCATTTTGCGATTATGGATGCATCAAATGAATCCACCAAATTCAGTCCAACTAAATTAGGTTTTGGGCATCAAGTAGAGGACCACTAAAACTCATTAAGGAGAAATTGGTAAGTCAGAATTCAGAGACCACGTATTTTGACTCTTTGTCAGATTTAAAGGGAGTGTCTAAGTTTGCTCATAATCATTGAAAGGTATCACAGCAGACAATGAAACAAACTCACAATTTTGCTATTACAGATAAGCTTTTTGTGTTACTTTTAGTGGTAGGTGAACCTTTAACGGCAACGTTTAGATTAGATTAGATTACTTACAATGTGGAGACAGGCCCTTCGGCCCAACAAGTCCACACCGACCCGCCGAAGCGAACCCCACCCATACCCCTACATATACTCCTTACCTAACACTACAGGCAATTTAGCATGGCCAATTCACCTGACCCGCACATCTTTGGACTGTGGGAGGAAACCGGAGCACCCGGAGGAAACCCACGCAGACACGGGGAGAACGTGCAAACTCCACACAGTCAGTCACCTGAGGCGGGAATTGAACCCAGGTCCCTGGCGCTGTGAGGCAGCAGTGCTAACCACTGTGCCACCGTGCCGCCCCCACTGTGCCACCGTGCCGCCCCCACTGTGCCACCGTGCCGCACCCACTGTGCCACCGTGCCGTTTAGTGGATCTTATCAAGTCAAAAGAAATTTGAGTGAGGTGATCGAATTGGTAATGAGTCCAGGCAAAAGAAAAACTCACAGAATGTGTCTTGCGAATTAATGGACACATCCATTCTTTATAACAAATGAAGAATCACACTTACTGATTTAGGTACGAGCCTTACACAATAAATGAAGAACCTTGTAAAATGGTCCTGAAATGCTGGAATAGTTATAACTGGTGCAGGTTTCATTACGAGGTGAAAGTGATGACTGCAGATACTAAAGATCAGAGTCAAGATTAGAGTGGTGCTAGAAAAGCACAGCAGGTCAGGCAGCATCTGAGGAGGACGAATATCGACGTTTTGGGCAAACATCAAGAAGGTGAAGGGCTTTGGTCTGAAACTTCTATTTTCCTGCTCCTCAGATGCTCTCTGACCTGCTGTACTTTCCTAGCACTCCGACTCAGACTCCTCCCTCCCCTTCCTAGACCTTTCCATTTCTATCCCCCATCACGAAGGACTCAAAGCCCTCCGCTTCTTTATTTCCCACCGTACCAACCAGCACCCTTCCACTGACACCCTCCTTCGACTGACTGAACTGGTCGTCACCCTGAACCACTTCTCTTTCCAATTCTCCCACTTCCTCCAAATAAAGTAGTAGTCATGGGCACCCGCATGGGCCCCAGCTATGCCTGCCTCTTCATAGGATATGTGGAACAGTCCATCTTCCACAGCTATGTTGGCACCACCCCCTACCTTTTCCTCTGCTACATCGGTGACTGTATCGGCGCTGCCTCGTGCTCCCGCGAGGAGGTTGAACAGTTCATCCACTTTACCAACACCTTCCACCCCGACTTCAAATTTACCTGTACCATCTCAGACTCCTCCCTCCCCTTCCTAGACCTTTCTATTTCTATCTCGAGCGACCGAATTAACACGGACGCTACACACCACTCTAATCGTGACTCAGTTTTCATTAGTGCCTGTGGTTTTCCAATCAAGTGGCACGTATGACTTGTCTGGCAAAATTCAAATACATCCTTGTGCTGTCCCAGCCAGTAAAAGCATGTTTTTGTATTTTAGCTTGATTTCTTTTTGTTCTCATCGGTAAATGGACCCCGACTGGTTATCCATGCGCCACCAGAAACACCTGCTTACTATAATCCATTGGCAATAAGACTTGATTCACCTCTTCCCATTTCTCATCTGTCTGAATATGTGATGGATTCCATTTCCTCATGAAGACATTATGTTTGTGTTAGTAGCTCACTGGGATACGGCCGGGGTCTTCTTCCATATATGCTGAAAATGGATTGCTGAAACTGATTCCTGAAGAAGGGCTCATGCCACAAACGTCGATTCTCCTGCTCCTTGGATGCTGCCTGATCTGCTGCGCTTTTCCAGCAACAAATTTTCGGCTCTGATCTCCAGCATCTGCAGTCCTCACTTTCTTCTTCCATGTATGCCTTTTGACGTATTTCCTTCAATTTCTCATCTTTCTGCTGCAACTGCCTGAATTTCTCTGAACTAAACATGTCTGACTTGTCACTACCTGCTTCTGGTTCGTCTCAACTATTTCATCACTTCAACTTACTTCTCTATATTGTTTCAATTCTTGTGCTTCAACTAGTGACATTTTGACCACTTTACCTCACAGTTTGGATACATCCCAGGTTATGCATCTTTGAATAACTCAATTGCCAAATTTACCACTGCCTTTTCAATAATAGCAGGCATCACTCCCACCTGTAAACCAGCTCCATCGTTAGCATGTAAAAATAGTACTCGTGGAGCTGAGGCTTTTTTGCAATGCGATTACCACTAATTCCCCACTTTTCCCTGCACACTCAAACCTCATTCATCATAATTGAACGTTTCTCATCTCATCGTGATTTCCAGTTACTAGTACATGTTCTGGCAGTAGTGCTTCGAAGTTACATACCTCCTCATCTTTCAAAATCAGGGATTGAGAGGATCCAGTATCTCTTAATATTGTAAACTCTTTATCTGCTGATCCTGGCCTCCAAATAAACTTCACCTTTGCAAGTATGTGTTTTGGAAAAAATTGGCACTTTCTTCTGAAGCAACATCAGATCAGGTTGTATGTTCCTATGGTCTTTGTAGTTTGTATTACTATCCATTAGTACGCCAAAAGAATTCACTGTCTTATCATGTTTCCCAGATTTGGTTTCCCAATGCCTTTTTTTCAATTCCACCAGTGCAACAACTTCTGTGACCTATTTTATTGCAGTTAAAACACCGGACATTTTCAACTTCTCTTTGCATTCCAAGGGTTTCCTTTCTACCCGGTGGTATGTTATCCTTATTATTTTCACTGTCATCAACCTTTCTTTCGACGTGAGAATTTCTATTTTCAACAACTTGTATCCTTCACTGATAAAAATTGATTATAGAAGCTAAACCTTGATATATAGAAAAACGCATAATCATGTGCAGGGTAGGTGAATTCTCCGACCCTATACTGACAGATCATTGAAACAAAAACAAACTAGTAAAACGCTGAGCTGGGAGAACTGACCCCTCTTCTTTCATTGTCCCAGTCCTATTTTTAAAATGACTTGAAAGCCTTTCAAATAGATAAATCCAGAGAACTCGGCAAATCTGCAGTGCACATTTCTGTAAAATAGAACAAGGTCAACACACATTGTTAAAGATGTAGAATCATCACAGTGATCTTGTGTTACTTCTATATTCTTCTTCCTTGAAGTTCGCAGTCTGACCATACACAGAGTTTGGTTTGCTTATTTTTTCCGAATGCGTGATGATTTGAAAGTGTGATGCATAATTGGGTCTGTTTGGAACATGCATGGTCAAGCAGATGTAACATAAAGGAACGAGCTGTGGACATGGAAAAGGAAATCCGCTTTGAAGTTTGAGTTAGAGTTTGTTTCCTAAAGCATGGGAAACATTTACATTTGGGAATGACGTTTGCCCAAAACTTTGAATCTCCTGCTCCTCGGATGCTACCTGAACAGAAACACACTCTCGAATCCAGTTAATTAAAGTTAATTGAAAAAAAACATAACTTACTTCATTCTTTCTCGAATAATGTATTGCTTGTGTTGTGGTTAGTTCGAGGAAACAGGTCTACTTCGATTAGATTACTTACAGTGTGGAAACAGGCCCTTCGGCCCAACAAGTCCACACGACCTGCCAAAGAACAACCAACCCAGACCCATTCCCCTACACCTAAAACTACGGGCAACTTAGCGCAGCCAATTCACCGAACCTGTACATGAAGGGTCTGTGGGACGGAACCCACACAGAGAATGTGCAACCTCCACGCAGTCAGTCGCCTGAGCCTGGAATTGAACGTGGATCTCTAGCGCCGTGTGGCAGCAATGCTAATCGCTGTGTCGCTGTGCCACCATGCCCACCATGGGGCAACGTTCAGTTTCAGAATTTTATAATCGAATGATCATTTTTAAAAATTTTATTTCCTGGCTAATGTAAAGTAACAAACATTATTTCGACCATAGATGAATCGTTAATTCTGGGTGATAAAATTTGTCTCATTTATGCGTCTGTTTGCGTAAAATTCCATGCAGAGTTGAAAGAATGGCCACTCTGTCGTTTTCAGCTAAAACATGATCGCCAAAAGTGTTGCATTAGATTACTTACTGTGTAGAAATAGGCCCTTCGGCCCAGCAAGGCCACTCACCCACATCCCTTCACACAACACTACTGTGGGAGGAAACTGGACCACACCCACGCAGGCACTGGGAGAACGTGCAAACTCCACACAGTGAGTCAGGAATCGAACCCAGGTGTCTGTCGCTGTGAGGCAGAAGTGCCGCCCGCCTATGATCACAGATCGACATGCAGTATCCAAATAGATCTACTGAGATTCTGCAAAGGAAGTAATATTAGGTACGTTAATCATGTTTCTCTAAACAGGCAGGTCTGAACACATAAGCGTTCTCCTGAGGTGGCAACCCAAATACAAACGCTTACGTCGCCAATTCGAAGATTTCCTTGCATCAATAATCAGGAGAAATATGGCTAAAATATATTACAAAGTACAGAATGAGGATGTGGCTATTCCTTGGCTGTTTCTAGAATCAAAACACCTTTCATTTAAAGGCTTGGCAAAGTAAAAAGGTGATTGAATTTCATTCATCAGTGGAACCAGAATAGTTTTTTTTTAATTCAGAAAAGATAATTAATTATGGAAAGCCTTCAAAAATGAGGTAACGTGAGTTCAGAGACAGTACCTTGATTTTCGCGTGCAAGGGAAGGCTGGTCGGTGGAGGGAACGCTGGATGACTAGAATAATTCAGGATTTGGACAAGAAAAAGAAGGAATCATATGTCTGCTGTTGACAGCTGATATCGCGTAAGTCCTCCGAAGTGTGCAAAAGGAATGAGGAGTATACTTAGGAGGGAAATCAGGAGGGTGAAAAGGGGCCATGACAGAGATTTGGCGAATAGTATTAAGGAAAATCGAAGGGGTTGTTATAAATAAATGAAGGACAACATTGTGACAAGAGACAAAATAGTGCCTCTGAATGATGGGCCAGGCAGCGTATGTGTGCAGCAGATGAGGGAGATAGTAAATTACTGCATTGCATCAGTGGTTAAAATGTCGAAGGCCATGGAATATATAGAAGCTGGGTAAATAAAGTGTGACATCTGGAAAAATGTCCATACAAAGAGGAGGAGGTGTTACGAACCACGTAGAAGTTGCTAAATACCAGGACGCGATCAGGTGTACAATAGAATTCTGTGGGAAGCTCAGGAAGAGATTGGTGGGCTGTTGCGGAGATTTTGTGTGATGAATAGTTAAAGTTGAGGTGGCAGAAGACTGGTCGTTGGCTGACGTTGTGCCACTATTTAATAAAGCTGGTTAAGGAAAATCAGGGAACTATTGGCTGGTGAGACTGACATCAGTGGTGGGAAAATTGTTGGAAGGAATCCCTAGGGACCGGATTAACATGTATTTGGAATCAGCATGACTTTGTGCGTGGGAAATCATGTCTCTCAAACTGTATTGAGTTTTGTTTTGAAGACGTAAAATAAAGAGGATGGATGAGGACAGAGTGGTAGATGTGATCTTTATGGACTTGAATAAAGTATTTGACATGGTTCGACATGGGACATTGTTTAGCAAGGGTAGGTTTGATGGAATACAGAGAGAAGTAGCTATCTGGAAACATAACTAACTCGAAGTTAGAATACAGGCGGGGTGGAGGAGGGTTGCTTTTCAGACTGGAGTGGTGTACCACAAGGATCAGTGTTGGGTCCATTGATTTTCGTCATTTCCATAAATGATTTGTATGTGGACATGGGAGGTATATATTGCAATTTTAAAGATTACATCACAATTAGAGGTAATAGTGCTAGCAAAAAGGGTTTACTCAGAGTACAATGGGATCTTGATCAGATGAGTAAATGGGCTGAGGAGAGTCAGAGAGACGTAAATGTGTTGTGCTGCATTTTGGAACAGCAAATCAGAGCAGCACTTATGCACTTAATGATAATGTCATGTTGAGCTTTGCTGAAGAGTGACAACTTGGAATGCAGTTGCAAAGTTTCTTAAATGTAAAGGCATAGCTACATTGGGTAATGAGAAAGGCGTTAATTATGATTTCTTTTATCAGTCAGAGCATTGAGTGTCGTAGGTCGGAGTTTATGTTACAATTGTACGGGATAAGGATAGGACCACATTTTTTCAATATTCCGTGCAGGTCTGGTCTCCATCCTGCAGAAGGATGTTGTGAAATTTGAATGGGCTCGGAAAAGATTTGCAAGGAAGATGCCAGCGTTGGAGGATTTATGATCTCGGGAGGGGTTGAATACGCTCAGGCTTTTTTCCCTGGAGCGTCGGAGGCTGAGAGGTGAACTTATAGACATTTATAAAATTATGACGGGCACGGATATGATAAATAGACAAGGTCTTTTCTCTGGAGTGTAGTAGTACATAAATAGAAGGAATTGGTTTAGCGTCAGATTGTGAAGATATAAAAGAGACCTAACGGGCAACTTTTTCACGCAGCTGGTGGGGCGTATATTGGCTGATGAAGGACTTATGTCTGAAACATCGATTCTACTGCGCCTCGGATCCTGCCAGTCAGGATCTGACTCTTCGACTCTGACGTCCAGCATGTGCTGGAAAAAGGGGACAGAGGAGATGGTCGAGGCTGGTCCAATTACATAATTTAAAAGTGATCTGTATGGTTATATGAATAGGAAGGATTTAGATGGATGCGAGGCCAACGGTGGCATATGGAACTAGTATAGGTGATGATACCTGTTGGCATGAACCAGTTTGACCAAAGGATCTGTTTCAGTCCTGCAGATCTTTTTGAGTCTATGATTCCATGTTGGAAGGACTGTATATGGTATGTCAGGTTTAAGTGTCAAAAGGGCTGTTCTCAATTTGCCAGCTGACACAGTAACATTCTATTAAGGTCGATGTTGAAGACACGAGAAAAATTGATAGGAATTAATATCCTTCCTAGTCTGCCATGCTAATGTTAGTACAGCACTTGATAGAGTTCTTAATGAAAATTAAATATTTTAGTTATTGGCAAATAGTGTGGTTCTGCTGACAATTTTCTGCAATGGAATAAAACTATTATAAATATTGTAAGATGTAATAAAGCAGTTGATAAACATATCTCTCGGTCATCAAAAGATTATGGGAGACCTTCGGGATATCCAGGCAATGAATATTTATAGGCATGGTGCCAGTCAGGTAGGTTGCTTTGTCCTGAATGGTGTCATCAATCTCAATTAGAGTTACCACCATCTCGTGAGCGGAATATTCCATCAACGTCTGATTGTTGCCTAGTAGATGATGGGCATATTTTAGGGAATTTGGAGATGAGTTACTTGAATCAGCATATTGACTCACTCATCTGCTTTTGGAGTTATACATATAAATATGCTGCTTCCCTCCTTAGGATCTGTATCTCTACATTTCTGCGATGTAAACGAGAGATCAGGAAAATCCAGTCCACTCACGGATTTTGCACGGATGGGGATGCCCACGATTGAGGATATAGAGAGGATTTTCATTACAATGGGTGGATAATAGAGGAACTATAATGTTGCAGTTGAGTCGGAGCAATGCTGCTATACGGGGACAACCCTTAGAGAGGCGCCAAGTGGTTATTCATTGGAAGGAACGGCTTGACTTACAGTTACAAGAATTATATGAGAGAGACTGAGACATTGGATGGTGCGTTGCATGTGAGAGAGTGAAAGGAATGGGTTGTGGGCTTTGAGAAAAGGAGGAGACATGGCATGAGGCACAGAGAGTGTGGCAGGGAGCAGGACATGATGGTATGTGCATAACATGTACTAAATGTATGAAATGATGCTCCTCAGGTACACAGACTGTGGGGTTGTTTCTCTTCCTGGACATTTTATTGCTAGTTATATGTAGTTCTTTCTCCCTCTGGATTCTCACTCTCCCTTTCTTTCTCATTTTCTACCTATCGTTCTTTATCCCTGGTCTCTCTCTCTTACCTTCGCTCTATCCCCGCCGACTAGGGTAGGTTTGGATTTACCTGTTGCCAGAAGTTTTCTCCCATTCTCTGCAAACTGTAGGGATGAGCGTGGGAGTACATAATGGATCTGCCTCACTGAGGGAGACTGGAATCTCGCTATGCATCAGAGCTGTCAATTAAAAGGCAAGTTAGTCTGTGTACGTATTCAGTTGTCCTCCAACCCAAGTAAAAGCTGAATGGCAATATTTTATATTTACATTTGCAGACTTCTGGTGCACTTTAAATGTCAATGCATTAGTATAAAAGTGATTTTGCAGACGTGGATGAGATCATATAGCAAAGTATCATCAGTCGCAACAGATATTATGATAAATACAGTGATCCAGTTCCCAGTGAGTATACTGTGAAAATGATCAATGACCTGCTTAGATGAAGGCAAGTCTGAATTTGTATTGATCTATTGATATGGTAACTATTCGGTGTTGTCCCGTGAGAGATTTCTGATATGGAACATTCAGTGAGACACTATTTTAAACAGCTGACCAACTGGGACGATTCCAACTCGAAAGTGTGTTGCAGGTAAAGAAAGAAGATGTATTAAACAGGGATTGTGTACAGCAAAATTTCTCCTTAGTTTCCTGAGCACCTAGCTACTGTTGTATAATCCAACCACCTCCAGGAACACAAATGTAGTGTTGTCGCGTTCAAAAGAACTTTTCAAGACTTGGCAAGTGCATTTTTTTCGAGATAGGATTTTGCTAATAAGGAGAGGAAGCAGACACAGTTATCTGGCTCAGATTTACCTTGTACGATTTCTAAAACAGTTGTTATTGGTATTTGCAGTTCACGATGCAGGAAGATATAAAATTTTTTTTAAAATCATCAAAGCATGGACAAATGTAGAGATGAGGCAGTATTTGAGCAAGGTGGAGTAAGGCCAATAGAAGGTCTGTACCGGCGGTAGGCAGGGAGATTTTAGGATAAAAGAGTGAGTCTTCTCTGGTCAAAGACAAAGGTATTAGGGTAAGAAACGAAACAGAAAACAAAGTAAAGACATAGAGCAGATAGATGCTGCGTGAAATGTATAAAACCACAATAAGCAAAGACATGAAAATGACATGAAGCGGAAAAGTTACTCTCTGAAATTATAGTTATAGAATCGAAAAGCCCAGAAACAAACCATTCAGTACAACAAGTTCATGCCAACAAGGTTTTCTAAACTAAACAACGTTTCCATTTGCCTCCATATGTCACATATTCCTCTGAAGCTTCCTTATTCATACACGTGATCAAACGTCTCGGACATGTTGCAATTATATGTGCAATGATCCTTTGTTCTGGCAGATCGTTCTCTGTACACACCCTGCATTGTGTCAAAACTTTAGCCCTCAGAACCTTTTTAATTCTTTCCTGCAGTTATCAAATTGGCCTTGTCTCAATTTAGGTTGTTAACTTGTGAACAAAACTTATCACTTCCCATAACCTCGTTAAATACATAGAATTATTGTCACTGTTCAGAAAATGCTCTACGACTGACACCGCAATTTTTTTTCCTGTTTTATTTCCTGAGACGAAGACCACTTTTGCCAATTCGCCAGTAGGCATTTTGTATGAGAAAACTTTTCTTGTGTGCGCTTGACAATTCCCTCTTTATCCAAACTCTTAGAATTATGGCAATCCCCTTGAAAATCCTGTACTGTTGCAACACTTCCTTCTGACAGCTATGGGTCACCGAACATATCTGTTCCTCAGTTTTGTGGGGATGACTGGATGATCGATAGTACAATAACATCAAGGTGATCATTCCATTTTCATTTTGCAGTTTCATCCATGTCGCCTCATTGGATGATCCACCAGTAATCTCCTCTCAAATGTACCTGCGAGGTTTACCCTAATCAAAGATGCCACTTCCCCTCCTTTCCTACACCCCGCACCACTACTCTCTTTCCTATGGCATACATAGCGTTGGACGTTGAGCTTCTAGTTCTGTCTCGCCCTCAGTTGCATGTTTCTCTACAAACAATGATATCCCAGTCCTCTGTTCGCATCCATGCCCTGATCAACTGCCTTAACTGTGAGGCCTCCTGCATTGAAATGAATGCGTAATAATTCATCACTGCCGTTCCCTGTCTCGTTTTTACTTGTCTTGTCTATTTTAATGCTTTCCCTGTTTGCATGTTTTGCTTAACTTCTGCATCAGCTGCAATCTTCTTTCTTTTCTCCCAACAGTTTGGGGTACACCACCGCCCTTTACCTACCCCAGGCAAACCCCTATTTCCCCACCGACCCTGCCACAATTAACCTAATTTGCAAACACCTAAGACGTTCAAGAAAATCTCCCAGTCAGGATATTGGCTCCCTTCTGCTTCAGAAGCAACCCATCCCTTTTGTACAGATGACCTGCACAAGAATAGACACCAATAAAACAAGAGAAATCTGAATCCCTGCCCCTTCACCAGCTCTTCAGATCTACATTTATCTCTCCAATCCTTCTATTTTGACCATCACTAGCACTTGGTAGTTGCAGAAAAACAGAGATTATTCAGCTGGAGATCTTTTTTTAACCTAATGCTAATTCTCCAGGACCTCAACCTTTTTATGCTTATTCCATTGGTACTAATGTATACAGCGATTCCAGTGGCTAAACCTGATCAATGATGGTATACTGCAATGAATTCGATTCAGTCTTGGTCCCAGTAGCAAGGGGGGAACATACCATCCGGAAGAGACACTGACGACCACAGAATGACTTCTCTGTGCTCTTGACTGAGATTCAATTTTCGTAAGTGCTTCCTGAGAATTAGGCATATCATGTTTTACAGCATGGCCAGTCCTGTTGCCAAAGATCTTTCTGTTCCTGCTGTATTTCCCGAGCGGTTATCACCACGACCACGACCAACTACTCCCCTCTTCCCTCACAAGTCCCTACATTATTCAAAATGGTATACTTGTTTAAGAGGAGGAACAGTAACAGGAGCCTCGAAATCTACCTGCCTACCTCTCCTGGCGACCACCAAGTTACCAGGAAAGTACATATGGTATATCTGCCTTTCCGAAGTACGATTTAGCTATTACACTCTCTGCCTCCTGTGTACTCCACAGTGTTTCCAACTGCAGCTTCAAACAATTCACGCAGTTTGAGAGTAACTGTAACCAATCACACTGCAGTCGAACAAAAACATGAAAATTTAATTGGAGAAACTTTGCTGAACGATAGAGTACACATGGACAAAGAGTCCTTCGCCATATGTCAGCATACGATTGCCAAAGTCGGGAGTTAGTGGCAGAGTAGCAGCGAGCCTATCCCAGATCTGAAGGCCTGGGCAAAACTTTCTCATGTGCTCGAAGTATCTCACAACACGCATGAATCCCTACAACTTCAGCACTCTACTACTGAGTTCTCACACTTCCTCAATCACTAGGTTGTTATTGCAGTACAATCGCAGCACTGTTATGTCACGACCAGGAGGTCCTCGATTGAATTGCCATCAGATGTCGAAAGTGCTTCGTTCTGCTCTTAGTTGGCTAATTCCGCAAATATCAAAACGAGCAGATGCAATTCAAAAAAACAAACGAAATGTCTGTGCTTCTTCCGAGACAGGGCATATATATTTTGAAATTTTCACAATTCTATCGTGAGGGCGGTGTACAGATTTGAGTGAGACCACTTCAGATAGAAAATGCACAGTTTTTAATTGCAGATGAGAAGGGGTTGCCTGATTTGCAAATGCTAGTACATTTGGATCGATAGTCAGTGGAGTTCACGAGATTCAGTCATGCTCTGACTGAATAACACATAAAATCTGGAACACCACAGCAGGTCAGGCAGCATCCAAGGGGCAGGAGAATCGATGTTTCATGCATAAGCCCTTTAAAGTGAATGTGCGCCTGGGTGAGGGGTGGGATGGTGAGAGATAAATGGGAAGTGGTTGGGGCTGGGGTGAATGTAGATGAGAATGGAAAAGGTAAATGAATGTGGGGAGAAAGTGATAGTTCGGAGAGGAGTGCAGAGTAGTTCAATGAATAAGATCATGGACAGATCGAGAGGGCAGTGCCGAGTTGGAGGCTTCAGACTGGAAATCAGTGGACGGAGAGGAAATAAGGAAACCAGTGGAATCCACATTTATCTCCTGTCTTTTCAGGGTCCCAAATCGGAAGGTGAGGCGTTCTTCCTCCAGACGTCGGTTGCTTAGTGTTTGGCGATTAATGAGACCCAGGACCGACATGTCGTTCATGAAGTGGAAAGGAAATTTGGTGTTCATACATGTTGTGGTGGGGTTGGTTGGTGCAGTGTCCCAGAGATCTTTTCTGAAACCAACTGCAATTTGGCGTTCTGTCTCCTGGCTGTAGAGGAGACCACATCGACTGCAATGTTTACTGTAGACGACATTAGTGGAGTTCATGTAAGATTGCGTTGAATGTGGAAGGAACCTTTCGGGTTTCTCCTAGATGAGTTCTGGGTGGTAAGACATTATAGAGGCTAAACTGGTTTATTGAGTCATTTTAGAATTTGAGACGATAATGGGGCGATATCTCTCCTTGTGGAGGACGGGACTGTTTTGATATCTTCTCTCCACCCAACGTCCTTCAATCATCGTCTCCCTATCCATCAATCACGGTGATAAAGATCACTAAATACCTTCTAGTTTGAGAGAGAGAGAGAGACATTAGATTCACTCTAAAATGAAATGTGATGCGCAACAGGTAGGACATTCCCCACTGCCGTCTTTCATCAAGCATTAGTAGAGATAGCCAGCATACATCAACTTTGTAAATGTTTAAGCTTCATGTCTCGTTTTTGAAGAAGCATTTATCTCTTCTTGAAATGACGCGTCCTACATCCCTTTCGTGAATTCGTTGATTGCAGAAAGCCATGAGACTACATGGAGGTAGGAAAAACAAGTAATAAGAATTGTTAACATTTACTGTTCAAGGACTGTACCATGAAAACAGGGAAGTTTTAACTAACCTGCGTAAGTTATTGATGATATCGCGTTTTCAGTACAGCATATAATTTTGATCCTTTTACCTGAGCAAGATTTTGCTGCATTGGAGGAAGTTCAGAATTATTCACCAAACCAAATCCGGATGTTACGTTCTTGGCTTTTGAATAAATCTTGAGCAGTTTAGAACTGAACGATCTCTGGAGATTAGAAGAATCAGAGGATTCCAAGGGACAAGACTACGTGCTAAGATGATTCACAAAGGCGATGCAGAAGCGATTGTTTTGTAAGGGGAACAATCCAGAGTTTGAGATAGTTTTACCATACGTACAAATTCTAGGGTCTGAATTGTTTTACCAGTTTCCATGACTTATGCTCTTCTGTTTTAAATGGCACATAAGGCTTGTAATAGTTCAAAAGTCAAAAAATGCCCTTAAATCATGAACAGTGTTAAAGAATTTTAGGTAAATGACGAGATATCAAAACACATTGCTAAACACTGGAACCACTCTCCATTTATTCTCACTGCAAACATTGAAGAATGAGGTTGAAGCGATATTTCAACATGTTCTTCAGCTCCTCTCTGAACTTTCTCTGACTCACGACGTAGACACAAGTGTTGGTACAGCAACTCAGGAGATGCAGCATGAAACCCAATTCCTGCACATAACTATTCATCCACACAGTTCGGAAACCTAAATTATACATCCGCATCCAAACAGAATAAATCATTAAAGTTGACCATAACAACATAAAGTTAGCTGAAAGAGCCAGGAGCAAAACGATGGATTTCCATCGACTCTCCATCTCTGCGTCTTTGTGATTTCCCTTACTGTTGGAAGACCGGAGTCTCCTGCGGGATTTGCTATTCACTAAAATGTGCCTGACTGTGAAAATGTTAAGCAGTAAAATGATCAGAAATGGAAGACATGGGGTTAGAATATTGTGGAGGAACTCAACTGTTACCCAGAAAAGAGAGGACTGAACATTGTCCATTTCAGTACAAAACCAAGGGAAATTCATACCTTGATACTGACTCGTTCAGCCGAAGTACCAGAAAATGTTTTTTTAAGATGCTCACCGCAGTCATTGTTCCCAGGACCACAGTCGCCATTTTCTCACTGCAATATTTTGTTTTCAGTTTCTGGCAACAAATGGCCACAAATCGATCAAAGGTAAATGCGACCGTGAACCAGACCGAGCAGTCAGTAACTGCATGAAGCAGGACAGCATGGATGTTACAGATGGGCAGTTCCAACAAAGAAGAGCAAGTTCTGGGATAAAATGTTGGCAAGTGTCTCAAAATGAGATCGAGAATAATCACCAGTAGATCTGAAGATGCCATGGCGACCAGGTAACTTGTAATGCAATTACAGAGACCGCACCCTCTGCGACTCAGGACCCTAACTGTGAGTAGGTTCACTGTAAGGAAGGGAAATAAACATGGTGAGAGTACATCTGGCTAGAGGATGTATCCTCAATTCAAATGAGGATTTATTGAACCTTGCTCTTAGATCGGGTCACCAGACCCGAACCATCAAAATTGATTTCTCTGCACACGTACTACAGACCTGCTGAGCTTTCCCAGCAACTTCGGCTTTTGTTTCTGATCTAATGCATCCACAGTTCTTTCCCTTTGTACTGGTTGAATTGTGCTTTGTGATGACACAGTAACAACATGTTGATGAATGACAATAGCATTAGAAGAGGTTAATTGATTTAAATGATTTAATCCAGGATTCATGATGTAGAAAATGATATCAACAGCATAGTGAAGCCCGATTAAGGTGAGGATGTAATGGACATATAACCAAATGAATTGAATGTGACGACTGGAGATGATTGGATGAGCGGAATGTGAAGCCAGTGAGTTGCAATAAAGTGGCTTTCATATAGAAAAATCCAGCCATTGGATTCTACATTTAACTAGTATAGAGTTCCTCTGCACTATGTTCCAAAATTGCAGAACGTCATATCTCCCCACATCAAACCTTGTCTGCTTCAATTTCACTGAGTCTGTGATTCTATTTTTATGTCGTCCTTGCTATTTGCTTTCTTGTCTGCTTTTCTGTTAATAAGGCCGTGGCAGAACTGATCATTCACAACGCTACTTTCCTGCATACCCCCTTTAACCGTTGATTCCAGCATATCAGCCTTGAATACCCTCAACCGTACTGCCTCCACTGTCCCCTGTCATGAAGAATAACAGCAGTGGGTTATGGTAAAGAAATCTTGCAGAGAATACTTCCCCGCCTGATACCATCCCAAAGTCTGTCCACTATCTACAAGCTTCAAGTCCGGAGTGCGATTGAATACTCACCACTTACCTGAAAGTGCGCATCTCCAACAAGATGGAAGAAGCCATGCACCAATTACAAAATAATGCAATTCCATTGAATATGCCCGACATCCACCAACACATTCTCATTCAAAGCACAGACAGATTAGCAGCAGTGAGACCTATCTATACTATAACACCAAACAATCACCACGACCACTACCGTCAGGATGGACAGGGGCAGCAGAAGCATCTGTACACAACAGTGCAACACGACAGCTCAATGGTAAGCACTGCGCCGGTTATCTCGCAGTGCCAAGTACCTGTGTCTACTCCAGACTCAGGTGACTGCCTGTGTGGAGTTTGCACATTCTCCCTGTGTCTGCGTGTGGTTACTTTGTGTCCTCCAGTTTCCTCCTAAAGTCCAAAGAAGTGCAATTTAGGTGAATTCGCCGTGCTATATTACCATAGTGTTCAAGGATGTGCGTGTTAGGTGCATTGGACATGGTACATGTGGAGTAATAGTAGTGGAATTGGTAAGTTTAGGATACTCTTCTGAAGATCAGTGTGGCCATTTCGGCCGAATGACTTTTTTCCACACTGATAGCATTTCGTGTAAATCTTGTTTTTTTCAATTTCCTCTCTATACCACTACCAGACAGACTTGGAAATATAGCGCCATTCCTTCACAGTCATTCCGGCAATATCCTGGAATTCTCGCGCTGAGGTCATAGACTGCAGCGAATCAAAAACGTAGGCCATTACCTACATAGATGTTGGTCTGGCCAGCGACGCCCATGCACCATGTGTGAATTAAAGGAAAGAAAGTCATTTAAAAAGATTGGCATAAGGATCTGGTGTACGTACTGTGGGAAATTAGCAATCTGTACTACCCCTTCCATCCGTACACTGATAACCACGTTTGTGTAATAGCATGGCAATTCTTTCCTTCAAACATATAAAAGCATTACAAAAAAGAACATCAAAGAAAATTGCAGCACAGGTCTTCTGCCCTCCAAGCCTGCACCGATCCAGATCCTCTGTCTAAACGAGGTAGGTATTTGCCAAGTATCTGTCCCACTCTGCTCCCTGCTCATGCACGCGTTTGTCTAGATGCATCTTACATAATGCTACTGGGCCCGTTTTTACCATCTCTCCTGGCAACGCATTTTTGTACACACCACTATCTGCGTAAAGACTTTTTCATGCATATTTCCCTTAAGCATTTCCTCTCTCACCGTGAAATCGTGACCAGTGTTAATTGCGTTCCCCATTCTGGTAGAAAGCTTTTTGCTTTCTATCCTGTCTATACCTCTCATGATTTTGCACACCTTAATCAGATCCCCCTCAACCTCTGTCTTTTTAATGAAATTGATTCGAATCTACCCAACCTCTCGTCATTGTGAACGACGGCCATATTAAAAAACATCCTCGTGAACCTCATCTGCACACTTTCCAAAGCATCCAAACGCTTCTGGCGATGCGGCGACAAGAAATGTATACAGTATTCCAAATGTAGCTAAGCCACAGTCCTATGTAACTGTAACATGACCTTCCCACTCTCGTACAAAGTACCCTGGCAACTAAAGAAAAGCATGCCATATGCCTTCTTCACCACTCTGTGGATCTGCGCTGTTCATCTCCAGCGTACAGAAATCCGAAACACCTACATCTTTCTGGACATTAATTTCTCGGATAGAATTTACATTTAGCATATATTTTACTCGACATTTGGACCTTGCAAAATGCATCACCTCACATTTGCCCAGATCGAGTTCCATCTGCTACTTCTCCACCGAGCCCTCCAATCTATCTATATTATTCTCTGACTGCCCCATTAACTATCTGCCAATCTATCAATCTCAGTCTTATTTGTAAAGTTGCTAATTATGCATTCTTCAAGACCATTTATGGATATCACATACATCACTGAGACAAGCATGCATCCCTGTAGACACACCGTTAAAAGTTCTCCATTTTGAGAAATTCCATTCCATTACTACATTCTGCCTCTTATAGCTAAGTGAGTTCTCTATCCAACTAGCTGGTACACATTGGATCCCATGCGACTTCACTGTCTAAATTAGCTTACAATATAGGAAGTTTTCAATCGCTTTACTGTGTATGACTATGTGTATGATAACTACTACCCATCCCTCATCAATCAAATTCGTCACGTCAGGAAGGGATTCTACTATGGTGGTAAGACAGAACCTTCCCTGCACAAAACTATGATAACTATCATTGAAATATCAATTATCTTCAAAATATTAATGGATCCTATCCCTCAGCATCATCGCCAGTACCTTCTCCAACAGCTTCGCAGCCACTGATATCAACCGGTCTATAATTATGGGGATTATTCTTGCTAAGCCTTTTAAACAAGTCGACAAAATTAGAAATTCTGCAATCCCCCGGCAACGCACGAGTGTTCAATGATGCTGCAAAGATAGATGTTAAGTCTTCCCTCGTTTCCCTCGGTAACATGGGACAGATCCCATCCAGATCTGAGGACTTGCCACCTTAATGCCTTCAGAACATCTAACACAATTCCCCCATTATGGCGATTTCACGTAAAGTTGTCAAGCATCAAACACTTAACTCAGCATCCGTCATGCCCCACTCCTTGTGAATGTTGACACGAAGTACTCATTGAGAATATCACCCATTTTCCCTGATTTCACGCATAACTTCCTTCCTTTGTTTTTTCTCCAGTTACTCTCTTGCTCATTATGTTCGCGTGAAAGGCTTTTGGATTTTCCTCAACTCTGCTAAAGATATTTCATGCCTCCTTTTAGCCCTCTTAATTTCTCGTTTCATATTTGAGCTACATTCCCGATATATCTCCCTAAACTTCGTCGAGATCTTACATCCTTTTTTTTCTCATAGCTAGTCTCACAATGTCACCTGTCATCTATGGTTCCCAAATCCATTTAAGGAACCATAGCCATTTCTATCCTTCATATTCACAGGAACATGTCTGTCCTGCACTCTCATCAAGCTCCCTTTGAAAGCCTTGAAAAGGTCAAATGTGGATTTACCTTCCAAAAGCTGATCCCAATCGACATTCCTCAGCTTTTGCTGAATTTTGCTATAGTTGCTCTTGCCCAATTTAGCACTCTTCCTTTTGGATTATTTTCATTTTTTTAATGCGTTTTCTAAAACTTATAGAATTGTGACCATTGTTTCTAAATTAATCCCGTGATGATAATTCAAGCACTGGCCCGAACCCATTCCCAACGCCAGGTCCCGTATAGTCCCTTCGCGAATTGGATTGTTTGAATACTGCTCTGTAAAACCCTCCTGGGTTATCCTTGCACATTCTGCTCCTTTTAAATCGCTAACTACAATGAATCCCAGTCTTTATTGGAAAATTGACATCTGCAGTTGCCGCCATCCTGTTGCTCCTACATCTTTCCATAATCTGTCTGTATGTTTGTCTCTCTACCTCACACTCTTCCCTTTAGTCATGCTGCCTTCATAATCTAGTTCTTGAAAGGGTTTATTTATCACTTCCTTACTGTCACTCACCTCCTCATTTGCTTCTCATGCCCCTGCCACATTGGTTTAAATCCTGACCATTAACGTTAGCAAAAGCACCCTCTACGACATTGGTTCCTGTCTTGACCAGGTGTAGATCATTCCTATTGTGATAGTTCGACCTTCCCCAGAACCATCGAGGAAAAAGTGAGGTCTGCAGATGCTGGAGATCAGAGCTGAAAATGTGTTGCTGGTTAAAGCACAGCAGGTCAGGCAGCATCCAGGAAACTGATGAAGGGCTCTGGCCCGAAACGACGAATTTCCTGTCCCTTGAATGCTGCCTGACCTGCTGTGCTTTAACCAGCAACACATTTTCAGCTCCCCCAGAACCAGTCAACATCCCAAAAATCTTAACAGGTCCTCCCTGCACCATCTCTAAACCCACACATTCATCCTTCCTCTTGATTCACTTCAATACTGATGAGCACGTGATTACTGGCAGCAACCCTGAGATTACTACCTCTAGAGTCCTACTTTTTTTAAAATTTGGCGTCTAACTCCCTGCATTCTGCTTGCCTCATCTCGTTTATAACCTAAATCATTGGTTCATGTGTACACCACGACAGCTGGTTCCTCCCCCTCCCGGCAGCTGATCTGAGATATCCCTGACCAGTGCACTTGGAAGCCAAAATATCATTCTGAAGTATTGTTTTCGGCCACAGCACCACCTATTTATTCCTATTATAAATGAATCCCTCGACGACTATCGCCCTTGCACACTTTTTTCCCGTGCTTCTGTACATTAGAGCCAGCCACAGTGGAATGAACCTGATTGCAGCCACCTGAATCCAGTGAGCCACTTCCCCCAATCTGTTTTAGTGGGAGATCACCGTACTTGACACCTACACTGACCTCCTGCTCTTTGTTCTACCTTTTTGTCAAGCATTCCCTTTCTTTCTTAGCAATCCTAATCGACAGTATGGCAAATTTGCTAAATGCATTATCTACGAACTCCTCAGCATTACAGTTGCTCCAAAATAAGTCCACGCACAGCTCCAGAACAACCATGTGGTGTTAACACAGCTGCAGCTGGACACACTTCCTGCATCAGCCAGATCTCTGAGCTCCCACATTCAGCAAGTGGAGCGTGACACGGATCTGGATCGTCTGCCCTTTTTATTCTTGACTTTAACTTCGCCCAACTATAATATCAAATAATTGACAAATAAAAGAATTTTAATAAGTCACGTTTCTTATCAGCTCACGATAATAAAAAGAAGAAAAATCTTACCTTACCAAGACAACTTTTGTTTTGAAGTGAAGGGGAGTGTGGTAGAGAAACACTACATGTGCAGGGTCTCAGGATTGTCCATTGCCGAAATATATCTGTTCACTCACATTTCCAGAGAGCAATTCGTCTGCTGTCACTCAACTCCTCGATCTCACGGTCCTGCTGCTGCGGCAAAATGGTGGTTGATGATTCTCCAAGGTAAGTATTTAAATGGAAAACTTACGTTCTGGCAGCCCCGCTCCTCCTCGCTCTCAGCGCTCTCGTTGCGACTGTAAAATTGACTAGAATATGTTTTTAAATACTTCACAATAATTATAGAGCAATCATGAGACTAGCTTTTATTTCCAGTTCTTTAATAAATTCAAATATCACAATGACACCGTGGACTGGTGACCACTTTTATGAAGTGACCGCAGGTAATAAGATGGGTGAATGGAGTTTCTGGAATTTATTGCTGAAGAAATGTAGTATAAAAATATTGAAATTTTGCTTTACCGTTTGGAAATGTTGGTGAAACCTCATCTGGAGTATTGAGTCCAGTTTTGCTCCATTTATTTGCACAGGGATTTAATTACAGGTAAGAGGCGATTCACTTAATTACAGAAATGAGGGACTTGCTTCCCGACGTGTTTTTGTGCGGATTAGGTGCATACTATCTGGCGTTTAGAAGAATGACAGGATGTCTACTTGACGCTTAGAAAGTTTTAAAGCAGATTGAAAAAATAGATTTGGAGAGGGTGTCTCCTCTTTTGGCATAATCGAGAATGAGACGTTGTAGTTTTAGACTAAATGGAAACGGATTTTAAAGATCGATGGGAGGACTTCCATCTCACAATGGTTTTGAATCTGTGGAAAACCGTTCGCCAGAGTGTCGTGGATATCAGGGTACTGACTAAATTTCCGGAGGATAATGACATATCTTTCATGAAAAAATAATCAAAGGGGAAGGGCAGGAAGCTGGAATTGAGACCGAGATGAGGTCAGCAATGATCACATCAAAACGGCAGATGAGACCCAAGGGGCTGAATGGCCCAGTTCGGTTCCAACTTGAAATATCATTGTGACGTTCGAGTCCTTGCTTCTTGATCTTAAATTTGGATTCTGGATTGTACCATTTGTGTCATTGACAACTTAGCAGCGCACAACCAAACTGGGAATACTCTTAAATAGAACAAACAATGAATGTTAAGTCTGTATGAATAGCGATTTTAAGAAAAAGCGCACGAGTGTTGAAACTGTGCAACCGATGTGGAAGTTGAGCTTCACAAAAGATGCAGAAGCGACAACGGGAACGTTAACATTGAGGTGCTGTCACTCCGTGAAAGAACGCCGACGATTTAACATAATGCAGGTGCAAGGTGGCATCTGTTACATGAGCATTTGCACAAGAGAATAGGAAAGGCAAATGTTGTGTTGGCCTTTGTTTCAAAGGGAATAGAGTTCAAAAGTAGGGAGGACATTGTAAATCAATACGATGTACGAATGAGACTGCAACTGGCTTACTGTGAACAACTTTGACCCCATTTATAAGGAAAGAGATACTGTCTTCGAGACAGTCCAGAGAAATTTCACTTTGCTGATTGCTGGAAAGACTACCTTACGAGGAGACGACAAATATTTTGAACTGTATTTGTTGGGCTGGAGATGAATAAGAGACAGGTTTATGGAAATATATGATATAACTAACGGATTTCACAGTGTGAATGTGGAGCGGTTGTTTCACATTGTCCGAGATCTTGATGGTGGGGACATCAAAAGGGATCGCCAACCTTAAGGCACAAATAAGGGAGATATTATTTTTCTCATAGGGTAGTGAACCTGTAGATTTATTTGCTACAGAGGGCGATTGAGGCTCGCTCGGTTAGAAAGATCTAACCTGAACAAACTGCGTTTTAATCAGCAAGTGGAATGATGTTATTGGAAAACAGCAGGAAACGGCACTTGAGGATCAAGAGATCTGCCAAGGTCTCACTGAAAAGCGAAAATATATTGATAGGCTAAATGGCCTACTTTTACCCATTCCTCTTGCAGCAAAAAAATTCAGAAGGGAAATGGCACTTTTATTGTGTTTTTTTTTGTGCTGCATTCCCAATGCATTCCATTCCATCACGGCGCAGAAGCATTTTCCCTTGTTACACGTGACCATCAGCACAAAATTACCTGTACCCGTCCCTCTGCTGATTAACCAGAAACACACTAAGCCAGTGAACAAGAGTGTTTCGACCTTGGTACTTATAACGTTAATGAGCAGAAAGTGAGGACTGCAGTTTCTGGAGATCAGAGCTGAAAATGTGTTGCTGGAAAAGCATAGCAGGTCAGGCAGCATCCAAAGAGCCCTTCATCAGGAATAAGAAAAGTGTGTCCAGCAAGCTAAGATAAAAGGTAGGGAGGAGTGACTTGGGGGAGGGGCGTTGGAAATGCGATAGCTGGAAGGAGGTCAAAGTGAGGGTGATAGGCCAGAGTGGGGGTGGGGATGGAGAGGTCAGGAAGAAGATTGCAGTTTAGGAAGGCTGTGCTGAGTTCGAGAGACAAGGTTGGGGGAGTGGAAATGAGGAAACTGGATAAATCTAGGTTCATCCCTTGTGGTTGGAGGGTTAGTTGGCAGAAGATGAGGCGCTCTTCCTCCAGCCGTCGTGTAACTTATAACGTTAAGGCTGCTGACTGCTGCTCAGGAAGAGGCTTCTGTTGCAAAGGATCCTGCAGGGCAGCGGTACAGAAATATGGAGCCAGAATTCAGAGCTTCCATTCTCAAATCAACTAACGATGGTCACTGACGCCTGACACGACATTCACAAACAGCTTGATTGAAGTGTAGAAAACGCCTCAGCATTCCTCTGATTCACGATAGGCGCAGGAGTTGATCTGACAAATTTTCACATTGAAGTTGAAGGATATGTTCACCTTTGCTGTACGTAAATTGACAAGAAATACCCTGTGCGTGTTCATATAATATGCTCAGATGGTCATGCACGGCGCATTGTGAATACATGGTGACCATCAAAGGATGATGAAATCATAGCATTTACTGGCCATGTCTCTAAATATGACAGAGCTCGTCCCTATAAGTGAATGTGATGAACTCTCGGCGGCAGTGGTAGTTGAGGACCTCATATTAATAGAAAGGTCAACCATAGAGAATGCTAGAGAAACTCTTAATTCATCCGGAAACATCCAGGGTAAGACAGAAACGCTGATCATATTTCGAATTCCATTTCTGAATTCCAATTCTGAAGAAGTGTGAGAGTAGACTGGAGAAGTGAATAGTGTTTTTTTCCTCTCTCTCTCTGACTCTCAAAACGTCTGCTCCCAGACTTGTTGAGACTCTTCATCCTTATTGCTTCAGATTTCCATTGCCAATGTATTTAGTGTTGACTCTTTTGAGATATTCAAGGGATAGGCGGAAGTGGCGTTTGTTGGGAAAACTGAAGAAGCAAGAGGCGATTCAGCCTTCTCAACAGATTCTGCTCTTCCACAATGGTTTGACTTGATTTGATTTGTGTTGATTCATTGTCATGTGTACCTAAGTACACGTGAACTCTTTGGTTTAGGGTTGCACAGACAGATCATAGAAAACAAATACATACTGATGATCGGATTCTTTCACGGAGTGAAGAAATGCCGTTTTAACAACGTAGGAAGGCACGTAACTAGGTTAACATTAACTAAATCATCATTATTTGAAGTTAGTGAGTCATCCGTCAGCATTCAAGAGGAAGTAAAAAACTCTTCTTGAAACTGTTGCTGTGTGTTCAAGCCTCTGTATCTTCCCTGACAGAAGAAGATATAGGAGAGCATTACCGTGGAGCAATGTGCCATTGATGATGTTGATAACCATTCCGAAGCAATGACAAGAATAAATGGAGTCCGTGGATAGAAGGTGAGTTTCCATGGTTTTCTTAGTTGTTCACACAACTTTTGCTAAGTTTTATACTGTCCATGGGAGAACAATGCAAAACGCACAGTTGGCATTATGTATGGCAGAGAGTTAAACTTCCATCACTGTCTTTCAAATATTATGGTCAAAAATCAAACGATCACAGCTGATAGTCCAATGAGTTTATTTAAAATTGCAATGGAGCTCTGCTCCTTCCGAAGGGTGGTATTATACAGAGGTAATGAGACCGTTTTAAAGGAAAAGGTTGACATTTTAAAAACTAGATATCAATGGTTAAAGTGACGTCAATATTTTTAATATGACAGAAAATAATTTGGAATGAATTAATTCCTGAGCGTGTGTATGTGTTTATGTGTGCGTGCATGTGTGTGTGTGTTTATGTGTGAATGTGTGTCTGAGTGTGTCTAAGAGAGAATCCGTAAGAAAGAAAGATTCTGTGTGTATCCATTTCCCTGCCTGTGCAAGAGAGTGCTTGAGAGTTTAAGAGGTGTGTGCATATGAGCGTGAGAGAGTGTGCAAGAGAGAGAGAGGCACAGTGTGAGTGTGAGTATGCATTTGATAGGGTGTGATTGCGTGCATATATTTAAGAAAGTGTCCATCTGTGTATGTGCATTTGAGAAACCGTGAGTCTGCATGCTCATGAGTGTAGATGTGAGTGCGTATTTGTTTGCCTATAGGGAAGGGTCTGTATAAGTGCGCGAGTGTATACATGTGATTCTGAATGTGGAAGAACATAGAGTGGTGGTGTTACCTGCAGTGGAGTTATCAGCCTCTGCCCAAAAATTTCACGATCTTGTATTTCTCCAAATACGTCTTTGAGGTTGCGAACACGACGATAAGAGGCTGAATGACATCCCACTGTGAAAGAACGGTTCCACCCGTGTGTTGCGCAATGTCTGTTCTACTGTTGGATAGTTGGAGACCAGTTAGCCTTGAATCGGTTGTGCGTAAAGTGTTTGAAAAGGTTATAAGAGTTAGGATTTATAATAACCAAGAAAGGATTAAGTTGCTTCTCGAGACTCAACCTGGTTTGTAAGGGTATGTCCCGCTTCACAAACCTTAGTCAATTCTTTGAGATGGTGACAAAACAGGTGGACGAGGCAACAGCGGTTGATGTGGTGTATATGGATTTCCGTAAGGTGTTTGATAAGTTCGATAAGTTTCCCCACGATGTGGCATTGAACAAAATACAGAGGAATTAGATTGAGGGTGATTTAGCGTTTTGGATCAGAATTTGACTGGCTGAAAGAAGACTGTGGGCGGTGCCTTATGGGAAATGTTCATCGAGTAGTTCAGTCACTCGTGGTGTACGACAAGGATCCATTTGGGGCCACTCCCGTTTGTCATTTTTATAAATGACCTGGATGAGTGCGTAGAAGGTTGCATTAGTAAATTTTCGGATGACTCAATGGTCGGAGGAGTTGTGGATGGTGTCAAACGATATTGCAAGTTATTGAGTTATACAGATAAGCTGCAGAGTGTGCTGAAAATTGGAAAGTGGAGTTTAATGCAGTAACGTGTGTGGTCATTCACGTTGGAAGTAAAACAGGCACACAGTGTGCTGGACGAACGGTGAGTGTCTTGGTCGTGTACATCAGCAGAAATCTCGTTGTCCATGTACATAAATCCCTGAAAGTTGCTACCCATTTTGATAGGGTTGTTAAGATGGCATATTTTGTGTCCGCTTTTATTGGCAGGAAATTGATTTTCGGAGCCATGTGGTAATATTGCAGCTGTTAAAATGGCTGGTGCTGCGTCACTTGCCATATGCGTACGCTTCTGGTGACTGCGTTACAGGAAGGATATGAAAACTTTGGAAAGGGTTCCACAGGAGCATTGCAAGGGTGTTGCCTGTTATGGAGGGAAGATTTTAAAGGAAAAGGCTGAGGGACATGAGGCTGTTTTCGTTAGAGAGAAGAAACTTGAAACATATAAGATAATCAGCAGGTTTAATAGGGTCGATAGTGAGAACCTTTTTCCACTTATGTTGAGAGCAAGCACGAAGAGACAGATCTTGAAACAGAGGAGTGATTGTTATAGGATAGATGTCAGAGGGAGTTTCGTTAGTGAGAGAGGACTGGGGCGTAGAAATCCCTGGCTACAACAGTAGTAGACTCGACAAAAATAAGGGAATTTAAATGTTCTTGGATGAATATATTGAAGAAAATGGAATAATGTAGGTTAGGTGGGCCTCAGATTTATTCCACACATTGGCGCAACATCGAGGCCGTAGGGCCTGTATTGCACTGAAATGTTCTATGTTCTATGTGTCAACATGATCCAGCCGATGAACAATGCTTCAAGGAATTGTTTCCTGCATTGTTTACTGTAGACGAGTTTTATCAGATCACATGAGTATCTGCCATATATTTGGTGGGTGGTGCCCCCAAGTGTGACAGGAATGTCCACATCAAGTATTTGATGTGCCCTTCAGAGATTGCCATGGTCGATGTTGTTCAGAAGGCTGGACCTTTTTGCTGTGAACAATGATCTGTCTAAGCTTTGGCGGTTCTTTGGAGGTGAGAAGTGAAGGCATACGGAAGGTATTAATTGTGTTTGACGATGTGTTGAAAGCTGCAAACAAACATCGTGTAGTCTCTCCGCTCCAGGGAACTAGAGGACGATGAAAAGTACTCTACTGGTCATTTCCTATGTCTGTCTTCTGAGGAGGTCATTATGGCTTTTCGGTGATGCATGATGGAAGTGGCAACTGATGAGTGGAGCATCGTATCGTGTTCTTTTGAGGGCATTCTTCAAAACGTTCAGGTGTCCGTGGCGCTTCCCCTCATCTGAGAAGAGCTTATGTATGCATAGGGCTGGGCATAGCGGATTTCTGTTTTAATATATCAAGGATGAGAGCTCGAGAAGTACAGCATCTTGAAGCTATCCGGTAGAATGTGGTTCCAAGGTGTTCAGCTTTGCTGGGAATGAATGTGTCCAATAAGAAGACTGATTAGAAAGAGTAGTGGGTGAGGACTTTTTATAGGATTTTCATGGTGTCAGGACAGGAGTTTTTTTTTTCTTTTGTACAATATGTGTCAAGATGCCTTCGAAACAGACAGAGAGATCTTTCAAAGATTCCAGGACCTGACATAATGCGAAGTCCAGGGGCACTGGCTGTGTGAATCTTTTGAAAGCAGTAAAACTTTCCAATGCGACAAGTATGCGACTGGGTCTGGAACGAAATCGTTGATCATTACGTTTAGTTCACGAATTTGAACTCCGGTCTCACTGATAGGTAGTTTTCACTGGTGTTGCTGGTTGTTCGGTTGCTGATACATATGTTTGACAACATTCTATTCTATTCTGTGTAATGATAGCTCCTCCTTTGTCTGTTGATTGATGACTATGTTCCAATTGGTCTTGAATGCCTGGACAGCCATACGTTGAAATGAAGGGATGTTTTGCGCCCTTGTGTAGGTGTGTTTCATGTGTATCCTGAAAGCTTCAATAAGTGGACCTCTGTTGGTGTCCAATGCGATCTCCTTCTTTCGGATGTTTCTGTAGACTGTTCTTCTGGAAAATGTCGTTCTTTGGGCTGTTTTTTTTTCTGGATGAATTCTTCTCTCTTCACCACGAGACCAATGGGGTCCCTTTGGTTCTGTGGCATAAATTCAGCCCTTGGCTGAGATATTCAATGTCATCTAGTTGAAGATTGTTGTCAGATAGGTGGACGGTAATTTTCACTGTTGTGATACTGTTTTCAAATGTGGTATGGGAGTGGGTGAGGTGGGGGATGTGGGTCTTATTAGTTGCTTTGGTGATGCCAATTTTCTCCAATTTCTCGAAAAATGACTGAGAATTTAGCTCCTGGCAACATAATAAAACAGCTAAAATGCTTAAGTCCTCTTTTAATATTGATATTTTAATTGTTTAGTTAAAATTGTATACTTTTCTTACACTATGAAATGTTTGAGGGAATTCGTTATTACCTTGATGATCTACATCCCGAATATTTTAAAAACTGATACTAGGAACATGTGCAGCACTCATATGGGGAGAGTTCCACAAATTCTTTACTTCTTTATGTTTAGCTGTAGGATGAGGTCCAAACGTTTTCCAGTATTTTCTGCAAGTGTATAATATCTCAGAGATTGTGACAGCTGCCGAGTATTGTGCAACCATTAATGAACATCCCAGATTCTTACTTTATGGCAGGTGTTTTGATGATACAGCTTATGCTGCTTTGTCATAACACGCAGTCGAAGGACCACCACGCACGTCACTAGAGGACTGAGGAGAGTAATATCTCTGCTTTAGCTTTGATTCTCTTTGACAATAACTGCACTTGTACTTCTATTTGCTGTGTTCAGTTAAATGCAACCTTGATGCTAAGACATCTATTCCCACAACCTAAATGAGGCTGGAACACTTCACCGCACAGTTGCCATGTAATGGCTCTGCCAGTGATATCTTCTATAAACATATAAACAATCAGAGTGGACAGACTGGTTAGAACAGGCAGCGTGATTTCTCCTGCTTGATGAAAGCAGGACAGAGCTGGCATTTTTCTTTCATATTTAGACTGGATTCCAGGGTTTACCTGCACTAAATGAAACAGAAAAGCTAAAAGGTCGCGTGAATGAGAAACAAATATCAACTATTGCTGAAAGGGCTCAGCAGCTCTAACAGTATCTGCGAAGAAAAATAAGTGTTAAAGTTCCGGTCTGTTGATCCTTCATTAGAACTGATTGAAGCAAGAAAAACATATGTTTATATATAGTAGAAGGAATGGTTCTGGCCGAATGCGGCGAAGGAAGAGGAGGGTGATATGGGTGTCGTCGTCGTGTCTCACTTGAGGTGGCATCAATGGTGACTGGCAATCTTGTGGATGTGGATGCCGGTGGGATTGTAAGTAAAAACAAGTGAAAACCATCCCTGTTGCGGGAGGGAAGGGAGGAAGGGGGGAAGTGCGAGAGCCAATTTGGACCTATTTGACAATGATGCTGCGGCTTCCTCCGTTGAGAAACACGGTGGACATGTCAGTTGATCCCTTGTGGAAGGTGGCCGGATCAGCCTATATATGATTGAGATGGAAGAACTAGAAGAATGAAATGGAGTCGTCAAACAGCACTGTTCGAGGCTGCATAGTGCAGGCAGCTGTGGCAGTCGGCGGGTTCACAATGAATATTCGTGTCCAGTCTGTCCCCATAAATGAAAACAACGATGTCGAGGAAGTGAACAGAGGAGTCAGAGATGACCAGGAAAACGTTAAGGCGGAGTGGAAATTGGAAGGTCACTTGTCTGCATTCCTCTGGGACTGTTTCCTCCTCGACACACTGGCCCAGACTTAGTTCACACGAAACATCTCCCAAGAGCCCCTCGGCATTTACCTGCAACCTCTTCAGTATCAAATGGCGCAATCATAGCTTCCAGGTGAAGATGCACTTTAACTGCACTTCACAGAATTTAGTCGACTGCATTCGCTGCTCAAAATGTGGTCTACTCTAAATTAGAGAAAGGAAGCGCAGACTGGATGAGACTTTGCAAAGCATCCATCTGCTCATAGAAAAGATCCCTGAGCTTCCTGTTGCCTGCCACTTTAGCAGACCACCCTGTTCACTCGTCAAAATGTCTGCCTCAGACTTGCTCCATTACTCCAGCGATGCTGGGAGAACAACACCTTATTTTCTACATCAGGACCGTGCAGTCGTTAGGAGTAAATACCGAGTTGAATAATTTTAGGGCCTGAACTCTCCCATGTTCTAGCATTTTCACCACGCACACCTCATAATCTTCCATTGCACAGTATCAATTGATAGCCATCAACAGCTATTCACACAGTGATATAATGATTGTTATCTAAGCCTTTGTCAGTCCAAATCTTCCTCTCTCTCCTTAGCTTCTGTCTACACCTATTGTTTACTCCTAACCCTCTCCCTTCACCCTTCCTGCTGTATGTAAACAGACATTATCCAAGCTGAAAACAGTTCGGACGAACGTCACAGGACCCGAAATGTTAACACTGACTTCTCTTCCCAGATCCTTCCAGACCTGTTGAGTTTTTGCAGCAACTTCTTTTCTTTAGTTTTAGCTGCACTTAGGCCGTTTGACTATTCAAATACCTCTTTCTGTATGGCAACAAAAGATTATTATTTGTGGGATTTTATGAGGGGGGATGAATTCCCAGGGGAAAGCAGTGGGTCACTTGCTGCTCAGAAGGGAAGGGGGAACAGAAGCAGAGCAGTAGCCATGAGGGACTCGATAGTTAGGGGGACAGATAGGAGGTTCTGTGGGGACGAGTGAGACTCACGGTTGGTGTGTTGGTTTGCGGCTACCGCGTCAGTGATGTGTCTGATCATGTTTTTGGGATCCTTCTGGGGGAGGGAGAGCAGCCCCAAGTCGATGGCGACTTGAAGCAGAAATTCAGGGAACTAGTATGGAAGCTTAGAGCTAGGACAAACAGAATTGTTTGCTGCCCGCGCCACGTGCTGGTGAGGTGAGGAATAGGGAGAAAAAGGAGGTTAACACGTGGCTATAGGAAGGTCTTCGGGTTTGTGGATAATTGGAGCTCTTTCTGGGGTAGGTGGGACCTCAACAAGCAGGGTGGTCTTCATTTAAACCAGATGGGTACCAATATCCTGGGTGGGAAATTCACTAAAGCTATTAAGGTGGATTTAAACTAATGCAGCAAGGGGATATGAACCAAAATTGTAGGACAAGTACAGAAGAGGATGAGAGTAAGGAGTTCCCAAATCAAGTATCTGACACTGGCAAGCGAGAACCTGGTTTGAAGTATGTGTACTTCAACACGAGGAGTATCCGAAATTAAGTGGGTGAACTGGCAGCGAGAGTTGGTACCTGGGACTTCGATGTTGTGGTTATTACGTAGACATGGATAGAGCAGGGACAGGAATGGCTGTTGCAGGTTCCAGAATTCAGATGTTTCCGTAAGAAGATGGTAAAAAAAAGGTGGAGGTGTGGCATTAGGGACAATCAGGGACAACATTCCAGTTATAGAAAGGATGTTTGGGGACTCGTTAACTCAGGTAGCATGGGCTGAGTTAGGAATAGGCAAGGAGAGGTCACCATGCTGGGAAAATTCCATAAGTCTTCGATTAGTCCCAGAGGTGTAGAGGAAAGGACAACAAAGATGATTCTCGATAGGAGTGAGAGAGGTAGGATCGTTGTCATGGGGGACTTCAACTATCCAAATACTGACTGGGATCACTGCAGTACGAGTAATATAGATGGGTCAGTTTTGTCCAGTGTGTGCAGGAGGGCTCCCTGATACACTATGTAGACAGGCCTACAAGGGGCGAAGCCACTTTAAATTTAGTACGATGTAACGAGCCTGGCCAGGTCTTAGATTTGGAAGTAGGTGAGCACTTTGGACACAGCGATCACAATTCTGTCAGGTTTACTTTAGTGATGGAAAGGGATAGGTGTACTACATCGAACAAGAGTTACAGCGGGGGGAAGGGAAATTACGATGCAATTTGAAAAGGTTTAGGAAGCGTAGAATGTGGAAGGAAACTGCAGGGGATTATAAATGTGGAGCGTATTCAAGGAAAAGCTCCCGTGTGTCCTAGATAAGTCTGTACCTGTCAGGCAGGGAGGAAGATTTGGAATGCATGAGTCGTGATTTACTAAGGAAGTGGAATCCCTGGTCAAGAAGAAGAAGAAGGTTTATATTAGGACAAAACGGGAAAACTCAGGGAGCTTGAGGGTTAGAAGGAAGTCAGGAAAGACCTAAAAAGAGAGCTCAGAAGAACCAAGAGGAGACATGAGAAGTTGTTGGCGGATAGGACCAGGTTTAACCCTAAGGCTTTCCATCAGTATGCCAATCAAGGAAGTTGTGTGTGGAGTCAGTGGAGATCGGGGAAGCACTAAATAAATATTTTTCGACAGTGTTCACTATAGAAAATGAAAATGTTGACGAGCAAGATACAGAGGTACTTGCATTTCGTCTAGAAGAGATTGAGGTTCACAAGGAAGAGGTATTAGAAATACTGCAGAATTTGAAAATATACAAGCCCCCTGGGCCGGATGGGATCTATCCTAGATCTCTGGAAAGCAAGGGAAGGGATTGCCAAACCTTTGGCATTGATCCTCTAATCATCATTGTCTACAGGCATAGTGCCTGAGGACTGGAGGATAGCAAATGTGGTTCCCTTGTTCAAAAAGGGTATTAGAGACAACCCAGGTAATTACAGACCAGTGAGTCTCACTTCAGTTGTTGATAAAGTGATGGAAAAGGTTTTAAGAGATAGGATTTATAACCATCTAGAAAAGAATAATCTGATTAGGGACAGTCAGCCCGGTTTTGTGAAGGGTAGGTCGTTCCTAACGAATCTTACTGAGTTTTTTGACAAAGTGACCAAACAGTTAGATGAGAGCAAACTGTTTGTTGTGGTGTATATGGATTTCAGCAAGTCGTTCGATAAGGTTCCCCACAGTAGGTTACTGTACAAAATGTGGAGGAATGGGATTGTGGGAGACATAGCAGTTTGGATCAGTAATTGGCTTGCTCAATGAAAACAGAGGATTGCAGACGATGAAACATGTTCATCTTGTTGTCCAGTTATTTGCGGCGTACCGCAAGGGTCGGTATTGGGTCCATTGCTGTTCGTCATATTTATAAATGACCTGAATGAGGGCTTAGAAGGACGGGTTAGGAAATTTGTGGAAGACACTAAGGTCGGTGGAGTTGTGGATAGTGATGAAGGATGTAGTAGGTTGCAGAGAGACATAGATAGAATGCAGAGCTCGGCTGAGAGGCGGCAAATGGAGTTCAATGTGGACAAGTGTGAGATCATACAGTTTGGCTAGAGTAATCGGAATGCAAATTACTGGGCTAATGGTAGGATTCTTCGGAGTGCAGATGAGCAGAGAGATCTCGGTGTCCATGTAAACAGATCCCTGAAAGTTACCACCCAGATTAACAGGGTTGTTAAGAAGGCACACAATGTTTTGGCCTTTATTAATAGAGGGATTGAGTTCCGAAACCAGGAGGTTATGCTGCAGCTTTACAAAGCTCTGGTACGGCCACACTTAGAGTATTGTGTCCAGTTCTGGTCACCGCTTTATCAGAAGGATGTGGAAGCTTTGGAAATGGTGCAGAGGAGACTTACTAGGATGTTGCCTGATAGGGAAGGAATGTCTTACGAGGAAAGGCTTGGAGCCTTGAGGCTGTTCTCGTTAGAGAGAAGAAGGTTGAGAGGTCACTTAATAGAGACACACAAGATAATCAGAGGGTGAGATAGGGTGTACAGGGAAAACCTTTTACCAAGTATAGGGACGGCAAACACGAGAGGACACACTTTTATAGTGATGGGATGTCAGAGGTAGTTTCTTTACTCAGAGAGTTGTAAGGGTATGGAATGCTTTGCCTGCATCGGTAGTAGATTCGCCAAGATTAAGTGCATTTCAGTCGTCAAGCAAAGTCAAAGGGACCTACATGGAATTATGTAGGTGGGATGGGTTTTAGATTAGTATGACAGGGCGGCACAACATCGAGGGCTGAAGGGGTTGTACTGAGCTGAAATGTTCTATGTTGTATGTTCTATTGAGTGTCAAGTCTTTCCGTGAGTTTTACATAGTAGACCGATTGAATAAACGTGGAATCAATCCTGGCTTGGGCAGTCTATCCTCATCAGGTGACGGTCTTATCCCTGTTTTCAATTTTAAAAAATACTTTCTTGAGTAGGAACGAACATATTTTGATTCCTCCCTGAGAGTATCATTTTAGATCTGTCAAAAATAAAATATTAAACTGTATATTAAATCCATTCATCCATTCTGATCATTCATGCATCGTTTACCGTCGCACATTGACTCATATTGATGCATGAAATGGCAGTTCATGAACGCAAGTGCATATTGACGGGGGAAGAATTATAAATGATGGAAAATTGTTTGTCTAGGTAACAACGTAATCGACAAAAAAATTAGAAATATTGGTTATAGACATACTAATCATGAGTAGAAACGTGACATTCAATCATTCGAGCTTACCATACCATGCATTGAAATCAAGATTCGTCTGATTGCAAACTCAAACCCACATTCCTGTCTAACTAGAAAAACAAATGATTTTGCGGTTATGCTGTATAAGAATCTCCGCAGTGGTGTGTTTACAATGCTCACAGGGACTAATTCAAAAATGTCCATTGACAGACAATTTTCAAGTTTTGCTCCGCCATGGAAAAAAAATAAACAAAACTCTCTCAATTCTATTGTTTGGCAACAATTGATGGAAATTATTCATGTACATATACATTTGATTCGAGATTCTCCGATTAGGGGAAGAGCATGTCCACATCCATTCTAAAAACGCCTCTCAGGATACATTGTCTCTTTAATCAATTAATGATTGATCTTTATTCTCCCCCGCATGCAAACTGATACTGACCAATCTAGCTTCATATGGTGATACTGATTACATTCTGTAGCAATAGCAGAGTTAACAGTTTCTGAACTGTTTGAGTCTCATTTGTATACACCCTTCAGTCAAAGAGTACCAGGGAACCACATAAATCTGGAGGTAGACATGATTGGAATACTGAAACGTAACCTCGTTGATTCTGCTTTCAGCTCTAGATGATAAATGATTAACTTACCAAATTAATTTCTGTTTCGGCACGACTATGCTTGGTTAATGATAAACGAGGCCACACCGTTCCATCTTATTACTCTTCAAACTCTCACCACTTAGAAAGCATACCGTTTTTGTCCATTCTTTCTGACAAAATGGCCAATTTCATGTTTTCTTTCACCGTTAAGGTTCATTAGCCGCAAATTGATCCCATTACTTAATATATCAAGATATTTCTCCATTCTCGTGTCCTCTTCTCAACTCATTTGAAAACTGATATTTGTATCGACAGTGAAATTTCCAGCCCTTTCTTCCATCAGTAAATTTTAAGGAAATGTCCCAGCATTCTGTCACAGCATCTTTCGCTGTTGCACGCAACTCGTTTTATCTTGCCAACATAAGTCGAATTCATTTATGCTTGTTCTGCGTTCTGGTTAGCTGCTCATACTTCAGCAGCATAATGACTGAAAAGTGTTACTTTCAAACATAAATTTCAATGTAACAACGTTTCAGTTGGTTTATGTATAAGCTATGTTTATGTAGAAGCCCCCATAGAATGTTATATATTTCAGTACCGCCAATTCCAATTTCTAAAAACTTATATCATATTTTCAAGGCATTTCATGCTTTAATTGTAAGCCAAGTTCTTCAGTTTCGAAATCGCCCTTGAAAACGTGCTCTAAATTGTTTGTCAGTATATTCCACCAGAAACAAAGCCAAAACTACAAAGAATCGACCTGTGGAATAGACTTACTGTGAGAGAAGCTTTTCCATTCTTCAAAGCACACGTGGAACTCTGTGTTTTGATAGTTTATCCCCTTACAATTTATTTTCCCTCCGACCTTTCTTGCTTCCTTAAATTCACACTTCAGCCATGTGATTGTCCAATTTGCATAATGTTTCCTCGCTTTCACTGCATTTGTACGATAGTTTCTCTTCAACCGAAGTTATTCATTTACTATTTAGCATTTTGAAAATGATTGATTAAAAGTCATCCTTTTGCTTTTCTTTTCTTCGTTGAATTTTCTGGTTCTCAATTACTTAAACTTTGCAATTTCATTGAACGTCACACTGGACTTTTCCGATCCTTTCACTAGAATGTGTTTTGATTTTGCTGGTGCAGTTCTCGATACCATCTACATGACGTAATTATATTTCGAATTTCTTTATGTGAAACATAGCATTTTACAATTAAAATCAGCCTGCGCTCATGCTCTGTCAGTTCTTTAGCTTAATTGCTTATTGAGGCCCACTTTTCTCGTGACATTTTGCAAAATCATAAATTGCTGTAGACATTTGTCTGGAAAAGGTGACACTCGCTTATCCATGTTTCTTATTCTCAATCATTTTCAGGGATCTGACGACAATAATTGATGCCATGAATGTTCACTCGACTCATCCTTGGCATAATTCTTTTAGAAAACATTTTTAATCCGATTTAGCATTTGGAACCAAGTAGTTGTGTAGTATGGAATCACACATTGTGATACAGCTCATTATGCTGAGCAGATATCCGAAATTAATCTGGTATAATTTCCCTCTATTTTCCCAGTATTCCTATAGCCTATTGTTATTCTTGTACACATACAGATTACTTTTAACTTATATCATTGTACTAGACTCTACCGCTTTATCTGGCAACAGATGGATTCACAGGTAGACAGAATATTCAAGAACGTGTTTGCCCTGCTTACATTTTTTAGGACGATGCATTGAGTATAGAAGTTGTGCTGTCATGTTCAGATTGTACAGGGCATTAATCGGACATTTTTAGATGATTGCATTAAATGGTCGTTTCTCTCTCTATTTGAAAGACGTTGTGAAACTTGAAAGAGTACAGAAAACATTTCGCAAGACGTTGCTGGGATTGGACGGTTTGAGATATAAACGGAGGTTGAACAGGCTGGGGCTCGTTTCCCCATCAGCGGTGGAGGAAGGGTATAGAGATTTCTCAAATAATTTAAGGTACAGAATAGTGATTGCCCAGGATACTTTTCCAAGTCTGGTGGAATCGAAACGCAAGGTTTAGTGTGAGAGGGATTTCTTTAAAAATGGCCAAAGTGGTAAAGGTTTCACACTGAGCGTAGTATGCAGAAGGAATAATCTGCCAGATAAAGTGGTGGAGGGTGATTGAATGCACGAAATGTATCAACACAGTTAGCTTGGAGAGATAACTAATGGAGGAATATCTTTGTGACCGAGGCCAAAGTTAATTTTGGAGGAATCACTGATTTCTTCATTCTTTTTCTATAGAAGCACGACAGTCTGGAACAGACGATTCGGCTGATCTTTTCCACACTGACTCTCTGAAGATCAAGCCTACCAGACTCAAACTATGCCTATAATCATTCATTTTCCATAACTAGCCCACATAGTCTGAACATCATGTACAATCTAAGTTCGCCAATCTGCCTATTCTGCAATTCTTTGAACTGTTGGAGCAAACTGGAGTACGTGGAGTAAACCTATGAAGATAAGAGAAGAAACGTGCAAACTCCACATTGGCAGTCGCCCGAGATTGGAATCAAACTCTTATTCCTCGCACTGTGAGGCAGCAGTGGTATGCACGAAGCCAAAATGCACTTTCTTCGTTCACCACTTTTCGTTTGGTCCTGTGAGATGGAATTGTAAGCATCAGATGACTGTTTAATGGCGACTAACAGCCTGTGTTAAAAGTGAAGCAGACCAAACAAGCTTGTGGTCGTTCGGGAGGCAAGGCCTGGTTGTTAATTGCAGTTGGATTCCTGACCCAAAGTTTCAGCAGAGGCTTCATCACTTGATATGAGGATTATGTTCAAACGGATTGCAGACGTTAGCCAGAATGGAGGACTTCTCCCCAGAAAATCCAGAAACTGTCTCATGAGACAGCAGATGCTAAATCATAACAAGCAACATTGTGAGGGGGCAGTCAGTCTACCATTGAGTGAGCAGGGTTTGAATTGGTTGTTGGACTGCGCTTTCCATAAGATTGAATCTGTTCTTGATTCAGCGTTATGAAGATTTGGAAACACTCGTCTAACCCTTCATTAGCAGCTCTTTAGAACCTCCGAGAATACAAAGTTGTTAATCATTTGGGTGTATTCATATTAGTGAATTTTAAAATGCATCTTGAATGATGCCATTATGAGAAACAACAGAGATACTTGCATGTAGAAAACACATCGTGAAACCATTTAAGTTATATCATAGATTTGTTATCTAATTTTATTTATCACTTTACTACCTTATTTGATTACCTCATTTTGTGAACAAACGAAGCGAAAAAAAAGGGTTTTTATACAATACAGTTTATTTGGGGGCGCATGGGCTGAATAAGCGACAGGTTGGGATGGAGAAAGACAGAGAGAAACAGTTGTACAGATAAAGGAGCGGCTAATAGCTAGCTTGGAGAAAGGATTAGCTGATAATAGAGTATTAGTGGCTAGTTTCTGAGTGTTAGCAGCCTATGTGATGACAAGCGCTGATGTTATGGGAGTGTCCGAAAGAAAGGAGTTCGCTCCTCCAGCTCTAAAATTGAATTAGACATTTTTTTTAGAAGGCGACAGAGTTCCAAAGTAGAAAATAAGGCGTTCTTCTTCGAGCTTACACTGGGCTTCATTGGAGTACTGTTGCAATCCTGAGACAGAGCTGTTTGCCAGAAAACATGGGGATGTCCTGAAGTGGCAAACAACAGCAAGGTCTCGGTTCTTTGGGAAAGTACACACCTGTTCTGCGAAATGATCAACAAATCTCCTCTTCATTTCTCCAAAACAGAGGAGACCACGTTGTAAGCGGCAGTTAATTGAAATACAAATAAAAGGCTGATTAACTTGAAAGGCGTGACTGAGTCTGTGGAGGGCCTCGCGGGAGGGAGGAAGTAAAGGGTCGAGCATTACATCATTTTGGAAGGTACCTGTTTGGCTTCAGGAAATTGTGAGGCTTGAAGGAGGATTGGACTACAATGTCCATCAGGAGACAGTCCTTGCTGACAAGGGAGAGTATGGCAAAAATGTGTCTGGTGATGGAATCCCGTTAACCTGGCGAAAATGGACGGTGGTGAGACGGTAGTTCAAGGCAGAGCCTATTGTTTCTCTGAGTGGGAAAAGGGTTAAGGGCTGAAGTGCGGGAACAGGTTTGATTTCGGCTGAGGGTCCATTAACTATAGCACAACGGATTCCTCGCTTGATGAAGAAAGTGCGCGTTTACAATGTCCCCTTATCATGGTTTGCATCATCAGAAATTAAGCAACAGGAATGAAGACACTGCTGGAATAAAATGTAGTCTTTATAGGAAACATAAGAGGATTCCAGTAAATATAACAGTGGAAATCATTGACTTGTGGTAGATATTGATGGCCTCATAAATGGAAATTGAGATAGTGAAGAAGAGAAGAGAGTGGTGATAGATGGAAAAGGTGAAGGTGAAAGTAAAGTGGAAATGGGATGGAAATAGATAAATCTTTTCAATTCAGAAGTAGAAAGGGAAGCAGCATCAATGGTGCTTTCGAGACCAGCAGAACGTTTTGGTAGCCAGACTACACTGGTAAAAAGGAATGGTGAACAAACAGACATGCATAACAGGGGTTCATAAGAGTACGTATGGCCATTCCTTTTACCTGACCGCAGTGAGTGGAATTAAAAGCCAATTTGTTCATGGTGAAATCACGTTCGGCCTGGTAGACGAACGTGATTCTCGATGGTGTCACTTCTGACTCTTTTCCCAGGGTGATACACAGAGCAATATGGCCATCCAAATGTGGTCACTTGTTTTGGTCAAATGGAGACTTTTGGACCACGTAAACTAGAAATTCTGATGTTGACAAAAAACGCCTGAGACATCACGAATGCAAATGGGAAGGGACTGCGCTGGAGAGAATAGAACAGAATCGAATTTGGAAAGAGATGAATTTCAAATGTCAACATCAGGCAGAAAGAGTAGGTGTGCTGAATATTATTGTCTATAATCTTATGGAGGAGATAATACTGGGCGAACCAGAGTTAGGAGACTACGAACTTGGATGCAGTAATGAGGACATCACTGGATGAAATATGTTTATTGACCGTTGTGGATAACATGGCGTGGCGTTCCATGGTAATGTCACGTTCGCTTTGCATAGAATAGACATCTGAACGTTGGTGCTCATATTTTGCAATGCAGAGGTCAGGACACTAGTTAAAAACAAATGCGTACTTCTCAGCAGATTTCACAAATATGAAGTTTGGTTTGGATGTGAGAGCACAGAATACAGTCACCTCAGAGGCAGATCAGTTTGAATGCATAACGGGATATGGGTGTGTGTGTGTCAGAGGAAGTGAAGCTTCCAATGTCATACCGACAGTTATCAATGAACAGGTCAAATGCCCGTAAGAAAAGAAAACTCAGAGAGAGAGTAGCAGGTGGAAGGAGAGTGTTGGAAATGAGTGAAGGTGTCTGTGGGATTGGAAAAGAATTATTGACCAATGAAATGGGACCGAGGTGAACGGGGACATTAGGCTTTCCGGCATTAAATACTGCAACCCTCAACATATCCAATTTTTTGACATCTTGTTCAGAAAACAACTGTGGAAAACGAATGATGGAAATGCATAAACGGAAAGTTGCAAAAGGGATGATAACTCAACTGCGCAGGTTGAAGAATGATTGACTAAAATGGTGTTGAAACAATAGTGTCTGCAAACAAGCACAACCACTCTGGTTCTATTGTAAGCCTCCTACGAGTTCAAGACTGAAAGGTTGTATGAACATTTCAAATTGTGCAATTAATCCAGGATAAAAAAAAGTCCCTGCATTTTCAGAGATGTGATCACAAGATGTTGTCTTCTGCATTACAAGATGTGCTCGAGAGAGAAACATGATTCTGGATGAATTAGATTACTTACAGTGTGGAAACAGGCCCTTCGGCCCAACAAGTCCGCACCAATCTGCCGAAGCACAACCAACCCAGACCCATTCTCTTACATTTGACCCCTTCACCTAAAACTACGGGCAATTTAGCATGGCCAATTCACCTAACCTGCACATATTTTGACTGTGGGAGGAAACCGGACCACCCGGTGGAAACCCATGCAGGCACAGCGAGAATGTGCAAACTCCACACAGTCAGCCGCCTGAGGTTGGAATTGAACCCGTGCCTCTGGTGCTGTGAGGCAGTAGTGCGAAACACTGTGCCACCGTGCCGCCCAAATTGATGAAGTATAAAGCAGCCACCTAACTTCCTGATAGAAGAGCTCAGTAGTGATTGTTAAGTGACAAAAACATGCATTTCTTTCGCAATTTAGGCAGCAACTGAAACGCCCTCAGTGTTTTCTTTTTGAGAATACAATCACACGATCATCGATATGACCCTTCCCCAGATGCTGACCCGATCAAATAGTCTGTGGGTTACCCTAAGCCTTAGTGCCGGCAGGCCGTGCAAAAATTCACTTCATGCAGTCATGAGATTTTCTATGAAATACAATCCTCTACGTGAAGTAACATACATTCTGTCCTGAAGAAGGGGAACACATGAAACATCGAAAACACGATCTCCAGATTTTGCACGCCCTGTTGTGTTGTCCCAGCCTCGTGCTTGTCTGATGCATGTTCATAAAGCACACATGTCAGAGAAAATTCTGGAATTACACAGCACCGTGCAATAAGCCAGAACAATCACTAGTTATACGCACTGTTATGATTTTAGAAATGGTGTCGATAAAACTGCATTCAACAGACAAAGTGAGACTGGGAGAGTTTGATTCTATCGAATATAAATCCAAACATCAGGATTTTTTTACTTTTGCCTTCAGTTTGATTGAAGTTGTTGGACCTGACTAACTATTCACGCTGATGATTTACCCAGTACCTCAAGCACTCAGTTATTTATCCATTGACATGTACAAAATATGTCTGTAAAAGTGTCGGCGAAAATACAGAAAGTGACACCGATGCACAGGAGAAACCAAAATAACTTTAAAAATACGAGCCTGAAACTCAGCAGTCACAGAGCACAGAGTCACCTGAGCTCGTGAATGCAGCGACCTGAGAAGTTTAGGAGGTCAGAAAAAAGGAAGACTAACAACGTAGAAGAGTCTCATCACATAAGAGATGGAAGACCATACATAGCTCAAAGGGTTTTTAGCTTGAAGGAGATTACAATTAATAGATTTGCGGTTGCAGGAGGCGGCTGTAGATAGGAACTGGCTAATTTGCATAATTTGCCTGACTTCATAAGTGCCAGCAGTTTTCACCTTTGAATTTCTTGTTTCTTTCATATGATGTCCAACACAAAAATATATCTGTTGATTAACAATAACCAACATGAGTAATGAAAGTTTTATTAATTCATGGGATGAGGGTGTCGCCGGCTCAGCCTGCATTTATTGTCCATCCCGTGAGGGCGTTTAAGACACAACCACATGACTGTGTGTCAGGAGTCACATGGAGGCCAGACCAAGTAACGGCGACAGATTCCTTTCTTAAAGGACATGGGTGAGCCAGACGTTTTTCTTCCAACAATCGTCATTCGATTCATGGGTATCATCCGGTTCTTACTAGCAGATTTTACATGATTAATTCCACCACTCGCTGTGGCACGATTGAAACCCACATCCCCACTGCCTTGGTCTCTAGTTTAACAGTGTAGTGATAACGCCTCTCGGCCATTGCCACCATGAAAATGATTGATTCCACGAAGACTTGGTGCATGGAAAAGGCAATTTCCTTTTGATTGGCTCTGACATGGCCAGTCAGAGTATTTGAGCTCCCACATGAATCATTTATTGTCACACAAGAAGTGGAAGCCTGCAATTCTCCTGCTGAAAGCAATCTACTATCCAACACTTGGATCCCTTACTGTTCACGATGAGTCAAAACATTTTCTATCAGTTTTCATTCCGATGCAACCTCTTTAGACACGTTTGACACACCTCTGGAAGACTGGAGGTGATGCATCATGATGCAGCAGAAGGGCAACACCACAACGCCATGGGAGGGTGACATTATAATCTCTCCGACTGTTGATGCTTGTCATTTCTCTGCGTGTTTATTCAGCGCATTGAGTCATGCAAGCAATTTGCTTGTGCCAACTTTTTGCAATAGCTAGTCTTGAGAGTTGGCTAGTCACGCTTGCGTTCTAAGCTCTGCTTCTGCTTTATCATCCTCGCGTGATGTGAATGCAGCTTAATGATCGTGTGTAATGTTCAAGTGTCTTGTTTTACATTACAGAATTATCTCAGCGCTGGATTACTAAATTTTAATGTTGTATATTGTTCATCACATCAAATTTACTCAGCATCATACTTCATTCCAATCACGCTTTGGTATATTATTCAATGTTGTTCCCGTATCCCATAGTAATCAATTTCGATGCTTTCACAAAGAAATTGTACCTACCCAAGCGTATGAATGTTTACATTTTGGCCATAGCAACGACAGCGATGGTCCTCATCAACGGTGTAAAACTCTATTACGTCTTGAGTTATCACTTTCCCTGTTCATTACTTCCTTTTACTCTTATTTGCTGAATTATCATGAATGCTGTCACTGCGAATTCATCTGTTTGGTGCATTGTCTCCTTCATATTAGACAGATTTGTCGTGTTCTATTGCCAGAACGTCTAAAGTATTGCGTCAGAATCACTCTGGTAATAAGCATCAATTTGAAGGAAATACTAGTTTTATTTTCTTATGAAGCTGAGAGAATTATTACTTAATTCCAGCAGTGTTTTTACGTTTTCTTCAAGCAGATGGCATAGCAGCTGCGGGTTCTGGGTTTAGATGTTCCAGTAAATACAGGAAAAGTGATGTGTGTGTGGCATTGTTTGTTAAGGGCTGTATTATGGTGGCACAAAGGAGATTTGATGAAGACTTGTCTAATAAGATAGGGTTGAGGTAAAAAAAACAGGAAAGGAAATGTAACCCTGCTACAGTTCCAGTGATGTTGAGGGCAATATTGTAAAGGCATTTCTGTACCGGAGTGGGTAGCTGTTATGGAAAACATTAACTTTGCAAGTATTGACTTAGCTGGGTCACTTTTTGTCCAGTGTGTGCAGAAGAATATCCTGACACAGTATGTTAATAAGCCAGCATGAGACGAGGTCACATTTGGATTTGATGCTGGGTAATGAATCAGGTCAGGTGTTAGATTTGAATGTCAGTGAGCAACTTGAAACGTGAACTTACAGCAGGGCATGCTTTTCTGCTGGCAGAAAGGCAACATTGAAGCAATTAGTTGATTTTTAGAATGGATAAGACAGGGACGGAACCCGCAGGGGATGCGCACAACTGAAATATGAGACTCGTTCAAGTAACAGCTACTGTGTGTGCTTGATAAATATATACCTGTCAGGCAGTGAGGAAGTGGTCGAGCGATGGAGCCATGGTTTACTAAAGAAGATAAATCGTTTTTCAAGAAAGAAGGAGGCTGATGTGAGGATGAGACGTTGATGGCTCAGTTAGGGCGGTGGAGACTTACAAGTCCGCCAGGAAGGAACTAAAAGCAAAGAAGAGCCAGGATTGGACATGAGAAGTCGTTGGCAGGTAGGATCGAGGAAAAATATGTACATTGTACATTTCTATAGGTATTTCAGGAACAAACGAATAACTTGAGTATGTTTAAGGCCAGTCAAGGACAATAGTGGGAAGTTGTGCGTGGAGTCCGAGAGACTAGGAGAGGCACTATGTGAATATTTTTGGTCAGTATTCACACTGGAAAACGGTAATGTTGTCCAGGAGAATACTATGATAAAGGCTATTAGACCAAATCGGATGGAGGCTCATAAGTGGGAGATTTAGTAATTCTGGAGAGTGTGAATATACATAATCTCTGATGGGATTTATCCTAGGTTTTTCTGGGAAGCCGAGGAGGAGATTGTACAAAATTTGGCTTTGATATATATGGCGTTATTGTCTAAAGGAATAGCGCCAGAAGACTGGATGATGGTTGATAATGTCCCCTTATTCAAGAATGGGGCTAGAGTAAAATCTGGTAATTATAGAACAATGAGCCTTACTTTTTTTTCTGGGTAAAGTGATGGAAAGGATCATACTAGATTGCATTTACAAGAATGTAAAAATGAATTCAAGGTTTGTGGGAAGATTTGTAGCTCGGGTGCTCGTTGTTGTGGTTCTGTTCGCCGAGCTGGAAGTTTGTGTTGCAAACGTTTCGTACCCTGGCCAGGAGACATCATCAGTGCTCTGGAGCCTCCTGCGAAGCGCTTCTTTGATGTTTCTTCCGGTATTTATAGTTTCAGAACTGACAGCCAGACTACTGCAACCCTTAGGACTCATAACGGCACACAAACCAACAGCCACGCTCAGACAACAACTTACTAGAACAAAGGAGCCAATACCCAACATGAGCAAAACTAATGTAGTTTACAAAATACCATGCAAGGACTGCACAAAACACTATATAGGACAAACAGGAAGACAGCTAACAATCCGCATACATAAACATCAACTAGCCACGAAACGACACGACCAGCTATCCCTAGTAGCCACACACTCAGACAACAAGCAACATGAATTCGACTGGGAAAACACTACTACCATAGGGCAAGCCAGACAGAGAACAGCCAGGTAATTCCTAGAGGCATGGCATTCATCCACAAATTCCATCAACAAACACATCGACCTGGACCCAATATACCAACCACTACTGCGGACAGCTGAAACTGAAACCCAGAAGCGGCAAGGACAGACCACTATAAATACCGGAAGAAACATCAAAGAAGCGCTTCGCAGGAGGCTCCAGAGCACTGATGATGTCTCCTAGCCAGGGGACGAAACGTTTGCAACAAAAAATTCCAGCTCGGCGCACAGAACCGTAAAAATGAATATTACGATTAGAGATAGCCAACAAGGTGTTATGAAGGGTGGATCGTGCAACACAAAACTTACTGAGTTCTTTGACATGGTGACCGAATAAGTGAATGAGGGCCAATCAGCCGATGTTGTTTATAAGGATTTTACTCATGTATTGATAATGTTTCCCACGGTAGGCAATGACAAAACTACTGGGGTATCGAATTGGGCGGTGATTTTGCAATTTGCATCAAAATTTGGCGAGTTGAAAGAAGACATAAGGTTGTGTTTGATGGGAAATGTTCATCCTGGTGTTCAATTACTAGCGACATATCGCAAGGAATTTATGTGATCACAGCTGTTGTCATTTCCATAAATGACATGGAAGGGGGCGGAGAACGATGTGTTCGTAAATGTGTGGGTGGCGTTGAGATAGGTGGAGTTATGGACAGAGACGAAGGATGCTGCAGCTTTCAGAAGGATGTAGATAAGCTGCAGAGCCGGGCTGAGAAGTGGCTAATAAAGGTAAATGCGGAAATGTGTGATGTGATTCACTTTAGAAGGAGTCAAGGAATGCAGAGTACTGCGCTAATGTTAAGATGGAAGGAAGTTTGGATGAGCAGAGAAATTTTGAAGTGCATGTACATAGATTCCAGAAAGTTGCTCTTCAGGTTAATAAAGTTGTAACGAAGGCATACAATGTGTTAACGTTTTATTGGTAGAGGTATTCAGTTTCGGAGTCATATTGAGCCATCAAAACATCTGCTGCAGCTGCAGTCGGACTTTGCATACAGTTCGAGTTGCTGCATTAAAGGAAGGATATGGAAGCATTTGAAATGGTGCGGAGTAGATTTATCAGCATGTTGTCTGGTCTGGAGGGAAAGTCCGATCAATAAATTCGAAAAGAATTTAGGCTCCTTTCCTTGAAGAAAACACGGTTGACAAGTGACTTAAAAAGACATATTAGATGATTAGAAGATTAGATAGGTAGATAGGCAGGGACTCTTTCCACAGATGGTGATGGTTAACATGAGGGGACATAAGTTTACATTGAGGAGTGATACATATCGGACATTGGTCAAAGGTAGTTTCCTCAGTCAAAGAGGAGTAAGTGCGTGGAACTCCATATCTGCATCAGTCATTGACTCACCTTACTTACGGGCATTTAAATCATCATTGAATAAACATATCTATGATAATGGAATAGTGTACATTCGAAGGGCTTCAGATTGGTTTCACAGGTCATCTCATGTTCGAGGGCCAAAAATCCTGTACTGCGCTATAATGTTCGATGTGTTGTGTTCTCTATTCTATATCACGTTTTACACCGCCTGGGTCATTCAGATGCCCTTTACTCTGATTGTCTTTTTCATGTCATGAATTGTCCAATGTATTGCAATGGAGAATTGAACCCTTACTGGACTCCGGAGTCCTAAAACTGTGAGAATTAAACAAAACTGCTGAATACGTGAACTGCAGGAAGTGTAGCATTTTAATATTCTCTCTGTTAGTTTTTTTTTCAAGTTTTGCTTTACAATTGCTATGAGATTCGGCGTTCTGAAACTAACAAATATATGTTATTGCAGAGGTTAGTTCACATACCTTAAATTTATCGCCACAGTAATGAGAAATTCTTTGAATTTTTTTTAAACACAAAGATTTCTGCAGGTATTAACGTTGGAAGTAAGTTCACCGTAAGTCCATAAAATGAATCCAGCTAAGCTAATGTTCTTCCCAATAAAGTTTTAGCTTCACATCTTGCTCAGTCAGAAAACATTCTGGTTTTTGGTAAAATCAAATACTACTCTTTTCTGCATTGGTATATCTTAGATTTTCGTAGCACTTTTGATGTGAGTAGGGATTTCGGTTTTCTAATTTCTTTTTTGAGTAAATACAAACGACTCCAGCAAATATAGTGCACCCTGAATTCAGAGCCCCAACGTAATGTTATGATAATGGAGTTGAGCGCAATCTGAGAAAGAAAGCTTTCCAGCACAGACACTGAGATCCTTTGAAGTATTTGAAACTGGAATTTAAAACCATTAGTCAAGATATTTTCAGTTCTAAACAGCGGTACATTGTCTGTACATGCCTTGCCAATTCTGTTAGACACAGCATCAGATTATTCTATTAATGGGCACATTATGAGAGAAAGCCGATCAATGAGAAGTTTGGTAGGATTCTTTTCAAGCGACTGATGTCCTGTGGAGGGAATAGCCCACATGCAGTCAATTGAGGGCTCTCGTCACTTCTTTTGTCGTAGTCATTTCTTAAAATTGGAGTTTCACACACATTAAACGTGCATACTATTACCAAATGTGATTTCTGCTTGGACGTCTTACGGAACATTATGAAAATGTAAAACCATCGAGGCACTCATCATGAATGGCAGCATTTGTAAATAGTGGAAACAGTTCACGTTTTCAGTACAGCGTTCCGTCTTTCGAATGGTTGCGTACTTTTACGAAATTTTCTCTGCTCGTGTTGTGAAATAAATGGCGAATAACGCTCTGAGCGAAGGTTGGTACAGTTCCATTAAGAGCTAAAATAAGTGTTTTTAAGGGCTATAAGTAAGCAGCAACCCAAGAGGAGCATAACCAGAAACATTGTAAAAAAAATCGAAGTGATGCAAATTATTGTAATGCAAACCGAACGTGCATGAATAAATTCAATTATTTCTTGCACAACCCTTGGAGAGTTTAAAAAAAAGCCTTGAGACCAATTACTTCATTTCAATGATTTCTAATCAACCATTTCCACTCGGTGAGAAAGAAAAAAAGTGTTTTGAGGCGTTTTCTAACTCTGTAAAGTTATTATTAGAAATGGGGTGCAACGTTGAAAAAATGTACAATGTGTTTATCGGTTAGCTTTCATTTATCTGCTTTGAACATTGTGAATGGGTTCTCAATTGAAATGAGTTGGATGGCGAGTATGAACAGCGAACAATCAAAGCTGAGAACACTAATCACTGTGTTTTCAGAGAATAACTTCTGTAATGAATCATGCATGTGTTTTTGTAAGAGATCTTTTTGTGGACTATCAGCATGAAAGGTTGATAATGAAACGTCAGAGCACTAATGGTCCCTGGGAAAACCACGGTAAATGTAAATTCTACTGATCAGGTCGAGGTAGATCTGTCTGTATGGAATGGACAAATTGGATGCAAGTCCAGAAGAGTATAAACACTTACGAAAAGTTATGGAAAAATGAAAAGTGATACTTTTTACTTCAACATTGCAGACTGAATTATAAAGGATGTGCAAATTAAAGGAATTTCAACCGAAAAAGAATTCAACAAAAACTACAATGCACAAACTTGCATCTATTGTGAGAATAATCCACCACAAAGTATTTCTCAAAGTGAATTAGAACATGACCTGAAGCATACTATAAAAAATAGGTTTTGGACTGATTTATAAAGCCATTGATTCTTAGAATCATAGAAGTGTACAGCACGGAAAAAGACCCTTCAGTCCAAATCCTGCATGCCGACAAGCTATCCGAACCAAATCTAGTCCCACCTGCCAAACCGGTCATTTATCTCACCAAACCGTTCCCATCCAAATGCCTTTTAAATGTTGCAATTGAACGAGCCTCCACCACTTCATCTGGCAGCCCATTCTATATGCGCACCATCCTCTACGTGAAAACATTGCCCTTTCGGTCTCTTTCATCTCTCACCCAGAATCTATACCCTTTAGTCCTTGACGTTATCTATTTACCCTGTCTATGCCCCTCATGACTTTATAAACATTTCTAAGATCACCCTCAGCCGCTGACGCTCCAGGGAAAAGAGTCCGGACCTATTCAACATATCCCTTTAGCTCAAATCCTTCCAACCTGGCAATATGGTTGGAAATCATTTCTGACACCTTTCAAATTCCACAGCAACCTTCCGATAGGAAGGAGAACAGAACTGCATACAATATTCCAAAAGTGGCTTAACCAACGTCCTGTACAGCTGCAGTATGACCCTCCAGCACCTGTACTCAATTCTCTCACCAACGAAGCAAAGCATACTAAACGCCTTCGTCTCTATCCTAACGAACTGCAACTCCACTTTCAAGGGCCTGTGAAACTACACTCCAAGATCTCTTTGTTCAGCAACATTTCCCAGCACCTTATCATTAAGAGTATTATTCCTGCAAAGATTTGCTTTCCCAAAATGCAGCACTTCGCATTTATCTATACTAAACTCCACCTGCCACTTCTCAGTCCATTGGCTCATCTGAACAAGATCCAGTTGTAATATCAGGTAAGCTTCTTCGCTGTCCACTATCCTCCAATTTCGGTGTCATCTGCAAACTTACTAACTGTACATCTTTAGCTCACATCCAAACCATTTATATAAATGACAAAAAGTAGTGGGCCCAACACCGATGTTTGTGGCACTCCACTAGTCACAGGCCTACAATTTGAAAAGCAACCCTTCATCAGCACCCTCTGTCTTTTACCTTTGAGACAGTTCTGTACCAAATTGCTAGATCTCCATGCATTCCATGATATCTCATCTTTCTAAACAATCTCCCGTCAGGAACCTGTCAAACGCTTTACTGAAGACAGTCTAGATCACATCTGCCGATCTGCTCTCACCAATCCTCTTTGTTACTTCTTCAAAAAGTTCAATCAAGTTTGTGAGACATGATTTCCAACGCACAAAGCCATGTTGACTATCCCTAATCAATCCTTGCCTTTCCAAATACATGTACATCCTATCCCTCAGGATTTACTCCAACTTGCCCACTACTGACGTCAGGTTCACTGATCTATAGTTCCCTGGCTTGTCTTACCACATTTCCTAAATAGTGGCACCACGTTAGCCAACCTCTAGTCTTCTGGCACCTCACCTGTGACTAACGATAATGCAAATATCTCAGCAAGACTCCCTGAAATCACTTCCGAGCTTCCCGCATTGCTCCAGAGTACACCTGATCAGGTGCTGGTGATTTATCCACTTTGAAGCGGTTCAATGACACCCAGCACTTCCTCCTCTGTTATACGCAGATGATTCATCTATTTCCCAACATTCTACATCTTCCATGTCCTTTTCCACAGTAAACATCCAACTCCTGCGGCTTCAGACAAAGGCCGCTTTGCTGACCTTTGAGGGGCCCCATTTTCCACCTTGTTACGCTTTTGTCCTTCATGTATGTGTTTAAACCCCTTTGGATTCTCCCTAACTCTATTTGCAACTGAAGCCATGCATTCATTACGGTGATTAAAGTCCACAGATATTCTTCATCGTGTATTTTTGTTTATCTCGTTCCACAGAAGTTTGAAAAAAGAACTCATTCAAAACATGTACGTGTCATTGGCTGGGTGAGCAAAGAACGAAGAAAAATACAGTGCAGGAACAGGCCCTTCGGCAAAATAAGCCTGCGCTAATCCAGATCCTCTATTTAAATCTGTCGTGTTTTTCCCACAGATTTGCCCAAATTACTCCAGAGTTATCCTAAGCAATCCACATCCTTCCTATAATGTTGTGACCAGAAGTGCACACAGCATTCCAAGTGTGGTCACACCAGTGTTTTGTAGAGGTGTGATTTATGACACACAGATAACATTACCTAACCCTCTGATTGTCTTATACGTCTCAATTAATTCACCACTCAACCTTCTTGTCTCTAACGAAAACAGCCTCATGTCTGTTAGCCTTTCCTGGTAAGACCATCACTCGAAACCAGGCAACATCCCGGTAAAGCTCCTCTGAACCCTTTCCAAAGCTTCCACATCCTTCCTTCAGTATTTAATCTATAAATGCGTGCCATTCTTCCAGTGCAACCGCACCAGAGCTTTGTAACACGATCGAATGGAGCCAAAACTGAAACCCTCTTCCAGTAAAAAACAATTCACCGTATGCCCTCACAGCAACCCCACCAAACATGGTGGCAACTTTCAGGGATCTATGTACATTGTCACCAAGATCTCTCTGTTCATCATCGAAACCAAGAATTGAACCATTATCCCAATGCTCTGTATTCCTGTTGCTCCTTCTAATGTGAATCACTTCATACATTTCCGCTTTAAACTACATTTGCCACCCCTTAGGCCAGCTCTACAGTCTACCTATGTCCTTTTGTAACCTGCAACATCCTTTGGCAATATCCACAACTCCATCGATCTTAGTGTCGCCTGCATGTTAGCAACTCAACCTCCTCTGTACCCATCCAGGTCATTTATTTTAAAAATGACAAACAGCATTTGTCGTGAAACAGATCCTTGCAGTACACCACTAGTAACTGAACTTCGCAATGCACATCTCCCATCAATCACCATCCTCCATCTTCTTTCAGCTCGCCAATATCTGATCCAAACCAGAAAATCACTCTCAATCCCATACCTCCGTATTTTGTGCAATAGCCTACCGTTGGGAATCCTATCAAACACCTCCTGAAATCCATGTGCACCATACTAACTGCTTGACCCTCATCCACCAGTTTGGTCACCTGCTCAAAGAACTCAATAAAGCTTGTAAAGCACTACCACGCCTTCATAATATCGCATTAACTACCCCTAATAAATGTATGCCTTTCTATATGATTATAAGTCATTTCTCTTGAATCTTTTCACAAAACTTCACATACAAACAAAATAACGCTCATTGCGATAAAATTACGAGGGTTGTCTCTACTCCCCTTCTTGACGAAAGCAACAATATTTGATATCCTCCAGAATTCTAGCTCTGCTCGTGTAGACAATAGCTACATACATGTCAAAGGCAAAGGTTCTGCAATCTACTCCCTGACTTCCCAGAGACTCCTAGGATAATTAGCATCCGGCCTAGGTGACTTATCTATTTTCACAAGTTCCAGAATTGCTAACAACTCGTTTTTTTTGATGGAACTCAATCCCATCTAGTCTAGTAGCCTCTCTTCGACCAAAATGTATTTTTCAAGTTTGAATACTGACGAAAGATATTCATTGAGCACTTCTCCTATCTCCTCTGACTCCACGCACAACTTTCCACGATTGTTCCTGATTGCTGCTCGTTGGATGCTGCCTGAACTGCTGTGCTATTCCAGCACCACTGATCCAGAATCTGGTTTCCAGCATCTGCACTCATTGTTTTTATCTCTGCACCGAAACTTACTCTAGTCCATCTTGAATTCGTGACATATCGAAAGAAAGCCCTAGAATTTTCATTGGACGCAGCTGCCATGTCCACTCCTAGCTATTCTTAGTTCTCTCTTCAGGTCCTTCCTGGCTAACATATAACTCTCAATTGCCCGAACTGGGCCTTCACGCCTCATCTTTACATAAGCATTCGTATTCCTCATGATATGAGTTTCAACTTACTTAGTGAACAATGGCTCCCTCACTCGAACACTTCCAATCTGCCTGACAGGTACATACCAATCAATGACTTGCATTAGATGTACCTTGTATAAACTTCACAATTAAATTCTGCCCATCCTCTGCAGTTCCCTGCCCCCTTCCTATTCAGCCTAAACCTTTCCAAATCATTCATAATTGCATTTCCCCAGCTATGCGTCTTGCCCTGCATTATGTAACTATCCCTTTCCATCGATAAACTGAACATAACTTAATTGTGGTCTCCAACACCAAAGTTCTCACGTAACTCCAAATCTAACACCTGTCCTGATTCATTACCCAGTATCAAATTCATTGCAGCCTCGCGCCTTGTTGATCTGCCTATATACTGTGACAATAACCGTCATGCACACATTGGACAAAAATAACTGACACATTTAAAGTACTCGAACTATAGTATTTCCAAAGGATATTTGGCAAGTTAAAGCCCGCCCCCTACCCTGCTGCTGTCGCTTCTATTCAGAATTATCTTTGCTATCTTTTCCTCTGCAACTCTGCAACTATTCCAACGTCTATAGAAAACTCCCATAGTGTGACCTTTCCTTCCCTGTTTCTGTCCTTAGCCCTTACTACCTCAGTAAATGTTTCCTCAAACGTCCTTTCTGCCAACGTAGTGCTGTCCTTCACTGAGAATGCCACACCTCCCCCTCTTTAACCTCATTACCTGTTCTTGCTGAGATATCAAGGCCCTGGAAACTGCAGTAATCATTCTTGTCCCTGCTCTATCCATGACCCGTTTCCTTGACAGCTACATCAGAAAGAAATTCCAGATTGGCATCTTGTTAGAGACAAAAATCCACCACAACTCGGAACTAAATGATTGCAGCTAACGGCAGTTCTGCTCCTGCTGACGTCCCACAGTGCCTCATCAGTGTCCTGTTTTATTTGCTTGATCCTCGAGAAATATGCCCTACTTCGCCAGATGTAGCAACATGTAATTCAATGGGAGCGAACTTTACGATGAATGGGTCTTCACCTCTGTCAGGATTGTGTACTGACACTCATTATTTTCGATAGTCTTGGTCTTTTATGCCTCAGCCTGCTCAGTCCGTGGTTGTCCTGTGGAGACACACTTGGCAATGGATATTGCAATATCCACCAATGTTGTGAAAACAAAGATTGCAGATGTTGAAAACCAGATTCTGGATGAACGGTTTTGGAAGAGCACAGCAGTTCAGGCAGCATCCAAAGTGCAGCGAAATCGACGTTCCAGGCAAAAGCCATTCATCAGGAATAAAAGCAGTGAGCCTGAAACACGGAGAGATAAGCTAGAGGAGGTTGGGGGTCGGGAGGCACCCCCCACCCACCCACCCACGCTTCCTGGACCTCTCCATCTCCATTAATGACGACCGAGTTGACACTGACATTTTTCACAAAGCCACCGACTCTCATAGCTACATGGATTACGCCTCTTCCCACCCTACCTCTTGCAGAAATGCCATCCCGTATTCTCAACTCCTTCGCCTCCGCCGTATCTGCTCCCAGGAGGACCCGTTCCATCATAGAACACACCAGATGCCCTTCTTCTTTAGAGACCGCAATTTCCCTTCCCACGTGGTTAAAGATGCCCTCCAATGCATCTCGTCCACATCCCGCACCTCCGCGCTCAGACCTCACCCCTCCAACCTTAAGGAGGACAGAACGCCCCTGGTGCTCACCTCCCACCCTACAAACCTTCGCATAAATAAAATCATCCACCGGCATTTCCGCCACCTCCTAAAAGACCCCACCACCAGGGATATATTTCCCTCCCCACCCCTTTCGAACTTCCGCAAAGACCGTTCCCTACATGACTACCTGATCAGGTCCACGTGCCCCTACAACCCAACCTCCCATCCTGGCATTTCCCCCTGCCACCGCAGGAACAGTAAAACCTATGCTCACACCTGCTCCCTCAACTCTATCCAAGGCCCCAAAGGAGCCTTCCACATCCATCAAAGTTTTACCTGCAAATCCACTAAAATCATTTATTTTATCCATTGCGGTCTCCTCTACATTGGGGAGACTGGGCGCCTCCTTGCAGAGCGCTTTAGGGAACATCTCCGGGACACCCACACCAAGCAATCACACCGCCCACTGGCCCAACTCCCCCTCCAAATCTGCCGAGGACATGGAGGTCCTGGGCCTCCTTCACCGCAGCTCCCTCACCACCAGACGCCTGGAGGAAAAACGCCTCATCTTCCGACTCGGAACACTTCAACGCCAGGGCATCAATGTGGACTTCAACAGTTTCCTCATTTCCCCTTCCCCACCTCACCCTAGTTCCAAACTTCCAGCTCAGCACTGTCCCCATGACTTGTCCAGACTTGTCCGACCTGCCTAGCTCCTTTTCCACATATCCACTCCACCCTCTCCTCCCTGACATATCACCTTCATCCCCTCCCCCATTCACCAATTGTACTCTATGCTACTTTCTCCCCACCCCCACCCTCCTCTAGCTTATCTCTCCACGCTTCAGTCTCACTGCCTTTATTCCTGATGAAGGCCTTTTGCCAGAAATCTCAATTTCGCTGTACTTTGGATGCTGCCTGAACTGTTGTGCTCTTCCAGCACCACTGATCCAGAATCAACCAATGTTACTTTGTCTAAATGCTTAACCCTCACTAGATTCATCATTTTGCTTTCATCTTTGACGATTATTGATTTATTAATGAGGAGTCGTGGGTAGGGCTGCAGGCATCCATCAGCAGGATAATTCATTGACTGTCCTTTACCGGTTAACATGACTTTTCCTTTGTTTCTGAAGTGAATATTGTGGAATTCCAGGATAAATTCTTTCCCAATTATATGCAATAGTGCCACAACTAATGGTGGGCCTATTCTTCCGGTGAGACAAGATGTGTATAGTATAGTGGTGATGGTTCCTGAGACGCTGCCCATCATAGAAATGTAGAAATTTTGCTATCGTGGATGATCGTCCAAATCACTAGCTTAACCCTGCTTTTTACCTCATAATCTTTCATCCTATTCACCACAAGTATTGTATCTTGCCTTCACCTGAACACATTCAACTTTTTGACATCAACTATTTCTGGTCGGAATGATTTCCACGGGCACAGCGGTCTTTGGGTGAAGAAATGTCCCCTTTTCTCCGTACTAAATGCACAAACACAAAAAGAAATCAGCTTGTGTCTCCTGCTTCTACATGTAGCCACAACAGCTAACCTCCTCTCTCCATATACCCTATCTACTCCAGTTAGAACTTTTCAAGTTTCACTGAAATTCTACCTCCGTCGTCGGAACAGCGAAATCAATCCTATCCTTTTTCATCTTTCCTCAGAGGTAGTTGATGCCAAAAAGTTGAACGTATTCCACCATTCCCGGAATCAGTCTGGTAAACCTTTAGTGCACTCCAGAGAACACAAGTGCATCCTTCATCAGAAAAGAAGACAAACACTGCTCAAAGTATTTGAGGCCCTGTATAACTGCAAGAATACATCTCTATTCCTGCACTTGAAACTTCTTGCAATGTAGGCCAACTTACCACTCGCCTTGTGTACTGCCTGCTGCGCCTGCACACCTTACCTGTAGCAACTGCTGCACAAGGAACCCAAGTCCCGCGACACCATCCCCACTCCCACTTTATAACCAATCAGGTTGTTATCTCACTTTTTGTTTTTGCTTCCAAAATGAATAACCTCACATTCATCCAGGTTATGCTGCATCTGCAACTGATTTACACGCTCAACCAAACTGTTCATATCCTGCTGAAGGAATTGTGCATCCTCATCACTTTTTACTCTCCCACCCAACTTGGCATATTCTGCAATCTTTGAATTGTTCCTTTTTCCACATCTAAATTATTAGTACATGTTGTGAATAGCAATGGTTCCAGCACTGATTCTTGTGGCACGCCATCAGTTTACGACCTGCCAATTTGAATTGTGATTCTTTGTTTCCTCTCTACAAACTAAATTTCTACACATGTCAATACACTCCCCCTATCCCATGTTCTTTACTCTTGCACCATAAACTCTTGACTTTGTCAAATGTTTTCTGATAGTACAAATGTACCAGGTGGAACTGACTCCTCCTTGTCAACTCTACTAGTTACCTCTTCATAGAATTCCAACAGATTTGTCAAGCATGATTTCCCCTTCAGAAACCTGTGCTCACCCTGTCCAATCTTGTCGCTGCTTTCTAAATGCTGCACTATCAAGTCCTTGATCATGGATTCGCAAATTCTTCCAAGTACCAATATCCGATGTCATTCAGGGATTAATGTCGATTTCAGACTCTTTCTTAATCATTCAAAATGCGCACTAAAACGTATAGTGGGAAAGGGGAAAATGCTTCAGAAAAGGCACATAGAAAAGTAATCAGTCAGAAGAGAGGTAAAAATCACACGTTTGATTCCAGGTTTATATGAAAAAACTAGCGTTCGGAGCGCAACTCATTCATCAGGTGCTTGTAGAGGTTAAGGTCATGCTCAGTGAATTTAGAGATAAAGGAGGCCATTGTCAGTGAAATGTGATACAATAAACAGTTTTAGATTAAAGCTTTCATCTTTTATCATGGGATTCATTAAAGCTTTCATCTTTTATCATTGTTTCTGTTCATTGCTATTCCGAACATATGTTAGATTAGACTTGCAGTGTGGAAACAGGCCCTTCAGCCCAACAAGTCCACACCGACCCGCCGAATCGCAACCTACCCATACCCCTACCCCTACATTTACCCCTTACCTAACGCTACGGTCATTTTAGCATGGCCAATTCACCTGACCCGCACATCTTTGGACTGTGGGAGGAAACCGGAGCACCCGGAGGAAACCCAAGCAGACACGGGGAGAACGTGCAAACTCCACACAGTCAGTCGCCTGTGTCGGGAATTGAACCCGGGTCTCAGGCGCTGTGAGGTAGCAGTGCTAACCACAGATGGGCGGCACGGTGGCACAGAGGTTAGCACCGCTGCCTCACAGAGCCTGAGACCCTGGTTCAAATGCCGACTCAGGCGACTGACTGTGGAGTTTGCACGTTCTCCCCGTGTCTGCGTGGGTTTCCTCCGGGTGCTCCGGTTTCCTCCCACAGTCCAAAGATGTGCGGGTCAGGTGAATTGGCCATGCTAAATTGTCCGTACTGTTAGGTAAGGGGTAAATGTAGGAGTAGGGGTATGGGTGGGTTGTGCTTCGGCGGGTCGGTGTGGACTTGTTTGGCCACACTGTAAGTAATCTTATCTACATGTTATTTGCACAAAAATCGAACTTCCCACGTTCTCTGTTATCTCGGGCTGTGAGCATGATTATTGACATGCTGCTGGATGGGGAACTAAACAAACAGGTCTTTTTCTTCCATCAGAAACTGAGTGGAGCTCATGGAAGAACAAAAACATACCTGTCTGCTCCGAATTTGCCACTAACAATAGAGCAATTCCTCACTTCTCCAGAATTTAACATTGTATCATTTTTATTCTCCACTCCGACAAAGTTGGGGACTTTGACAGAAAATCTCATTATTCCTCTTGAGATGAACGAACTGGCGGCAGAAAGATGATCTGAACGTCAGGATAGACCTCGATAAATATCTTGCCCCAATTTACCAAAAAGCATACCATAGCTCAGATTGCATGCAATCAGTTTTGGTAGAGCTTAGAAACAGTAAGGACAAGCACAAGTTGTTTGGATTTGTGTACTGAAGTCAAAAATTCCTTCCAGGTTTTGTGCAAGACATGAACGGGAAACTAGACTGGGAAGGAGAAAAATGTCTCACGGAATTCAGCGAGTCTGATAGCGTCTGTGGGAAGAAACCTGCTGATATTTCAATTCTAGAGAATTTGATTAGTCCAGCTTATGTTCCTGATCTTCAACATGCATAGTTTGTTTTTATTTTAGATATGCAAGTTTTACACGTAATGCTGTATCAATGCATTATTTATTCGAAAAAAGAGGGAAAGGGATGAAGAGAGAAGTGTAGGAGATGGGTAGTCACATCTGAAGGTCCTGTACAATTATGAATGCAATTCAAAATAGCATGGACATGTGGAAGTGTGGATGCTGTCGGAAATAACAGGGACATGTTGAACCATGTTCATTGTCCAAAACAATAGCGGCGGTCAGAAGCGGGAACACAGTGTTGTGAAGCTTCCTCTGGCTGAAGAGAATTGATATTGGAGACAGTAATTTTCACAGTTAGAAACTTGGCTTCATGCCCGTGACAACCAGGTAAGTTCATAAAGGGCCTCAAGGAAATTCCAGTGGGAAAAAGAAAAGTTGTTACTTAGTTAACTGCAGAAGGAAAATACTGGTCCCGCCATATTCAAATGTTTTTGATTAATTGTCGTTACATATTATAAGCGGAAGTGTTTTGATATTGCAAGTGCAACAAATGAACAAACGTTACGGAACTAGCTGAATTTCTTTCGATCAATAAATATACATAACAGAGAAATGTTCGCAGACCATCAGCAAAGGGATACTAAATGACAAATAATGTATACAAGTATGACTGGAGGACATTTGACCATTAGTATAAATCTAGGACAGAATGACGAAAAATGGGGGGGGTATTAGCAGATAACTTCGTGAAAGAACATTAGAGGACAATAGCATGGTAAGGAGACAATATTGTAATATTACATTGTCGTTATCAGACTGCGTTGGTCAGGAGTTCCAAATAAAGTTCAAATTTTGCTGCTGAACACAGCACTTGACATTACTGTTGAAAATGTCTCCTACACAATAGCATCTAAAATGGACATTTGGAAATCGGAATAATGTCAAAAATAGCTGGGAGCACATGGAAGTTTGAATCCTGTATCAAATTAAAGCGACAAATTAATGTGTGAGAATTGTAATGGCAATATTATCTAAAATAACAGGAGCACGTTGAAGTGTCAGTCTTAAAATGTACGGACCTTGTGGACCTTGGAATACTGTCTGAAATAATAGGTATGATGTGGAAGTTGGAATAATTATCAAATTAACAGGAATATGTGGAGGTTGGAAGATTGTCTAAAATAGCAACGACATACTGAAGGTTGAATGCTGCTAAAAAGAAAGTGAGCATATGAAAATGGAAATAATAGGAAAACGTGGATATCGTAACGCCATTTAATTTAAAAGGGATATCAGGAAAAAAATTTGAGATGCACTCAGAAACGACTGAAAGACTTCTATGTGGGAAAACGCTCCAAAGTCACAGGAGCATAAGGAAATGGGAATAGTATCACACATAACACGAAATATGTGCAAGATTGCTTATCCCCAAAACAGCAGGCACATGAGGAATTTGGAAATCTGCACAATATTATAGAGACCATGTGGAATTTTGAAGACATTCCAAAAGAATAAGGATTATGTGGAAGCTTGAAAACTGTGGGGAGGCTGTGATTTTGAGAAATTATTTTTTTAAAGGTTGGTTCGTAGACAAGGCGACGAGACGAGGACCACAACCACACGAGTCAACAGGCTAGAAGGTCTGGAGTTGATAATAGTCTGAATAGATGTTGCTAGCTCTCACAGATCAGGATTTCTGGGTTTTAGGTTTTTCAGTGTAGCTTTCAAAAGCAAGCCAATGGTTGCCAACGGGACTGGAAGCTTCAGAGAAGGTCTCCTGGGTACTACTCTTTGAAATTTCTATGAATGTCTTTTTTCCCTCCTGGATGGGCAATATAAAGTGTAAATTTTCAGATTTTTCTGAATTTTCATTTTCTGCCGAGGACTGTGTGCAAGGGATTGTATGTGTACTGGAACAGTCTTTTTTTAATATTACAGTTACAGTGTATCGCTTATTCTGCTAAGTTTTCCAAACATTCTAACTAAATTTTGCTGTCTTTGTTTATACATTAACTATAGCATCTAAATAAATTTTGTTTTGCGTATGTTTACCAGTCACAAGATATCAGAAATACGCAATTCATGTTTGTCTGAAAAAATAAAAACGAAGTTATGATCCAAAATACATTTGGGTGGGCGGGGGAGGGGGGTGGTCTGCACTGGTCCATTACAACGTCTTCAACTCAACAGGGAGAGATGAACGTTGGAACTCTGCACATAATAATAAGCAGATATGGAAGTAGGAATACTGTGTGAAATAACAGGATGATGCGGATGTTGGAGTGCAGGTGCAGTAATAGCAATTTGAGAACGCAGGAATACTGTTGAATATTTTTCAATGATTTTGACCTGGGAAAATTATCTTTAATGGCAGGGAAAATGTTAAAGCGGCAAAACTATATAATGACAGTGAACATGTGGAAAAGATCATCTCCAAAACAATTGGAAGTACGAATGCTGCCTAAAATAAAACGAACAGATAAACTGCAGTTAATCTGCAACTGCATCATGTCAGCAGCAAGACAAAGTCGATAGTGTAGGACAACTGGCATTTGGATTCTGAGAATTGTTAATGGGGTGCATTGTACGCAGTCATCCAATGCCTACAATAAAGTAATATCTGCAGTGTGAATTGACGGCTATTTCAACAAACACCACTGTGCATCCTATGTTAGATTCTATACTAATGCATCTATAGTGTTGTAATGTCTGTCGTGTGAAGTGACAGATAGCTGGATATTAGCAGTTAGCTTCCTCTGTATCCTGTATGGGAAAGAAATGGTGACATCGAAGTGCACCTAATATTGGAGCACTCAGTGTTATGCAAAAATGGTTTAGCTCATTTGGCTGGATGGTTTGTTTAAAAACAATGTTATGCCAACAGCATAGACTTAATTCCCATCAGCCGTTTAAGGTTACCATGAAGTACTCTCCGTCTCAAACTCTTCCCTCCACAGAAGTCTGGTCAGGTATAATCACCACCAGTCGCTTCCCTCCCGAATGAGAGAAAACAGCCCCTATGATCGAGTAGAACGAAGAACAAAGAACAAAGAGCAAAGAAAATTTACAGCCCAGGAACAGGTCCTTCGTCCGTCCAAGCCTGAGCCTATCCAAATGTACTGTCTAAACCTGTCAGTCATTTTTTAAGCATCTGTAACCCTCTGCTCCACCCATGCTCATGCATTTGTCCAGACGCATCTTAAATGAATCTACCTTGCCTGCCTCTACTACCTCTGATGGCAACGCTTTCCAAACTCCAACCACCCTCTGTGTGAAGTATTTGCCGCGTGCATCCCCCTTTAACTTTACACCTCTAACTTTGAAAGAATGACCTCTCACTATTGAATCCTTAACGCTGGGAAAAATCTTGTCTCTATCCCTGTCTATACCCTTCATGATTTTGTAAACCTCAATCAGGTCCTCCCTCAATCTCCTTCTTTCTAGTGAAAATACATCTAACCTACTCAACCTCTTTTCATAGCTAGCAGCTTCTATAGCAGGCAACATCCACGTAAACCTTCTCTGCACCCTCTCCAAAGCGTCCACATTATTTTGGTAATGTGGCGCCCAGAATTGTATACAGTATTCTAAATGGGGCTGAACCAATGTCTTGTACAATTTTAACATGACTTGCCAGCTCTTATACTCAATACCCCGTCCAATGAAGGGAAGCATACTACATGCCTTCTTGACCACTCTGCCTTCTGTAAGACTACGACGACAGAAAATCAATTAGGCAGACTGCACCTTCCCCTGCAACCGCAGGAAATGTAAAACTTGCGCCCACACCTCCACACTCACTTCCCTCCAAGGCCCCAAGGGATCCTTCCATATCCGCCACAAGTTCACCTGTACCTCCACACACATCATCTATTGCATCCGCTGCACCCGATGTGGCCTCCTCTATATTGGTGAGACAGGCCGCTTACTTGCGGAACGCTTCAGAGAACACCTCTGGGCCGCCCGAACCAACCAACCCAATCACCCCGTGGCTCAACACTTTAACTCCCCCTCCCACTCCACCGAGGACATGCAGGTCCTTGGACTCCTCCACCGGCAGAACACAACTACACGACGGCTGGAGGAGGAGCGCCTCATCTTCCGCCTGGGAACCCTCCAACCACAAGGTATGAATTCAGATTTCTCCAGCTTCCTCATTTCCCCTCCCCCCACCTTGTCTCAGTCGGTTCCCTCAACTCAGCACCGCCCTCCTAACCTGCAATCCTCTTCCTGACCTCTCCGCCCCCACCCCACTCCGGCCTATCACCCTCACCTTGACCTCCTTCCACCTATCCCACCTCCATCGCCCCTCCCCCTAGTCCCTCCTCCCTACCTTTTATCTCAGCCTGCTTGGCTCTCTCTCTCTTATTCCTGATGAAGGGCTTATGCTCGAAACGTCGAATTCTCTATTCCTGAGATGCTGCCTAACCTGCTGTGCTTTGACCAGCAACACATTTGCAGCTGTAAACGTTTTAGCATTACAACATCTACGTTGTGGGATGACTGATTCTTGGATGCTCAGCAATGTACATCCAATGTTCTTTCTGCAGCCTGTGCATTGTCTATAGTCATACAATGCCTCCTGCACGGGAGATAAATATTTGGACATCCAGCTGTGTGTTCGCAGTGTATTGAATACACGAGCATATAATGTCATGCTAGATCCTTTCTTTTTTTGTTGTTGTGCAACAGTGCACTCTTTTGTAAACATTCGGGGAAATTATTCGAGCCTTGTGACCCGATAGCTCCGTCTCAGAGGAAAATATTTAGAAGATAGATCAACTGCCCGAAAATTATCACAAAATATTTCCTCTCAAATTCCTGAAATGGAACTTTTTCAATTGAAATGTTTGGCCTGCTCTTGTGTTTGGACACTGAGTGCTCCAATATTCGGTGCCCTTCGCTGTCACCATTTCTTGCCCGTACAGGATACAGAGGAAGCTAAATGCTAATATCCAGCTATCTGTCACTTCACACGATAGACATTACAATACAATAGATGCATTAGTATAGAATCTAACATAGGACGTACAGTTGTGTTTGTTGAAATAGCCGTCAATTCACACTGCAGATATTGCTTTATTGCAGGCATTGGATGACTGCGTACAATGCACCCCATTAACAATTCTCAGAATCCAAATGCCAGTTGTCCTACACTATCGACTTTGTCTTGCTGCTGACACGGTGCAGTTGCAGATTAACTACAGTTTATGTGATTGTGTTGTTTTAGGCAGCATTCGTACTTCCAATTGTTTTGGAGATGGCCTTTTCCATATTTTCATTGTCATTATATAGTATTGATGCATTAACTTTTTCTCTGCCATTTAAGATAATTTTCCCAGGTCCAAATCATTTAAAAATATTCAACAGTATTCCTGCGTTCTCATATTGCTATTACTGCACCTGCACTCCAACATCCGCATCATCCTGTTATTTCACACAGTATTCCTATTTCCATATCTACTTGTTATTATGTGCAGAGTTCCAACGTTCATCTCTCCCTGTTGAGTTGAAGACATTGTAATGGACCAGTGCAGACCCCCCCAAATATATTTTAAGAAGAAAACCTGGATCATAACTTCGTTTTTATTTTTTCACACAAACATGAATTGCATATTTCTGATATCTTGCGACTGGTAAACATACGCAAAACAAAATTTATTTAGATGCTATAGCTAATGCATAAACAAAGACAGCAAAATTTAGTTAGAAGGTTTAGAAAACTTAGCAGAATAAGCGACACACTGTAACTGTAATATATAAAAAGACTGTTCCATCTTGTGTTTGAGCAAAGATTATCTCCAGCTGACTTTTGCCTAGGGATTTATTCTTAAAGACCTCACAGTAACAAGCAATCTTCTGAGGGCTGTTGTGGCAGTGTCACTACCTTTGATCCAAGAGGGCTCGGTTCATCATGTGCGATATGGTGGCACAGTGGTTAACACTGCTGCCTCACAGCGTTGGAGACCAGCGGTCAATTCCCGCCTCGGGCTACTGGCTGTGTGGAGTTTGCACATTGGGGTACTTGGCTGAGGCACTTGAGGCTGTTCTCATTGGAGAAAAGAAGGTTTGGGGAGATTTGATAGAGGTGTGCAAGATGATTAGGGGTTTAGATAGGGTTGACAGTGAGAACCTTTTTCCGCTAATGGAGACAGCTGTTACTAGGGGACACAGCTTTAAATTAAGGGTGGTAGGTATAGGACAGATGTTAGGGGTAGATTCTTTACTCAGCGGGTTGTGAGTTCATGGAATGCCCTGCCGGTAACAGTGGTGGACTCTCCCTCTTTATGGTCATTTAAGAGGGCATTGGATAAGCATATGGAGGTTATTGGGCTAGTGTAGGTTAGGTAAGGTTCGGTCGGCGCAACATCGAGGGCCGAAGGGCCTGTACTGAGCTGTATTTTTCTCTGTTCTATGTTCTATTATACCCGTGTCTGCGTGGGTTTCCTCCGGGTGCTCCGGTTTCCTCCCACAGTCCAAAAATGTGCAGGTTAGGTGAATTCGCCACGCTATATTGCCCGTAGTGTTTGTGAGGGATGTAAATGTAGTGGAATGGGTCTGGGTGGGTTGCTCTTCGGAGGGTAGGTGTGGACTTGTTGGGCTGAAGGGCTGTTTCCACATTGTAAGTATTCTAATCTTCCAGTTAGACCTGGCGTTTGGGAGACTATGCTTCTCTTTTCCAAATGGTTTTGCTGTGACTTTCCTTTCCGAATGTATATCTACAGGAACGTTGCGTGGCATGACTAAACGAGCATCCAGCTCACTTTCGCATGCAAGTTACACAACCAGTACTGAATGACATTTTCCTCTTTCTCCATCTCAGCCTTCTCCCACTTCTATTCGATGTATCTCGATTGGTGACTGAACTCCAATTCAGAAGCATATTTGGAAGCAGATCTCGAGAATCTACCCGCAGTGATCTGGCACCAACACCTACCCAGTGTCCAGAACGGCCAAAATTTCATTTATTCTGTTCATGTTGTGCTTTGCTTTCTTTCCATTATTAATTGCAGGATGCCGTGTTGTCATCTAAAAGCATTCATTCAGCAGGTAGCTCATAGCGCAGCAAAAAATAGTCAGTGGATGCTGAGAGCTGTACTGTTCTTCATGGATTTTTTGTAATGGTACAACCAGGTACTGCAAACGAAGGAATCAAATGTCCATCTCTCCTCAAATAACCTCCACACAATTTATAGGGAAAGAATCATTCAGTGTTCTGTAAATAAAAACAAGAGACACATAAAATCCTTCACGAAATTAAACTGTCATCATGCAAAATTAAAGCTGTGGCAGCCAGAAAAATGTCTTCCCTGACTGCGCACAATTTCTTTGTTCTCCTCCAGTTTATACACTTTGTTGTTCCAGCACCTATCGGCTAATATTAGCATAGCCAATCGTGCTGGCTTGCTCTATATTTCTAAACTAATCATCGTCTGCAACAATGGTTCCCTCCAGCACACTTAGCCTATCACATTACAACAGCACCATCTTCCGCAGTAGCTCACGCCCTGAACTGTCCTTGAATATTCACTACCACTATCTGTTACTGGATGTTGTTACATGATCCTAGACATACGTTGCAACATTATGTTAACTACATGACTGCCATAATAACTTCCATACATTTAGAAAGGCAGATTCAGGATATTCATTCTCCTTAGGAACAAGATCCACTCGACTTGCTTCAGAATGATACGTGCTTATAATCAATCTGTTGAAGTATGCAATAATTGTTCACACAACACAAGCGGCGCTCGCAAAGTCAGCATTTATTCATGAACCCTAATTATCAACAGAGCTCTTAAGAGTGAACCGCATTCTTATGAGTCTGGACATTTTGAAAGTCGATATTCCTTCCATGAAAAATGCTCCAGCCCTGCTACCCACAAACACAATGTTAATCAACAATATTTCATAGTTGACATTTGACTGCTTGAATATGATTCAAATTTTATCATCCGCCATGGTGATATTCAAAGACAGGTCCTCAAATAATGAGCTTGGTGGCACTGGATTTTCTGTCCAGTGATATTCGCACCAATCCAACACGTAGTCATAATTTATTCAGTGAATCATGATGCCATGTGCCACAAATGAGCCGTCCAATTCAGTTCTGCAATGTTTTGTGCTGTTTATTTTTAATTTGGAAAAGGTGGAGACTGCATCAGATTCAATGAATATCCACGAATGACCTATCCTGGACCACATACAACATTACAACTTATAGCACCCTACGACTGTCGATGTTGCGCCAAACCACGGAACCAATCTGAAGCCTATCTCTCTGATGCTCTTCCATTCTCATCTATACGTTAATGCAATTACCATTTAAAGTTGGCGACTCTACTACTGCTGCTGACATCTGAAATATATCGATTACCCTTCAATTTAAAGCTATTGCTCCTCGTGCTAGCAATCAATATCCGATGAAAAAAGCTCTCACCGCCCACTCTATCTCACTCTCTAATCATCTTTTATGTTTCAATTCAGTCACCTCTCCACTTTCTTGTCTCGAACGAAAACAGCCTCAGGTCCCTCAGCCTTTCCTCATAATACCTTCCCTCCATACCAGGCAACATCCTAGTAAATCTCCTCTGAACCCTTTCCAAAGCCTCCACAACTTTCCTATAACGTAGTGACCAGAACTATATACAATACTTCAAATTCCACCTCAACAGAGTTTTGTAAAGCTGCAGAATGACCTCGTGGCTCCCAAACTAAATCTCTCTACCAATGAAAGCTAACAGACCATATGCCTTTTTAACAATCCTATTAACCTGGGTGGTCACTTTCTGGGATCTACGTACACGGACACCGAGATCTCTCTGCTTATCTAAACGAACAAGAATCATACCATTAGACAAGCGCACATTTTTCCTGTTGCTCTATTCAAACTGAATCACCTAACACCGTTCTACTTTCAACTCCATTTTACATCTCTCAGCGCAGCTCTGCTGCTTATATATGTCCCTTTATAATCTGAAGCATCCTTCAGCACTATCCACAACTCCACCTACATTATTGTCATCAGGCAATTAATTAACCCATCTTTCTGCGCCCTCATCTCTGTTGCTTAGAGAAATGACAAATAGCAGTGTCCCCAAAACAGATCCTTGCGGTATACCACTAGTAACTGAACTCCAGGATGAACATTTCCCATCAACCACCATCTCCGTCTTCTTTCAGCTCGCGAATTTCTCATCCAAGCCATTAAATCACCCTTAATTCCTTGCCTCCTTTCTTTTTGCGATAGCCTACCCTGGGGAACCTTATCACATGCCTTACTGCAATCCGTATGTATCAGATCAAACACTTCACCCTCAACCATCTGTTTGAACACCATTTAAAGAATTCAGCGGTTTGTGATGCACGACCTATCCTTCACAAAACCGTGTTGATTATCCCTAATCAACTTGTTCCTCTCGAGTTCGAAATACGTCTTATATCATAACCTTTTCCAATATTTTGCCCTGGACCAAAGTAAGGCTTGCTGGTCTTTAATTAAAATGATTGTCGCTACTCCCTTTCTTGTAAAAAGGGACAACATTTGCTGTTGTCAGGTCTTTTGGCACTACTCCCTTATACTGTGACGACAAAAGGATCAAAACCGAAGGCTCTGCAATATCCTCTCTTGCTTGCCAGAAAATCCTAGGACTAATCCCATCAGACCAGGGGACTTACGTATTTTCGCACTTTCCAGAATTGCTAACACTTCCTCTGTGTGAAACTGAATCGCGTCTAGTCTTGTAGCCTGTATTTCCCACCACAACATTGCCTTCCAACAAGATGAATAATGATTAAAAATATTCATTCAGCGTTTCCTCATCTCCTCTGAATCCAGGCACAACTTCTTACTACTAACTTTGATTGGCCTGAGTCTTGCGCTTTTCATTCTTTCATTCCTGGAATTCGAAAGTTTTAGGGTTTTCCTTGATTCTATTAATCAACGACATCTGATGACCCCTCCTGGCTGTACTGGCTCTCTCTTTAGGTCTGTCCCGGCTAAGATGTAACTCTCCACCATCTCAACTGTGCATTCACGTCTATTTTAATTTTTTTAGATTACTTACAGTGTTAAACAGACCCTTCGGGCCAACAAGACCACACCAACCCACCGAAGAGGCAAAACACCCAGAACCATTCCCCTACATTTACCACTGTCGACAATTTAGCACAGCCACTTCGCCTAAACTGCACATCTTTGGACTGTGGGAGGAAACCGGAGCAAACCCACGCAGAGAATGTGCAAACTCCACACAGACAGTTGCTCGTGGTGGAAATTGAACCCGGATCTCTGGCGCTGTGAGGCAGTAATGCTAACCAATGTGCCATCGTGTCTAATCGCTACATAAGTCTTCATCTTTATATTGACAAGAGTTTCAACTTCTTTCGAATAAAGCAGCTCCCTTGCTCGACCACTTCATTCCTGCCTGACAAGTATGTATCTACCAAGGACACGCAGTGGATGTTCCTTGAATAAACTCCACATTCAAATTATGTCATTCTCTCAGTTTCCTTCCGCATCCTGTGCATCCTAATTCTTAGCTAGTCGCATCACAATTGCCTTTCTCCCAGGAAGAATTCGTGCCCTGCGTTACAGTAATGTCCCTATCCATCACAAAATTAAACATAGTTGAATTGTCAACTCTACCACCAAAGTGCTCACCTAACGCCAAATCTGACACAGTGCGCGGTTCATTATCCACCACAAAATTCAATGGGGCCTCACCCCCTTTTGGTTTGTCCACGTACTGTGTCAGAAAACTGCCCAACACACATTAACAAAAACTGTCCCAACTAAAGTACTCGAATATAGTATTTCCAAATTATATTTAGCAAGTTAAAGTCCTCCCTAATAACTTCTCTGTTACTATCGCTCCTATCGAGAATTGTCTTTGCAATCCTTTCCTCTGCATCTCTGGAAATATTCCGAGGTCTATAGAAAACTCCGACAGGGTGACCTCTTACTATCCACAACCCATTCAATATTCAGAAAGTTAAAGCCCCCATAACAGCTAAACACTTACTCTTGCTCCACAACTATCTTCGTTATTGGTTCCTCGACATCTCTGAAAATATTCAGAGGCATATAGAAAACCCCCAACGTTTCTAACCTCAGCCCATACTACCTCAACAGACGAGTGATCATCAAACGTCCTTTCTGTCAACGTGCTACTGTAGCAATGCCAGACCTCTGCCTCTTTTACACCTGTTTGTACTGAAACATTTAAATCCAGGAACCTTTAACAACCATTCCTGTCCTTGCTCTACCCACGTCTCTGAAATGTCTCCAACATCGAAGTCCCAGGTACCAACCAACGCTGCAAATTTACCCATCTTATTCTGGATACTCCTGGTGTTGAAGTCGACACCCTTTAAAACATCTTCCTGCTTGCTGCTGAACTCTTGCCACCTTTATACCTCATTTCTGACGTCAATGCTCTCACACTCTTGTATGCTGGAGTAACAGTATAAGTTCCCAACCCTCTGCTGCGTTAGTTAAAACCCTCACGAAGGGTATTACTAAATCCACAGGTGAGAGACACTATCTAAGTTGTGTTTTAGGTAATGCAACCACCCAAATACATTACTTAATTTTTCTCAGCAGTCCCGTGATGGCTCATTACAGCATGTGCTCCACCTATTCACAAGTTAAGTTCTTAACTCAGTGGTTCACCTTGCTGTCAGCTCCCTTGGTCGACCTTAACCCTCTTCATCCTGCTGAAACAAAAATGGAGGGCCCCCACACTGGACATTTTTTTTAGATCAGTGATTCACCTTCCTTGATGGAGCTTTCGCTGATGCTGGATGAAAGTGGGGGACCCCGATGCTAAAGGTAAATTTTTAAGTCAGTGATTCACCTTCATTTCAGCCCCCTTGATGGAGCTTTCGCTGATGCTGAATGAAAAGTGGAGGACCCCGACGCTAAAGGTAAATTTTTAAGTCAGTGATTCACCTTCCTTTCAGCCCTTGGTCTGCGCTACGCCCTTCCTGCTGCTGAAATATCATAGTTGCAATCGACAGTTTGCAAGCCCCGCAACACACCCCCACCACCACAGGAAATATACTAATCTTATCTTCACAATTGGTGTGTTAATCGCATTTTGTTTGGTGAAATCCGCGGCTCCTGATTGCCAGCATTAATGAGCTTCTCGTGTCTCTTTTCGCTGTTGTCCCTTGATTGACAATTAACAGCAAAGGTGTGCACAATTGGAGGTTGTGAAAAAGATGAAATCGAGTTGCACGATAACCGCATGTTATTTCTCAGTTATTGCCATCATGACATTTAATAAATCCTGCACATAAATAGCCATATGAGGCTGGGTCGGAAGCGACCTGTAGCTTCTGTCATCTGGGGAAATCTTGGTTGTGCACACCTCAATTGGCCTTAACACATTGTATTAGAATCATGAGTAAGGCTGTTCACTTCGTTGTTCAAACTCTGTGGCATATATCTGATTTCAGATTGTCACCACTATGAATATATTGCAATTGGGAGGCAATGTTCAGAAATGTTCGATGCATAGTTACAGATATTAGCTCCAAAATTGCCAACTTCATTGAATCACAGTTTAGAGTCCTTATTATATGCACCTCTACCACCTCTCTGAAGTGTGACAAAAAGGACAATCGACAGCACCTTCCAAACACTTGATCAATTTAATCACGCTGTGGTGGAGACATGGGGCTCCACTCCACATCAAATTTGTCCTCCAAGCCACTCTTCATGTTGCCTTGTAAATTTATTGACCATTTCTTCTCTCTCAACGGGTCAGAATCCTGGAATTTCTTCCCTGACGTTTTCTTGTCAGATTATCTATGGCAGGGGTTCAAGAAGGAACTCACCACCAATCTTCAGCTTCTAAAGAGGACAGCTGTGGCAGGAGAAAAATAGCAGACTGGCTTGAGACGCGTTCGTCCAATGAACGAACAGGAATGTGAGTTAGTGAAGATAATAGTGCGGTGGTTGCAGACAGACCCAATCGCTGTGATCTCTTTTTCTCTCTCCATCTTCTGCCACCCTCCAGGTCTTGTTGTACCCAACTAAAGAAGTGTCCTTCCTTTGGCAATATCAGCAAAACACGCCAGTGACCGCTGTCTCTTTGTTTTTGTCTCTTTACTGTTTCAGGACGCTTCCCCCTTCACGTTTTTTTTAGTTTCCCTTCTCTCTTCACACACCTCTCTCCCTCGAATAATTACTAATGCTCATATTTCATGCGTGATTTTTTGTAAAAAAATCTGAAATAGACGTTTGAGTGACAATGATAAGCAAGGCGATGGACATTATGGGATAAGCGATAAACTAATAATAATAATAATATTGTCGTTATTATTATAACTATTGTTACTATTGTTGTTGTTTTACTTCGAAGACTAATAGAGTCTGAGGGCATGGTGGCAGGCACTTTGGCCCAAACTGGTCCATGCAGAGCAAACAGTCCATCCACACTAACCCTATTTCCCTGCCCGTGGCCGAAATCCTTCTAATCATTTACTATTCGTGCATTTCTCTAAATTGCTTTTAAAAATAGCTAATGTACCCACCTCAACCACTTCCACTTCCGCAAGCAGCTTATTCCATATGCATACTACATTTGTTTGAAATAAAGCCCCTTAGGTTCTCTTATATTCTTTCCCCTCTAGCCTTAAACTGAAACCCTGTCAACCTCGATTCTCCAATCCCGGGAAAAAGGAAGAGTCCATTCACCTTAAACATGCTACTCATGATCTTATGCCCTTATCTAAGATCCAACCCTCAGTCTCCCATCCTGTAACGAAATGAGTCTCAGCTATTCTAAATTCACACTACAATTTAGATAATGAAATCCTGACAAAATCCTTGTAAAATTCGCCTGCACTCTTTCCAGTTCATGAGCATGCTTCCTTTAGCAACGTGAACAAATCTGAACACAACACTCTAATTCTGGCCTCACTAACGTCCTATAGAACTGCAACATAACTTCACAACTTCTACAGTCAGGGCCCTGAATGATGACTTTTCCAAAAGTCTTCTTCACTGATCTGTCGACCCCTGAATCCACTTTCAGAGAACCGTGAAATTGGACTCCAAGAACCCCCTGTTCCACGCCCCTCAGGCCATGATTTGACTTTCGAAAATGGAAGACCTCACACTTACCTATATTAAATTTCATTTCCTATTTCTCCGCCAACGTCTGCAGCTGGTCATGGTCTTTCCTCGCAATCCACTATAATGCCTATTTTAGTGTAATCTGCAAGCTTACTTATCATGCCTTGTGTGTTTTCATGCAAAGAATTGATATCGGTAACCAACATCCATAGACCTAGCAATGACCTCAGAGTCACTCCACGAGTCACAGTCCTCCAATCCGACAGGTATCCATCCACTGTTGTCCTCTGCTTCCAACCGTCAAGCTATGTGTGTATCCAGTTTACCATCTCCCCCGGATTCCATGCACTCTAAGTTTCCAAAGCAACGTCCCATGAACAATCGTATCTGTGTCTTAAAATACGTATGCCACCCTTGTCAACGTGCCTAGTAATTTATGCGTTTGTCAGGGAAGATCACCCACACCTAATGCCATGCCAACGACTCCTATTGCAATCTTGTAATTTCAAATGCTAGTATAGTTCATCTCTTATATCCCTCTTAAGGAACTAATTAGATTAGATTAGACTTACAGTGTGGAAACAGGCCCTTCGGCCCAACAAGTCCACACCGACCCGCCGAAGCGAAACCCACCCATACCCCTACATTACCCCTTACCTAACACTACGGGCAATTTAGCATGGCCAATTCACCTGACCCGCACATCTTTGGACTGTGGGAGGAAACCGGAGCACCCGGAGGAAACCCACGCAGACACGGGGAGAACGTGCAAACTCCACACAGTCAGTCGCCTGAGTCGGGAATTGAACCCGGGTCTTCAGGCGCTGTGAGGCAGCAGTGCTAACCACTGTGCCACCGTGCCGCCCACAATCTAGCACTGATGCTAGGCTTACTGGTCTACCATTCCGAAGTTTACTTTTCAGCCCTTCCTGAATGAGAGCATAACATTTGCTACCCTACAGTCGTCCAGGGCGTCATGCGTGGTCAATGGTGACGCTGCTGGCAGTATTCTTAGATATATCTGGTCAGGATGTATTTATAATTTTGCACATTCAAATATAATGCATCCAACAATATTTCTACTGTGGTAAAAACTGTGGCCAAGGTATCACCACTAACTTCCCAAGTTCGCAAGACTTCATGTCTTTCTCCATGGTAAATACAGAAGTGAAATATGTATTGAGGCCCTCTCCCATCCCCTGGGGTTCCACATACACATGTCCACTTTACTCATTAAGGGATCCTATTCTATCTCTCGTTATTCATTTTCCTTTGATATACTGAAAGATGTTATTTCTTATCACCCTAATCTTATCAACCAAGGCTATCTCGTGCCCACTTTCCGTATTCATTAAACTCTATTTGCCCGTATGTGCTTCCACGAATTTCCTCAGTCCAGTCTGCCGCTACCTGAGTCAAGCCTCGCTCATTTGTCTATTCAAAGTCTCAATATCTCTTTTAAATCAAGGTGCCCTATCCCTTCCCAAACTATCCTATAACCTCATACCTTGAACTCTACCTTACCTCACTTTTAATAACCTCCCACTTGCCAGTGGTTAACTTGCCAGTAAGTAAACTACCATAATCAACGACTGAAAACTCCGGTCTAATATCATCAAAATTTGTCTTGCCCCAGTTCTTTACTTGAAATTTTGTAACAATTTTGTGCCTCTCCATAATGATTTCAAAATTAATAGAACTATGGTCAGTGGTCCCAAAGTATTCCTCAACTGTTAACTTTGCCTCTTGTCCTGCTTTGTTTTATAGAACATAGAACATAGAAAAATACAGCGCAGTACAGGCCCTTCGGCCCTCCATGTTGCGCCGACCAAAGTCTACCTAACCTACTCTAGCCCAATAACCTCCATATGCTTATCCAATGTCCTCTTAAATGACTATAAAGAGGGAGAGTTCACCACTGCTACTGGCAGGGCATTCCATGAACTCACAACCCGCTGAGTAAAGAATCCACCCCTAACATCTGTCCTATACCTACCACCCCTTTATTTAAAACTGTGTCCCCTAGTAACAGCTGACTCCATTAACAGAAAAAGGTTCTCAGTGTCTACCCTATCTAAACCCCTAATCATCTTGTACACCTCTATCAAATCTCCCCTAAACCTTCTTTTCTCCAATGAGAACAGCCCCAAGTGCCTCAGACTTTCCTCATACGATCTTCCTACCATGCCAGGCAAAATCCTGGTAAACCTCCTCTGCACTCGTTCCAATGCCTCCACATCCTTCCTATAGTATGGCGACCAAAACTGCACACAATACTCCAGATGAGGCCGCACCAGAGTCTTATACAACTGCAATATGACCTCAGGACTCTGGAACTCAATTCCTCTACCAATAAAGCCCAGTACACCATATGCCTTCTTCACAGCTCTATTTACCTGGGTGGCAACTTTCAGAGATCTGTGTACATGGACACCAAGATCACTCTGCTCATCCACACTGCCAAGTAGCCTACCATTAGCCCAGTAATCCATCTTCTTGTTACTCCTACCAAAGTGAATGACTTCACACTTAGCTACATTGAACTCCATTTGCCACCTTTCTGCCCAGCTCTGCAACTTATCTGTATCCCGCTGTAACCTGCCACATCCTTCTTCGCTGTCCACAACTCCACCGACTTTCGTGTCATCCGCAAACTTGCTCACCCAGCTTTCAAGCCCCTCCTCTAGATCATTTATAAAGATGACGAACAGCAATGGTCCCAAAACAGATCCTTGTGGAACACCGCTAGTAACTGCACTCCAAGATGAACCTATTCCATCAACTACTACCCTCTGTCTCCTTCCAGACAGCCAATTCCTAATCCAAACCTCGAATGCACCCTCAATGCCATACCTCCGTAGTTTTTGCATTAGCCTACCATGGGGAAATAGATCGAGGAAAAGATCGAGTTTTTCCTCTTCCCGAAACGGCCCCTTTTCTAATGCTTGAAGAAACTTTCCTGAAAGCACTTAACAAATTCAATCCAATCTAAGCCCTTGAACTTATGGCAGTTCCAGCATCTGTCAGAAAAATTAAAATCCGAACGATGACAAGTCTATTGCACGTGCCAATCTCCCAATCATCCTTCATATTTGATCACCTAATTCATGGCGCCTATTTGGGGTCTGGACTACAACCCCAGTAGCTTTACTATCCACTTTCGATTTCGTAGTCCAAGCCAGATTGCCTGACTGGATGATCCTTCAGTTATTTCATCTCTGATTACTGCTGTCAGACTCTTATTTATCCAGAAACTCAAGAAATGTTGATTCCTACCAAGGTAGGTGGTGGAAATTGGCTGATTTAAAAGAATCAAATGTAAATTTGATCATCTACTGTTTATACATTCTTGTTTCTGGTCTTTCAGCTTCTTCCCATCTATCTATTTGCTACCATAAAGAAATAATTCACGTTATTTTCCTGTTGTGTTCTGCCAACAGTTCATTTCTGCCAAATTATTTGAAAGACAATGCCTGGTGTTAGAATCAGAATGTTAATAAGTCAACTTATTATAGAATAAAATTGTACTAAGGACTAGAGAAACACAGGATTCTCACACACCCACCCTGCCTCCAAATTAGTAAAAAAGTTTGAAGACTTCCATCGTCTCTCCATCATGAACTTATGTCCATGTTTTCATCTTCTCACCGATATGATGGGAGATTGTTCCATACCCTGGCTTAGTGACGGATCAATGAGATCAACCTGACACAATCAGAGGAATCAGTGCCATATACCCACCGATACGAGTGCCATATACCCACCGAAAGAGCCTGGTTCCCTGAAGAAACAGAACCGACTTCGCAGATCTGTTTCCAAAACCACAGTGTTGTTAGGAATGTCTCTGTATGATTGAGGGAAAGCAAGCAGTAGGGTGATAAGAAGACAGGGAGAATGAGAACGAGAAGAAGAACCAATGGAAAGGGAGTAACAGAAATGAAGAGAGGTATAAAAATGCAAAAGATGGCGCCAGGACTGGAGTGAAAGTAAGACAGGGGGTAGTCGGACAGCAGAAAAAAAATGGAGAGAAAGGAAGAAAGCCGGGACACAACGGAACAAGTGAAAGACGTGTAGAGAAAGTGCAAACATTTTGAAGAGTAGAAGAGTTATAAATACTGAGAGACAGCAGGAGACAGATAGTTTGTCAGAGAAAGTGGCCATAAAGCGAGTGAAGAAAAGAAAAATTCATCGGTGAAGTAGGAGAGAGACAGAAAGAAAGAGATTTTAATTATGAGTGGGTCAATGCGTGGGAGTACAATATGAAGTGGGAATTTTTATTTTCAAAGGTGAAAGAGAGGACAGGTCTGCTATTTCAATGCAACACATTTCCTTGTATCTGTTCCTCTGCCCTTCCCTGGGGACGGAATTTGTCTGTACCCTGTTCAGCATCTGGGACAATGATTAAAAACCTTGGCATTTTTTAACAAACAAATTTATTGTATACGAATTGAAGAATATGCAGAGTGTTTGAAGTTCTTTCCTTGTCACTAGAGTATAGAAACATTGAAATGTGCTCCATAACCAGTGTTTTGCAGGTGAACAAGCCAGCAAGACCCTCTCTCTGTTGCCAATGTGACAGGTTTTCTCCTTTAATTGAGCAACTTTAAATTAAAATGAGAAAATCCTCATCGATCGCCTAAGTCGTGAATGTGATTAATTGATTAATTTTAGTAAATGGATATTTCAGGACATTCTTCAGTTGCTGCGTCAAATTAATCTGGGACGTTGCATATTTAAAGGTGTTTGTGCAGCAAATCAGGATCTGCATCGTGAGACCGATTTTGGCAAAAGCATCTTACGTACATGGACTGATACCCTATACCATACATACAGATAGAATTGAAAATTAACATTCACCATGACAGGATAAAATTGACTGAAGTCACAAACAAAGAGATGAAGGTTATTTTTCTTGGCATTGCATTTCCATGTCTATCTCATTCTCCGCCTTTCAGCGACAGCAGAGTCTCCTGTAAGCTTCACTGGCCACGAAAGAATGTCAGATGTGATGTGGAGTTGAAGGTGTTGGACTGGGGTTGACAAAGTTAAACAATACAGTACACCATATTATACACTAATAGGTTATCTGACGAAGGAGCAACGCTCAAAAACCTTGTACTTCCAAATACACCAGTTGAACTGTAAACTTATGTCGTGCGATCTTTAAGTAAATCATGTGGCTGATGGTGACATAATTAAGCAGTAAATTCAGGATGAGTGAAAGAATCGCGGTGAAAATGTATTGAAGGAACTGAATTGTGACCCAGACCCAAGAGAAATTAAAACTGATTTAGATCTCAAATAAGCAAAACAGGTTCGCCACTTGTCCATTCGATTTGGGATACTCAAAGTGAATGAACACACTTCCAAACGCTGGCTCATTTAGATTGTAGGTCTACCACTCTCTCATATGGCATTCTCTAAATAATCATGATCATGTATAATGATTCTCAGCGTCTATCAGTTCATTTACACACTCACGATTGAAGCTTTAATCAACAAATCCAATTCATTGATGTATGGGCCAGCATCTCCTGACAGAATTATCCATACATGTTTCTCGGTCTGAGAAAACGCAGGCAATGATATAACAGATCCTAAAAGGTAACAAGAGCGAGAAAAATAGAATTAAAATTAAAACTATGCACAGATGTAACAGCATTTCCGGCTACATATCAATAAATATGAATTTTCCACATGTAACATCTAGACGGAATTGCTGCAGTATTCGTGGTTACCTTGCTTCCAAATGATTTGTATAAATGATCTCGATGCAGATGAGGGTAGTTTAGAAACGAGCAAACCGAATACCATGTCATTTCTTAGAAACGTACTGCCTGTGAGAAGTTGCTTGCTCGATCTATCCTCAATGACATCTTGGTTATTGTAATTGATAACAGTATATACTTCTGAAGCATATGATTAAGAACGGCTTTCATGACCAGAATAGTAAAGGTGTGCAACTGAACTTACAAGAGTGTGACGCAAGCACAAACATTAATACTAAAAACTGGAACACTGTAAACCAGAGTACCAAATGAAACTTCAACAGGTTTGACAGCATTTGTGAAGATATCTTAACGTTTCAAGTTTACTGACGCTTTTCCAGCACAAGTCTGTTTGGGGAATTTGAAGAGGAGAAAGTGAGGTCTGCAGATGCTGGACATCAGACCTGAAAATGTGTTGCTGGAAAAGCGCAGCAGGTCAGGCAGCATCCAAGGAACAGGAGATTCGACGTTTCGGGCATCAACCCTTTTTCAGGAATTTGAATTCAATGAGATAAATGGGGAAATATCAAGAAATAAGACCATTGTTCCACCTGTGATTCACTGTAATCTTTGAGGGAAGGTAAGTGCCGTCCTCACTTTGAATCGAGAACCACAGCAACGCTGGTTGTCTATTAAATGCCCTCTTTTGAAATGTAAACAAACGTGCTTGTCCAGCCATTGGCATGTGCATTCTGTGAAATGATTTTATGAAATGCGGGATAATGAGATTCGCTGAACTGCACCATGGAGAACATTTGTAGATTTCAATCGCCCTTCATGAACTAATGCCTATAAATCTGTTCAAACCTACGTTCACTTTATCATGCTAATATTTTGCAAGCATTTGGTGGCGCAATAGTTCACAATGCATGAACATTTATGCATTAACGTTTCTGCTGAATTCGATTCTTTCCTAAATTGTTTGATTATTTTCTTTTGTTAATTCATACACCCGCCAGCATTTTATCACTGAGGTAAGAGAAGAACTAATCACATTTCACTCTTCGAAACTTTTCCAACTTTTAAGAATTCTGTTAGACCTACACTCAGTTTTAAGTCATTCGTTGCAGAGAGAGCCAGACAAAATTAATACTGATAAATGCAACCTCACGATTGATCTCTCTGCTTGGTAGAATGTGGATTTTTACTTGGCTTTCCCTGTGAGCATTGGGATCTGATTTCAACGAGTTAGAAAGTGCCTCAATGGATGATAACTATGCTTTCTTTTTTGTTTCGCAGAGCGCGAAAATCTTCAGCTGGAAATCAAGTGAAGGATAGTAATTTGTCTGATATCATTATTTGTTCATCTCTCTATCAGTTCTGAAAGAAGTAATGAGTTCTTCGTGTACTTTCTGTTTTGAGTTAGCAAATAGTTTTAATCGATTTGGTTTCATCAGAATTTCTGCTGATTTTTTTTTGGATTGCAGTTAACTCACACAAAACAGACCTGATACTAACATTATGCAAACATTAATTTACAGCATTATTCCTCGTTTATTTCACAACAGATGCAGAATTTGGAAAAAGAGTCACTGTGACTCGAAATGATAACTTTGTTTCTTCTCTTTGTGGATGCTGCGGGACACGCTGAGTTCTTATCAGATATTATATTTTTGTAAATTAACCGAAAACGCCTCTGTACTATTCATGATTGCAAATAGGCTGCTATTTCAGTGGATGTGATACAACAATTGTGAGAAATGTAAAACTGAAGAAGTCAGGTGTGACCTCAATGGAATGCGTGTGGTCTATTACCTCCAAAGGAACTGTGTGCAAAGAGATTTGTGAAACTTCTCATTAATGAGTTCTCTTCCATAACATGCCCACATCGTAGAATATTCTTATATTCAATGTCGAGAAAGTAAACAAGATATATCAAAGTATCGGACCATTGCTTAGAACTATTGATTAATGATTTCAAATAGATGTCGTCGATCTCAGTGGCTGCAATGGAATCCTTTGTTTTTAATATGAATGCTCAACTCCATAATCATTACGTTATCTAAGGTCTCTAAAGGCAGGATTTGTTGATTTTCGTGGAGAAGGTTGTCTATTCTCAACAAAGAAATGGGGAAACGGAAAACACTACCGCCATAAAAGGTGCTATGAAAAATCCAAAATATGCAAATGCGGAAATGATTTTTTTAAAAAAAGAGACAGTGATGTTTTCTGTGGGAGAAAGATGTGAAACGAAAACCTTATTGAGCAGCACCATTTGAAGGGGTGATTTTATTTTACAGACTTCTGTTGAACTTATCTCCGAATTAACATGCATGGAGATTTTGCGATAGTCTTCAGCTCTGCTCTGAATTTGCTCTGGGTCGCTGCATAAATACAAGGGTTTAGAAAGCAATTCAAAACCTTCAAGGCATCTCCCACTTCAATAGCGATGAACTCAGGGTTTGTGTACTTACCTTTGTAATAAACGGTGTTTGTTAGTCTGGTAACACCTAAACTGACGCCATTTGTTAACCAGAGCAAGAGAAAACTTACTGATATAGAGAATAATAAAATGATCGACTTTCTGCGGTGCTCCATTTCTGAATCACTTTCATTCTTGGAGCTACGGAGTCCAGTGCGGGTTCTATTTGCCACCACAATACGTTGGATAGTTAATGAATTTAAAAAGACAATCAGAGTAAAGGGAAGCCAAATGACCCACGCGGTGTAAAACCAGACATAACCTATGCCAGCAGAAGATGAGAAAAAAGCTGCACTCAACTGGCAGCCCCACTGCACTTTGTTAATCGTTTTCTCAGGTTCATAAGCATACAAAACTGGTATTTCCTTCAATACGATCACAGTCGTGATGGTTATTATTAAAGTGATTGCAGTTCTTTTGGTGCAATACTTTCTTTGAAAGTTCTGGCAGCAGATCACGACAAATCGGTCAAATGTGAAGGCGACAATGCACCAAACAGATAAATCTGGAGTGACAGCATTCATATACATGATGATTTTGCAAAGAGGCGTATAGGACAGGAATGACAAAGGAAAGTGATAAATGAAGATGTAATAGAGTATTACATTGTTGAATAGGACCAGCAGATCTGTGAATGCCATGGCCAACATATAAATAGTGATACACTTGGAAAGGCCACACTTTTTTTGTGAAAGAATCCAAACTGTGGCCAAGTTCGCTGTAAGACAGAAAATCAGCAGTGGTTAATGCAGCAATGTTTGATTCAAATGAAATATGATACTGTGCATCTATTTCATATGAACAACAATATAAAAAAGTATGCGTTCAACTTGCGCTGAGATAAGCGTGTATGAGAGAACAAGGGAGTCCAAAAAACACACGGGATCATTAAAGAACATTACTATCACACCAGCAAGATTAAGCAAAAGCAGAACGTAAAATGCAAGGTTGTTCAACTAGTTATTTACATTCGTTATTATGAAAAGTTGACACGACAAAAGATTGAATACTTGACTCAATGACTAAACACACAGAAACATAACAGGGATAAACACAAAGAAATTGTAACGACTCTGGAGGCCCTCTTGTCGCATAGTGATCATGTCCCTATCCCTGGCTGTTGACTCACTTCATCCAAAGGTGTGTAAAATGTGTCTGAACAGGTTTTATTGGGAAAAGAAAAGTGGTTACAAAATGAATCAACTCACCGGGAATAGCAAAAATTGCAAGTGTCGGGTAGAAAATCTCTTTCAGCAGCAGGATTACAGGCTTCCCCATTTTGAGTGACAATTAGTGATTTTTGTAGGAGCTGATATGCACTAAGGAACTACGTCTGAGGCAGCTGAAGGAATCTATGTTTATACATGCATCAAATCTTCAGGGAATCAATCATTTACATTGCTCATACTGGTGGCTGTTATTTATAAATATAATCAAAACAGTTGTTGATTTTCTGTGACAGAAGATTGAATGAATGAAGAAATTCAAAAGGCAAAAGTTTTCCTTTACATCTAATGAAATGACAGTGGGATTTCATCTCATATGAATTTGCCGGTCAAAATTTCTTGCTAACTTGTGGGGCCGCAAATCCAAATGATAGCTTCTCATACCTCCACAATCTCCATCAAGGTCATGACCTCTGAGATATCTTAGCTCTTCCATCTCTTGGACCTTCAGAATCTCACACTTTCTTGATCGTTCTTTCACAGATCTTCTAATCTACTCATGTCCCTTCACTCATTCAGTCAAACGGATGTCATAGAGTAATAGAGATGTACGGCATAGAAATGGAACCTTGGGTCCAACTCGTCCATGCCGACCAGATATCCCAACTCAATGTAGTCTAACCTGCCAGCGCCTGGCCCATATCCCTCCCAACCCTTCCTATTCATATACCCATCCAAATGCCTATTCAAGTTTGCAATTGTACCAGAATCCACCAGCTCATTCCATACACGTACGCAGAGGCGTGAAAAAGTTGCCCATTAGGTCTCTTTTACATCATTCCCCTCTCACCATAAATATAATCCCTTTAGTTCTGGACTCCCCGACCCCAGGGAAAAGACTTCGTCTATTTATCCTATCCATGCCCCTCATAATTTTGTAAACTTCTATGAGGTCACCCCTTAGCCTCCGACGCTCCAGGGAAAACAGCCCCAGCCTGTTCAGCCTGTCCCTGTAGCTTAGATCCTCCAACCCTGGCAACATGCTTGTAAATCTTTTCTGAAACCTTTCAAGTTTCTCAACATCTTTCCGATCGAAAGGAGATCAGAATTGCATGCAATTCTCCAACATTGGCCTAACCAATGTCCTGTACAGCCGCAACATAACCTACCAACTCCTGTATCAATACTCTGACCAAGAAAGGAAAGCATACCAAACTCCTTCTTCACTATCCTATCTACCTGCGACTCCACTTTCAAGGAGCTTTGAACCTGCACTCCAAGGTCTCTTTGTTCAGCAACACTCTCTAGGACCTTATCATTAAGTGCATAAATCCTGATAAGATTTGCTTTCTCAAAATGCAGCACCTCGAATTTAAACGCATCTGTCACTTCTTTGCCCACTGGCCCATCTGGTACAGATCCTGTTGTAATCTGAGGTCACCCTGTTCGCTCTCCACTACACTTCCAATTTTGGTGCCATCTGCAAACTTACTAACTTTACCTCTTATGCCCGCATCCAAATCAATTACATAAATGAAAAAAAATTAGAGGCCCCAGCACCGATTCTTGTAGCACTCCACTGGTCACAGGCCTCCAGTCTGAAAAACAACCCTCCAACACCACTCTCTGTCTTCTTCCTTTGAGCCAGTTCTGTATCTAAATGGCTAGTGGACTTTAACTTTCCAAACATCGACTAGGATTGCCATAGTGTCAAAGGTTTAGATGGAGAGGAGTTTCTTAAATGTGTAGAAGAGAATTTTCTGATTCAGTATGTGGATGTACTAGAGAAGGTGCAAAACCTGACCTACTATTAGGAAATAAGGCAGAGCAGGTGACTGAGGTGTCAGTGGGGGAGCACTTTGGGGCCAACGATCATAATTCTATTCGTTTTAAAATAGTGATGGATGTCTTTGTTCACACAATGCACAGTTTAAGGCTGCTGTTCTTTTGATTTTACTGTCTTGTCCTGTGCAACAGTATCACTTTGTGTATCTTCACTGACTTTTTCACTGATACATTTTCTCCCTGACAACCGATAATAACTGAGTGATTGAGATGCAGTGTGGGTCACCCCCTCTAATAATTGCTCAAGACCGAAAAGCTTACAATCACTCTTAATGGATTATTGAATGTATCCTGATAGCTTGATTTGCATTTTACGTCATCATTGTCTCCCAGTCTCAGCTATCATATTGCCTGTTCAATGCAGTCTTCCAGGCTCTATTTTCTCGTGTATTTGAATGCGTAATAATCACAGTTATTCTGGCTTGTTTTGCAATGCTGTAACATTCTAAGATTTCTCACTGACGCTTCTGCTTTGTGAATGTGTGTCGACCTGCAGTAGGCCATTCTATTCATCAGAAAATCACACGAATGCATGAAGTAAACATTTGGCAAGTTGATGTTATCTCACAGCCTGGTTGGTCGGATAAGAGTCTTGGGAGAATCATATCGATGGTCATGTGGTTTCACCCACAGAAACATACTACCGAGGGAGGTTTCAGCTGTTGCTGTTATTGCTTAAAAATAATGTATATTTTCTCACATAGCAAACACCATCCAGCTCATCTAACAGGGGTTTAGCTGAATGCACCAGTCGGTTCCCCATTGCCTTTATCGCACATGATTTAATCTGTAATAACGCTTTTTTCCCTCGAAAACGTCTTTGAATCAGATGACACATCTCGTCATCACGACGATGAAAGGCAAGAATAAAATGTTTCCGAACAGATCCCATGTTTTTAAATCTTACCACAACATTTTATTCTAAAAATGATAGGAGTTCCAAAAACGAGAGTGGTGCTTCTCTTTGTTTACAAACCCTTTTGTTTCAATGATCTTTTAGTCAGGCTTTTTTTCCCGTGCTGTTGTGATTGAATTGTTCGCATTAATCTGTACTCAATGCGTCAACTCAACGAGCAAACCATCTGTCAGCTCTGTGGATCGTAACACTCAGTGTTGAATCTTCCTTAATGTTGTGCAGATTTGAAGTTATGATGTGGTTTCTTCCACACCAGTTCCCAGCAACAAGCATATATGTTTGTTCCTCTTCATTTAAAAAAAAGATAATCAAATTTCAACTCTTACTTCCATCTAAAAATTGAGTCATAAGGAAAGAAACATATGTAGAACCTCAACACTCTCCCTCTTTTTGCCTCTCTTCTCGATATCACTATCTCACTGTGCACTTCACTCTCTGCGTCACTCTCTTCATCTCTCTCTCTCTTTTTCTTTTTCTGATTCTCTCTCCCTGTGCCCCAACTCTCGTTCCTTTTCTCTCTCGCTCTCTTTCATTCACTCTCTCCATTTCTGTGTTCTCTCTATCTGTCTCTCGCTTCATCAGTTGTCACATGGTTTCTTCTTGTCTCTCTGTTTCTGGATCTGTCGCTCCCACTCCTTTGCAAGTATCACGATCTGTGTTTTTCTCTTGCTTTGTCAGCCCACTCTTACCTTTTTCGCTATATCTCACTACAAGTGTTATTCTCTCTCTGTTTCTATTCCTCCTCTGTCCGTCTTTCCCTTTGAGCCACACTGTCTTTTCGCTCTGTGGTCGATCTTGCTATCTCTATCACGCACTTTGCTGTCTGACTTCTTGATTGTCTCTTTGTCTCTTCTCTGTCTGTCTCTCCCTGTCCCTGTAATTTTTCTCAAGCTGTGTCTGTCTCCGTCTCTCTCTGTCTCAGTCGTTCAACATGTCTCTCCCTTTGTATCTTCACCTCTCGGTCACTCACTCATTCTTTTCCATATGTCATCACTGTCCTACACTCTCTCTTTCACTCCCTCTGTCTTTCTCTCTCTGCTTCTGTCTCACTTAGACCGACAGCCAGATAATTCTTAGAATTGCAATTTAGAAATAGAACAAGAGACAGATACAAAGTGGAAGGAAATCAACAGTGAGAGGTGAAGCCAGACATTCTGTGTTTCGCAAAGCTGATCAGCGATAAGCAGAAAGAAGCAAGTGATCAATAGTGAGGGGACAGGACAGAAAGGTTTCTGGAGGTACCATTGGAACTCAGGCCAGGGAGAACGACGAGGCGGTAAATCGTGATGGACAGAACAGACAGGGTGTCTTTGTTGCTCGAGGCTTGTCTCCAGTGTTGTATCACAAGCTAGGACCGTGTGTTGCCGGGAACCTAAGCTTCCCTCTTCAAACGCTTACGTCGAGCGTCAGTAGGCTTCATTTTTCAGCAGCAGAGGGAGAAGCGATAGCAAGGGAAGATGACTGCAGGGAAGGAATTCTCCCTCCTCAACGGGTTGCCACGAACGTCAACGGCTTTCATTTTTCAGTAGCAGAGGAACAGGCGACAGAGACAACCAGTGGGATGTGGGGAATATATATATATATATATGTGGTGTCTCCCAACCGACCTCCTCGTTTAACCAAAACAAAACTCTGAGGCGTGTTGGTAAGGTAAGTTTTATTTTCTATTGTTCTTATTTCTTCTATAATTGGTTAAACATTTACTTTCTTTTATTATTTATCTATTATCTGGTTATTTGAGAAAGACCACAGGAGAGAAAGCATTTACCTCATAATTTAACACAAAGTGATGAATTAATTAACTAAGTAGAGATGGCTGGGCATGTGATGTGCTCCAGTTGTACGATGAGGGAGCCAGCTGATCCCATTATGAACGGCATTGACCAATTCTGCAGCAACGTCTGTTGCTGGAAGAATTCCGGCTCAGGGTTGATGATCTGAAGTCTGAACTTCCAACACTGCACCCCATCCAGGAGGGGGAGAGTTACCTGGACGCTTGTTTCAGGAGGCAGTTACACATGGCAGATTAACGAATTCAAATTCAGTTAATGATCAGGCATAACAGGGTGTGAATGCAAGTGAAGCAGGTAGGGGGATCCTGAGTTCAGGAGTGGAGAAGCTGCAGCTTTGGACTTTATCCAAAAAGTGCGAGATGTTTGTTCCTTGTGGTGATGACGAAAAGGACAGTGGGGAGGATGAGCGGGCTCACCACAGCACGTTGGTGCAGAAGGCCATTCACGAGTGGGGGACCAATAAGATACGTGGTAGTTATAGGGAATTCTATCATACGAGGGAAAGATAGTATCTTTCGCATGCCAGATCAGGAGTCCCACGTGAGGTGGTGCCTGCCTGGTGCCACGGTGAAGGACATCCCTGAACGGCCTGAAAATGTTTTGGAGCGGGAGGGGAAGTATCAAGTTGTAGTGGTCCACGTGGGACTAACAACGTAGGCAAGGCTAAAATGGAAAACTGTTTGGGTATTATCAAGCACCAGGTAAGAAATTAAGGAACAGGTCCTTGAGGGTCATAATCACCAGTTAATGCTGGAGCCACGTGCAAATTCGCTTGGGGATAAGAAACTTATACAAGTAAACATGTTGGGAAGGGAGAAGAGTGTGAAAGAGGGATTCCATTTCATGAGGCATTGGCATCAGTTTTGGAAGCGAGTTGGTGAGGGGCATCTATACCGATAGGATGGTCTCCACCTGAACCGATCTAGAAGGAATTATAACGATAATTAGGTTGATCACAAGGACATTAAATTGGTGAGTAGAGGTGAAGGGAAAGGGAAAACAGGGAGTACGAAGATAAATGAAAAGGTAAGCAGGTTAGCATGTAAATTTCAATGCAGACGATGAAAGAAGGAAGAAGTAAGACAACTCCGGAGATATTATTATAGATATTGGAAATCAGGAGTTTACAAAAGCCAACATAAAGACACTTCACCTGAATGCTCGTAGAATTCGAAACCAGTTTGTTGAGTTAACAACACAAATCATCGTGAATGAATATGGTTTGTTAAACATTTCAGAGACCTGATTGTAGGATGGTCATGACTGGGATTTAAAAATCCAGTGGAACCAGACTATTCGGGAGTACAGACAGGGGAGGTAAGTGAGGTGGCGCAGCTCTCATATTTAAGGACAACGTCAGGGCGGTGCTGAGAGATGATGTAAGTTCTATGTAGAAAGAGTTTGAAAACATTTGGGTTGAAATTTGTAATTATAAAAGAAAAACGTCAGTGATAGACGTAGTCTAAAGGCCACCAAATAATAACATCACGTTGGGGTGGGTGGGGGGGTCAATGAACAAGGAAATAACTAACGTCAGGCAGGACAAGGATAGATGGGTTACAGATAGGGGGAGGAAAGGGGACAGACAGACAATGCAAATATCCCCTGTGGACATTCCCCACGGCAATAAGTATACCGTTTTGGATACTGCTGGGTGGGGGGTGGGGTATAACCTACCAGAGGAAAGCCATCGTAGTCAGTTCTCTGGCACTGAGCCGGATACTGTGGCAAAGAAGGGAAGGGGGCACAATAGAAAAGTACTCGTGGTAGGGGAATCGATAGTGAGGGGAATCGACAGGAGGTTTTGTGGACAGGATCGGGATTCCCAGTAGGTATGTTGCCTCAGGGTGTCAGGGTCCGGGACGTCTCTGCTCGAGTGTATAAGGTTGTAAAAGGGGAGGGCAAACATCCAGATATCGTGTTACATATTGGCACTAATGATATAGCCAGAAAAAATGATTGAGGATATAAAAAGTGATTTCAGGGAGTTAGGATGGAAGCTGCAAAGCAGGACGAACAGAGTAGTGTTGTCTAGTTTACTGCCAGTGCCACGAGATAGCGAGGCGAGGAACATGGAGCAGGCGCAGCTTAACACGTGGCTGTGCATCTGTTGTAGGAGGGAAGACTTCAGATACGTAGATAATTGGGATGCCTTCTGGGGAAGGTGGGACCTGTAAAAGAAGGATGGGTTGCGTCTGAACTGTAAGGTGACCAATGTCCTGGGTGGAAGGTTTGCTCGAGTAGTTCAAGAGGGTTTAAACTAATATGGCAGGGGGTGGGAACGTGAGCTGCATACCGGAGGTGAGAGTTGATGTAGATGAGGCAATAGCAAGAGGTAGACCAGCTAGTGGAAAGGATTTTCCTGGGAAGGAATGAAGGGATCAGTTAAAGTGTGTTTGCTTTAACGCAAGGAGTATCAGGAATAGAAGTGATGAACTTAGAGCATGGATCAGTACCTGGTGCTATGACGTTGTGGCCATAATAGAGACATGGATTTCTCAGGGGCAGGAATGGTTGCTCAGTATTCCCGGGTTTAGAACATTTAAAATGAATAGTGGGTGAAGTGGAGGGGGTGCAGCACTGCTAATCAGAGAGGGTATCACAGCTACATAAGCTTCCATTGTCGGGGAAGATCTGCCTACCGAATCAGTATGGGTGGAAATTAGGAACAGCAAGGGAGCAGTCACCTCGTTAGGGGGATACTACAAGTCTTCCAATAGCAGCAGGGAAATTGAAGGTCGACAAATTTTGGAAAAGTGTGGACGTATTGGGGTTGTTATAATGGGTGGGTTTAACTTTCCCAATATTGATTGGAACCTCCTTCGAGAAGAAGATTTGAATGGTGCTGTTTTTGTAAGGTGTGTTCAGGAGGGTTTTCTAACTCAGTACGTTGACAGACCGACGAGGGGAGAGGCCATTCTAGACTTGGTGCTCGGAAACGAGCCAGGGCAGGTATCAGATCTTGTGGTGGGTGAGCATTTTGGTGATAGTGACCACAACTGCCTCACATTCTACGTAGCTTTGGAGAAGGAGTGGTTTGGGCAAAATGGGAGGATATTTAATTGGGGAAGAGGAAGCTATGATACGATTAGACATGAGTTAGGAAGCATGGAGTGGAAGCAATTGTTCCATGGCAAAGGCACTTTAGATACGTGGAGACTGTTTAAGTAGCAGTTGTTGCGAGTGATGAATAAATATTTTCTCTGAGACAGGCATGAAGGGGTAAGATAAAGGACGAGAGAGGTGGAGCGTTTCGTCAAAAGGAGGAAGGCAGCTTATATAAAGTGGAGGAAGCTAGGGTCAAACTCAGCTCTGGAGGATTTCAGCCAGGCGAGGAATAAACTCAAAGATGGTCTGAGGAGAGCCAAGAGGGGGCACGAGAAAGGCTTGGAGGAACGGATTAGGGAGAACACAAAGGCATTTTACACTTACTTGAAAATAAGAGAATGGTCAAAGAAAGAGTAGGGCCGATCGGGGATATCATAGGGAACTTGTGTGTGGAGTCTGAGGAGGTAGGGGAAACCATAAATGAGTTTTTTGCTTCTGTATTTACGAAAGAAACGAATCTTGTAGTGAATGAAACCTTTGAAAAGCAGGTAAGCATGCTGGAATGGATAGAGACAGAGGAGGCTGATGTGCTGAAACTTTTGTCAAACATTTTGATTGATAAATCGCCAGGCCCGGACCAGATTTGTTTTCGGCTGCTTTGGGAAACGAGAAATGCGATTGCTTCGACACTTGCGAAGATCTTTCCATCCTCGCTTTCCACTGAGTGCCTGAGGACTTAAGAGAGGCAAATGTAATTCCTCTTTTCAAGAAAGGAAATAGGAAATCCCCAGCAATTGCACACCAGTAAGTCTCACGTCTGTCATCTGCAAGGTGTTTGAAAGGATTTTAGAGGGATAGGGTTTATGACCATCTGGAAGAGCATAGTTTGATTAAATGCAGTCAACACGGCTTTGTGAGGGGCAGGAAATGCCTCACAAACTTTATCGAGTTCTTTGAGAATGTGACTAGAAAAGTTGATGAGGGTCGAGCTGTGGATGTGGTGTAAATGGACTTCAGCAAGGCATTTGATACGGTTCCCATGGTAGGCTCATTCAGAAGGTCAAGAGGAATGGGATACAGGGAAATGTATTTGTCTGGATACAGAATTGGCTGGCCAACAGAAGACAGCGAGTTATAGTAGAAGGAAAATATTCTGCCTGGAAGTCAGTGGTGAGTGGTGTTCCACAGGGCTCTGTTCTTGGGACTCTACTGTTTGTAATTTTTATTAATGACTTAGATGAGGGAATTGAAGGATGGGTTAGCAGGTTTGCAGACAATACAAAGGTTGGACGTTTCGTTGACAGTATAGAGGGCTGTTGTAGGCTGCAGCGGGACATTTACACATTGCACAGATGGGCTGGGAGGTGGCAGATGCAGTTCGACCTGGATAAATACGAAGTAATGCATTTTGAAAGGTCGAAATTGAAATTTGAGTACAGGATTAAAGACCGGATTCTAGGCAGTGTGGAGGAACAGCAGGATCTTGGTATGCAGGTACATAGATCCCTTAAATTTGCCACCCAACTGGACAGGGTTGTTAAGAAACCATATGATGGTTTGATTTTCAATAACAGGGGATTGAGTAAAGAACCGTGGGATCTTGTTGCAGCTCTATAAAACTTTGGTTAGACCGGACTTAGAATACTGTGTTCAGTTCTGACCTATTATAGGAAAGATGTGGATGCTTTGGAGAGAGTTCAGAGGAGGTTTACCAGGATGCTGCCTGGAATGGAGGGCTTATCTTACGAAGAGAAGTTGACTGAGCTCGGACCTTTTTCATTGGAGAAAAGGAGGAGGAGAGGGGGCCGAGTTGAGGCATACAAGATCATGAGAGGCATATTAAAGTCGACAGCCAGAGACTATTTCCCAGCGCAGAAATGGCTAACACGACGGGGTCATAGTTTTATGGTGGTTGGAGGAAAGTATAAGGGGGATATCAGAGGCGGGTTCTTTACACAGAGATTTGTGAGAGCATAGAATGCGTTGCCAGCAGCAGTTGTGGAAGCAAGGTCACTGGGGATATTTAAGAGACAGCTGGACATGCATATGGTCACACAAATTTAAGGGTACATACATAAGGATCAATGATTGGCACAACATCGTGGGCTGAAGGGCTTGTTCTGTGCTGTACTGTTCTATGTTCTATGTTCTGAAAATGGTACCGCAATTATGATGAGGGATTTGAATCGGTTTGTAGATTGGTCTAACCAGCCCAGTTCGGGTCGCCGTGAGGAGGATTTCGTTAAGTGTATCCTTGATAGTTTTCTTGACCAGCATATAATGGAACCGACAAGGGGGCAACCGATCATAGAACTGATGCTGTGCAATGAGATATGAAAAAGTAATGAATTCACAGTTAGGGATCCTCTTGGAAGGAGTGACCACAGATTGGTTGAATTTAGAATACATGTGGAGACTGTCAAGATAAAATTCATTATCAGGGACCCGTACTTGAATAAGGGGGATGACAATAGAATGAGGAAGATGTTGGCTAACGTGGGCAGGAAACAATATTTTATAGTAGGACAGTTGACGAGGAATGGAGAACTATCAAACCAGTTTTACAAAGTGCTCATTAAAAGTTCGTTTCACTGAAAATGGAGGACTGTAAGAAAACAGGTAATATGTCATGAGTGTGTCAGAATATAAGGGAGGCTATAAAACTGAAAGAAAAGGCATACAATGTGACCAGAACTAAAAGATTGGTAAAATTTTAAATGTCAACAGAAAGCCACTAAAAGAGCTTTGAAGAAAAGTAACAAAGGATGTGACAAAAATTGCGAGATAGAAATGAGTTTCTATAGATACATAAAACGAAAAGGTTTTAGATTAGATTACTTACAGTAGTGGAAACAGGCCCTTCGGCCCAACAAGTCCACACCAACCCGCCGAAGCGCAACCCACCCACACCCACATACCCCCCTTACCTAACACTACGGGCAATTTAGCGTGGCCAATTCATCTGACCGGCACATCTTTGGACTGTGGGAGGAAACCGGAGCACCCGGAGGAAACCCACGCAGACACGGGGAGAACGTGTAAACTCCACACAGTCAGTCGCCTGAAGCGGAAATTGACCCCGTGTCTCTGGTGCTGTGAGGCAGCAGTGCTAACCACTGTGCCACCGTGCCGCCCACACAAAAGGTGGGGCTATAGTAAACACTGGGCAATTAGATAATGAGAAGGAAAATTTTCTTTTGGGATATATTCAAATAGCCATTGCATTGAAAAGGTTTGTGTCGGTCTGCACTTGGAGAACACTAATAGCATGCCAGTAATTGACAAAGAGGTGAATGTAGGTGAGAAAGTGGAAACAATCATTATTACAGAAGAGATAGTATTGGATTGGACAAACTAATGGTGCTAAGGATGGATAAGTCTCCTGGCCCTGATGGAAAGCATCCTAGGGATTAAAAAAAAATTGGCGGGAAAACTAGTAGGAGCACCGCCCTTAATTTTCCAAAAGTAGCAGGATTTTGTGGTAGTCCCAGCAGATTGGAAAGCAGCAAATGTGACGCCACTGTATTGAAAGGGAGGTGGCAAAAGATGGGGAATAATTAAGCAGTTAGTTTACTCTTTCTTTGGGGAAAATGCTTGAGTTTATTAGCAAGAAAACATAGAGATGCATCTCGATAGAAAGTGTCCCATTGACAGCTGCAGCATGGGTTCATGAAAGGCAGGTCATGCTTGTCAAATATATTGGAATTGTAAGATGACATTACGAGCGAGGTGGACAATGGGGACCCAGTGGCAGTGGTGTATTTAGATTTCCAAAGGCTTCGACATGGTCCCATGCAAGAGGCTGCTGCATCAGTTAAAGCTGCATGGCGTTGGGGCGAAGTATTAGCATGAACTATGGATCGTTTTATTAATCGAAAGCAAAGAGTGGGGATAAATGAGTGCTATTCTGGCAAGCAAACAGTGACTAGTGATGAGCCTCAGCGATTGCTGCTCGGACCGCAATAATTTACAATTTGTATGGATGATTTGGAGTTGGGAACCACGTGTAGGATGTCGAAGTTTGCAGATGTCACTAAGATGAGCACAGTGTGCAGAGAACTGCGAAACATTGCAGTGGAACATAGACACATCGACTGGCAGATGTAATACAATGTAAATAACTGTGAAGTCTAACATTTTGATCGGAGTAAAAGTAAAAAGGACTGTTAACTGTGTTGTGATAAAACTGTAATGCTGCTATGCAAAGGGGCATGGGTGTCCTTGTGCATGATCACAGCAGTTTGGTCTGCATGTACAATCAGTAATGAGGAAGGCAAATGGAATTTTGTCCTACCTTGTTAAAGTGATTGAGCTTTAACGCTGAGAGGATTTTTTTCCCACAGCTGTAAAAGGTGGCGGTGAGGCTACACATAGAGTGTCTCGTGCAGTTTTGATCTGCTCACTTGGGAAAGGATGTACTAGCGCTGGAGGGGGTGCAGACGAGGTTAACTAAGTTTTATCGGCGAGTGAGGTGTAGTTCACGATGTGCGACTGAGTAGATTGGAATCATATCATCGGAATTAGAAGATTGATGGGGGTATCTTATTGAAGCATATAAAGTTATGAATGGAATAGGTAAAATGTATATAGACAAGGTGTTTCCACTGGCTGGTGAAGTTTGGACAAGAGGGCATATCTTCAAGATTAGAGGAAGTACATTGAGGACTGAGGTCAGAAAGAATGTCTTCACCTAGAAAGTTGTTAGGCTATGGAATTCCTTGCCCAGGAAAGTAATTGGAACGACTTCAGTAACGTTTTTATTTCTAAACTGGATTTCTTTTATCAATAAAGGAATTAAGGGATACGATGAGAGCACGTGTAACTGGATCTAAATCCAAGAAAAGATCATCCATGATCTTCAGGTGGAATTCCTTGGAAAGCAGAAAAATATTGAGGGGGAAGGTGGACCCAGGCTGCTCAGATGGGCTGAACAGTGACAAATGAATGAGCACGAGGTGATGTACTACTGAGAGGAATGACATGGAAAGGGAATGCACGGTGAATGGTGTGACCAGGAAATAGAGCGGATCATGAGACTTCGGAAATGATATCTGCAGCTCATTGAAGGCAGTAGCTTAGATATAGAAGTTAGACGAGATAATATATAGAATATTAACCTTTATTAGCATAAGCATTGAGGACAAGGGCAAGGAGGTAAGGAGGGTGCTGTTTGTAGCATTCATGAAACCACAGAAGTTAAACAGTGACCAGTTCTGGTCACCACTATATTTGAAGGATGTGATCATAGCGGAGAGGATGCAACGTATTAATATAGCAGTCAACGGAAAGAACAGATATACCGCATTCTATGTTTATCACTGATCCTAGAGAGAGAACAGACTGACCCAATTGCATATGCAGAGTAGAGTAGAGTGGATTAGCCTTTGTTTTCTTTTCTACCTTATACAACTGACATAGTAAAAACGAGACAGCGTTTCTCCACGACCGTGGGAGCTACATGGTTAACACAAACTGCACAATCGTACACGGTATAAAATGCAGAAGATCTGCAAAACACACAAGTTACAGTGTCACTACCTCCCGAGTCGAGCTGACTGAGTCTGTATATGGCTGCCCCTGGGATTAAGCAGACTGACTTTACTGTATCTATTTATCACATGCCAATAAATGCTAACAGACGCCATTTAGTCGCTCTTCCTCCCCCTACGTGAAAATGAAGTGGTCTAATACTGAATTGGAAATGATTTCTCTTTTGAACGTGCTTTTTAAAGAAGCAATTAAGCAATTTTACTGGGACAGTAATTGGATATTTGAACACATCCTTCATCTGATTTCTCAACTTAGTCAATGTCAAGCATACATACAAAAAAAAATACAACAACCTTTGAGCTAGTCGACGTATCCAGTTTCTGGCGAAATTACTGGTGGAATATCGTCTTCTTTCACAATAGCTAGGCCTGGTTCCGTACGGAAAAGCATGTACAATTGCCCATAACATTCGAAAGTTGGCCAACATGAGAAACAGGAAAATTATGGATTTTGTTCGACTCTCCACTTTTGGTTCTGTGATGTTTGTACTCCTGCTGCCCATCCGAAGTCTCCTACAGGCTCTGTTGGCCATCACAAATTATGTGATATATAAAGCAATGAACAACACAGTAAACACAATTGAAAATCACGATTATAACAGATGAAGAAAGACTTCGATTGCTCCCTGTAATTTAAATAAAGTAAGACTCCGTTATGTCTCAGAAAACCAAGGAATATTCTTTAGTTGATACTGACTTGTTAACATAAAATAACAGAAGACATTCTTGAAACAACTCGTAGTCTAGGATCCAAAGTATGTCTGAGATGAAACGTGAACTCCATTTCTGTCTCTCTGCGCAAACTCTGCAACCACGCCGCACCACCACCCCCCTCCCCCGACCCCGAGTTTCTACAACGCTTTCTTTGATGTTATTTGTCTCAGTGGCGTTAAATGAAAGCACACTGACTCCTTCATTGATATGAAGTTGCAAATATTTAGCCAACAATCTAAAGTAGACTGACGGGATAAGATAAGACAAAAGTGTTAATGCCAGTGTTTCACTGGACTGAAATAATACCATTACTGTTGCAGTTCATTCCTCTAGTTTGTATATTTATTCCTGAATCCAGATAGATTTTAGTTATACATCGTGCGGACTTACTGAAGGCCAAAGTGATTCCGTCATGAACTGAAGGAAGATGAAGATGATGCCTCTAACTGAAAAAGAAAGTCAATATTTCAGAATGTTTCTTGCACCATTTGCAGGACTCCATCAAAAAGTGAGAGTTGACAAGTCCCATGTCCCTGCCTTCCTGATTAAATTGCTCAAGGTCGCTTTCAGTGGATATTGGCAGCATGACAGATCTGAAATCTCACCTGCTGGTTTAGGAATAGTTAAGCTCCTTCTATTGCATGGTAGTCTTGCTATTTGTTTCGCAAGTCCGGGATTGCAGTCTTTTCACCAACTCTGCACCTTCTCTTTAGACATGTGCATAGGGGAATCCAAGATGGCGGCGACCCAGCAAGTCTGAGTCTATAGTGCTCTTCCCAAGACTTGGGAAAGTGGGTCACCCACCCCCACCACACTCACCAAATCATTCATAATAGCTGTTAACTTTAAATAGCTGCTTAGTATTACATTTAAATAATCTAACATTTAGTGAAAAATGACCAAAGGGAAAGGAGCCCGCAGCTCTCAACAAGCAGGACCCCCTCCCCCACCTTCTCCCTCTTCAGCTGCAGCAGAGGCGTCCACAGCCGCCCCGGGGGACTTACGACGGTAACAAGCCTTGTGGAGATGATCACCAAGCTGGACGCGAAGATCGATGCCTTTATCGAGGAGTCCCGACATCGATGGGAATCACTCTCAGCTACGCTACAGAAGCACGGCCGAGACATCGAGGAACTCGAGCACCGAGTCGGAGGGGCAGAGTTAAAGGCCGCGACCTCCGAGACTGCAGCTCAATCGGCCGCCGATGAGGTCCGGGCTCTCGAGCAGCGAGTCCGTACCTTAGAAAATCATATTGATGACCTCGATAATCGAGGTCATCGAAAAAATATTCGTTTGCTGGGCCTTCCCGATCGGGAATAGAAAGGCCAGCTTACAGCATTCCTGGAGCAGTGGCTGCCACAGCTTTTAAATCTGTATGTTGGATCAGGCCAGGTTAGGGTGGAATGGGCCTACCGGGTCGCAATACGTGGGCCCGGCTCGAACCAGCGCCCACGCCTGGTCCTGTTCCAGCTGCAGAGCTGTAGGGAGAGGCAGATGCTTCTGGAAGCCTCAAGAAGTCTTGGAAAAGATCCCCAAGCCATGATCTATAAAGGATCCAAGATCATGCTATTCCAGGACTTTTCCCCAGCTCTGGTCTGAAAGAGGAAGGCATTCGATGAGGTGGAGAAGCGTTTAAGGGACTTAAGTCCTCAGTACTCCTTACGTTATCCAGCGACGCTACGCTTTAACCACGAAGGATTCATATATAACTTCGGATCACCAGAGAAGGCTAAGGAATTCTTGGACTCTCTTAGATAAACTGTAAGAGATAGTGGATGTTGGTTCGCCTTTCCCTCTACTTTAGTTTACATTCCCCCACCATTTTTGTTTCTCTTTTTTCTCACCTTATTGTTTAATATTATCATGGGGGCGGGGAGAGTGTTTTGATTTCCCCCACCCCCGCGTGGGTTTGTTTTTTTTTATTACTTTATGTATATATGTGGGTATGTATGTATGTATATATATGGTGGGGCGTTTGGTTAATATTGGTGGGGGAAGGTGGTTACCTTATTCTATTTTACTTCTGTCTTTAGGAGAGGGGTTGTTTTTCCCCTGTTATTTTGTATTATTATATTTAATTATTACTTGCTGAGATTGTAATTTTATAGTTATATATTTATATATGGTATTAACATTCCCAAATATATTCAGGTGTTGGTGTGGGCGGGGGTAGGGTGCTCACTGTTAACTCTAGCTTTGTATTATATTTGAATTCTCCTCATTTTATTGAGGAGCACCTGGGTCAAGGGTGGGGCATTGGTTGGGAGAGGATAAGATGGACTTTTGTAGAGGAAGGGACGCTCCCTGGGAACAAGGGGGATAATCTCCATTTAGGTACGTTTTATATTTTTTTTATTTAGAAATAGTTTTTTATTATATTGTTGTGAGTGTATGAGAGAGCCTTTATTTTTGTAAATTTTAAATGCTCCATGCTCGGGATGTTCCAGATAGGGCTTCCCCTCCCAAGGCGTCTCGGATCTGCCCAGATGATTATGGTTGATCAGTCGGTTAAGTGGTGCACCTGGAATGTCAGGGGGAGTAATTCGCCAGTTAAAAGGAAGAAAATATTATCAAATCTTAGGAAAGAAAGAGTTGATATAGCTCTCCTACAGGAGAAACACCTGTCGGATAAAGAACACTTAAAATTACGGCAGGGTGGATTTAATCAGGCCTTTTTTCTTCTTTTAGCTCAGAAAGCAGGGGAGTTGTTATTCTTGTTCGGAAGATTTTCCCTTTCAAAATTCTAAATCAGATAAAAGACGAATCTGGACGATATATTTTGATTAAAGCCCTCGTAAATGGAGAGGAATATGGGATTCTAAATTTGTACTGCCCCCCGGCACACCCCTTTAAATTTATAACGGAAGCTTTTTCTAAATTGATGGCCTTTGGTGCCCGTCATACAATTATAGGGGGAGACTTTAATTGTACTATGGATCCGGAAATAGATATGATTCCCAAGAGTGCTGCTGGAGTATCTCCCAGATCTAGACAACGGGCGGAACTGAATAAAGAATTAGGATTGGTAGATGTATGGAGATGTCTCCATCCACAGGGTAGAGATTTTTCTTTCTACTCTAATCCACATAAATGTCATACAAGAATTGATATGTTTTTTGCCCCATCGATTTTTTAAAAATTCCATATCATCCTGTAAAATAGGTACTATAGCAATTTCTGACCACGCCGCTGTATATATGGAAACTAAGGCAAGGAACAATGGGACATCCGCTCGGTATTAGCATATGGACCCCTTCCTGATAAAAGATAGTAAATTTGTAAAGTACTTCTCCCAAGAATTTAAAACTTTTTTAGAAATGAATTCAGGTACGGCTAGCAACCCATCAATGATGTGGGATACCATCAAAGCTTATGCACGAGGTTTGATCATCTCCTACTCAGCGACCCAGAGAAAACTGAAGGGAGAGCAACAGCGCCTGCTCGAAGCACGCTGAAAAGCAGCTGAAACAGCATACGCTGATAGACCTTCTATTACAAAATTGCAGAGGATTACGGCTCTTAGGATAGCTCTAAACACTACGCTTACTCAAACGGCTAAGAGGGAAATATTATTTGCAAAACAAAGGTTATATGAATATGGCGACAAACCGGGTAGATACTTAGCATTTCTTGCAAAGAAAAAGAAGGCCCCTCAGACTATTACGTCTATCAAGGAAAGTACAGGTACTTTGAATCATGATCATAAAAAGATTAATGCGATCTTTAGAGAATTTTATTCTGAGTTATATAAATCGCAGGATTGTGAGGATAGGACTAGGAGGATGCAGTCATTTTTTTAAAAAATGATCTTTCCGGGCTTGACTCCAGAACAGGTATCGGTCCTAAATGCTCCTCTAACAGTCCAAGAAATACTTCATGCAATTAGGCAACTCCAGAGCGGAAAGGCACCGGGCCCAGATGGTTTTCAAGCTGAATTCTATAAAGAATTTGCAGAAATATTGGCTGATCCACTTATGGACGTGTATAACTATGTTTTTGGTCAGGGCTGTCTCCCGCCTTCGCTGAAAGAGGCAAATATCTCTCTTATCCTCAAAAAAAGAAAAGATCCAGAAGACTGTACATCATATAGACCAATATCCTTGCTAAATGTAGATTTTAAAATCCTCTCTAAAATGTTAGCACTAAGACTAGAAAGGGTACTGCCATATATTATAAAGGAGGATCAGACGGGATTTATTAAGGGCCGTAGATCATCCAATAATATTAGAAGGGTTTTGAACATGATCCAAGCCTGTCATCAGGGAAAGATACAAGGAGTAGTAGTCTCATTAGACGCGGAAAAGGCATTCGATAGGGTTGAATGGTCATATTTGCTTTACACATTGGAAAGGCTTGGCATTGGACAGGTGTTTACCAAATGGGTCGCAACATTGTATAGTGATCCCAAAGCAGTTGTGGTTACCAATGGATTAGGTTCGGATAGCTTCAGTGTGGGTAGGGGCTGCCGTCAAGGATGTCCTCTCTCGCCATTATTATTTACGCTAATAATTGAACCACTAAGAGAAGCTATACGGACTGACCCTAATATAACGCCCCGAGGATTGGTACAGGTAAACACAAAATTACCCTTTATGCAGATGATGTTCTTTTATTCCTCAATAATCCTCTGATGTCCGTACCTCGTCTAATTCAAGTTATTAATACATTTAGTGCATTCTCAGGCTATAAAATTAATTTTTCAAAATCGGAGGCTATGCCAATGGGTGGCCTGGTTAAGACACCCCACTTAGTGGACGGATCCCTTTTTCCCTTTCGTTGGTCCCTGGAGGGTTTCTTATATTTAGGTATTTTTATTACTCCAGTATTTGGTCAGTTGTATAAGGCGAATTTTGTGCAATTACTGGAAAGGATAAAGCAGGACCTCCAGCGATGGGGAGACCTTCCAATTTCCTGGTTGGGTAGAATACCACTAATTAAAATGCACGTTCTGCCCCGTCTCCTATGAGAATGCTCCCAGTGATGCTGCCAAGGATGGCCCTACGTAAATTATATGGCTGGCTGGGTTCCTTTATTTGGAATCATAGACGGCCCCTCATTAAGCTGAAGAAGGTACAGCTTTCACAGCCAAGGGGAGGACTGGACTTCCTAGACTTTAGGAAATATCAGTTAAGTTCCCTACTAAGTTACATAGCTGATTGGGTCTTGTCCGACCCACAATCAATCTGGCTGTACATCGAGGCCTCTCAAGTAAAATACCCACTTATTAACCTCTTATTTTCAGACAAGAAGAAAATCATTACAGATCACTGTAAAAACCCCATAATACTAAACACAATTAAGGCCTGGAATATAATGCGGCAAAATGAGGGTAATTTACATAAAACATCCCCCTATGCACCGATAGTAGGGGCATGGGGATTCCAACCGGGGGTTTACAGATGCCACTTTTAAACTCTGGAGATCCAGGGGTATCTCATGTTTAGGGGACCTATTTAAAGATGGGGTCCTGATGTCTTTTGAACAGCTGCGTCAGAAATTCGGATTACCAATGGAGACCTCTTTCGATACTTCCAAATTCGACATTATATACAGAAGAAGACTACGTTAATAGATAGTTTTTATAAATCAGATAGAGAATGTAATGTCCTACGACCAGTGGGTGTCCTCCGTCAGTACTATTTATCATTTACTACATGATGAAGTATCGGAAGATATGGACAATCTGCTTAAAACATGGGATCAGGATTTGGGACTAGAAATCTCTATAGAAATGTGGAATGATATTTGGGAAAATGCTAGAAGAATTACTATTTGTAACAGAAGCCTGGCTATCCAGCTGAAGATACTTCATAGGCCCCATATAGCACCGGCTTGACTGGCAAAATTTAAGGCAGGAGCACCTCCAATGTGTCCCAAATGCAAAATAGAGGTGGGCACTCTTGTACATTGCCTATGGACTTGTCATAAGATCCGTAGATATTGGATTAAAGTAGCAAGTACCCTGACAGAAATTTTAGAAACGGAAATTAGAGTGGACCCTCTATCTCTCCTTTTGGGCTTTACGAACTTTTCCTCCCAGGATATGCACGGGAAGAGACTATTTTCTATTCTCTCTTTCTGTGCAAGGAAAAATATTTTGGTGAACTGGGTGGCTGAGGGTCCCCCCTGGACTTTTAAATTGGCACACATTAATTATGGAATGTATTCCCCTTGACTTCCTTACAAATATGGTGCACCGAAAGACTGAATTATTTGATAAAATACGGCAGCCCTTTTTGAATTACATAAATGTAGATATTTCGGCCATCCTAACAAGGGCTTTTATTTAACGAAGCTCACAAACCTGGCTGCTCCGGGGCCCCTTGGGAGAGGAATCCCGCATGAATACGGGTTTTATTACATTTGATGTTATTACATTCCGAGCATGTAAGAGACTTAAGTATGCACTCTGGTTAGTTATAGGTTAGATTAGGAGAAAGTTGAGTTTTGTTTTTTTTTATTTTGGTAATGTTTTCTTTTCCTTTGTTGAATTTTGACTATTGTATATTTGATTTAATTGTACATCAATGTTTGTATTTGAGAGTTTTGTTTATTTTTGTAAACTTGTAAAAATGTTAAATTTCTAATAAAAATATCTTTTAAAAAAGACATGTGCATAATTCCTCTGTTAGCAAGGTCTCTTGAACATTTCCTTTAAACAAAGTGTATCCTCTTCATTTGAGTTCAATGATAGAATGAGGGAACCTTATTCCATGTTCACCCTGTCACATTCAATCTCAAGCTTATGTATTTCACCTCTAATTTTTTTGAAACCTCATCAAAAACAAATTTACCCTTAAAATTGAGAATTATACTTATCATGAATGACCCCCACCACATAGTCCGTCTGTTACTGCCCTTTCTGCCTCCCCTATACAGGCTAAAACTGGGATAATAAAAAAAATGAACGATTGAAACCTGAGTCGAAGCACAAATAGCTCGAAAGACGCTGCAGATCAGACAGCATTTCCGGAGATAAGGACATATTTAAAGTTTTGGCCCAAAGGTCCAGAAACCCCAGGAACTTGACAAGGTATATATTAGAATTTAGTGGGAAGCTAGGGAGGTGATGGCTGTGCCCCATGCTCAGATTAGTTTTTGTCATCGATAGCCACGGGCGAGGTGCCAGAAGACTGGAGATTGGCTCACGTGCTCCCATTATTTCAGAAAAGTGGTCAAGAAAAGCCAAGGTGCAATAAACAAGTAATCCTGACAAGCCTGTGCAAATTGTTGTAGTGAATCCGGAGAGAACCTATTTATAATTAATTGCAAAAGCAAAGTTGATTACGAAGAGTTAACATGGCTTTGTGCGTGGGAAATCATATCTCACCAAATTGATTTTTTTATTTGTAACAGTGATGAAGAGTACAAATGCAGGGAGCAAGGCGAATATTGTCTTTCATAGGCTTCAGTGAAGTATTCAATAAGTTCTGAATCGTACTCTGATTACCAAGGTGAGATCACATGGAATACTGGAAGGAGTAACCATTTAGATGCAAATTGTCTCTAAGGTCGGAGACAGAGTATTGTCCGAGGTGATTGTTTTTGTACTCGAAGCTCGTATTCACTTGTGTTTTGACAGAATTGGTGCTGTACCCAATGCTACTTGTCACTGATATAAAAGATTTTGATGTGAATCTGAGGGATACACTTCGTAAGTTTGTGGATGACAACAGACTTGTGCTGTGGTAAGTAAAAAAGGTTTCCTCAGTATGGCAGAACTTTGATCTAATGGGCTGATGGTCGAGAAGTGGAAGATGGATTGTTATCTGAGGTGCTATAATTTTGTCGGATAAATCATGACAAGACTTACATAAATTACGATAACGTCCTGGGGAATGTTGGCCAACATAGAGACAATGGACTGCAGGTTCTTATTTCATTGAAAGTGGACTCAAGAGCGGACAGATTTGTGAAGTAGCCATTTGGGATGTTTGTCATTATATGTTACAATATTGAGTATAGGAACTGGGATATCGTGTTATCGCTATGTCGGACAGTGATTTGGGATGTTTGTCATTATGAATAGTGTGTTAATTTCTGGTCTCCCTGCTACTGTAACTCTGTTATTAAACTGATTAAGTTCAGTAAACATTTACAGGTATGATGCAAGTGTTGGAAGATTGCGCCACGGAGAGAAGCTGAATAAGTTGGAACTAAATTCTCTGGATTGATGGAGGATGAGGGGTGACTTTATCGAAATTTATAACATTAGGATGGGCATGGATAGGGTAAATAGTCAAGATCTTTTCCCTAGGCTAAGGAAACCCAACATTATGGGGCATAGTTTTAAGGGGTAAAGAGAAACACTTAAAAATGATCCAAACAGCGACATTCAATGCAGACAAATTTGTGTGTAATGACTGAACAAACAGAGGAAGAAGTGGAGGCTGATACAACTGCGACATTTAAAAGGCATCTAACTACTTATATCATGAGGAAGATTTTAGAGGAAAATGGGACAAATCCTGGTAAGTGGGACTAGATTCGTTTAAGATATCTCGTCAACATGGACAGAAGGGTATCTTTCTATGCTGCAGATCTCTATGACTCTATAACTTAGTGACCTTTGTTCAGAAACGGGGACACTTCTTCCCACTTCTGTTCGGACAGGGGATTCAGCTGCCACTTTTTCTTTCTCCACTGAAGCCACAAAGTGCGCATGGACGGCTCTGAGAGTTTTCCTTTTGCATATAAGTGAACTACGAAAAGACGAAACGTCAGGGAAACTGCACAGAAGTTTGGGAGGAATAGCAGAATATTGAGAGTGTTCAGTTTGAACTTTTGGATACACTGACTGCATTCACCAATAGATGTATTCATTGTTCCAGATTTTGACTGGTTATAGTACAGACACTAAGTAATCATTCACACGATTATGCAAGATAATTCTAAATACAACAGCTACAAAAGACTGGGAATCTCGTAATCCTCTCTCCTGACAAAGCCTGACTACCATAGACAAAGCACAAGTTTGGAGTGTGTTGGAACGATCCCCATTTACCATAATGACTGAGGTTTTAACAATATTCAACAAGCATAAGCACAGTGTAGAACCAAGCAATATACCTGATTGGCATCACATCCACAAACATCCATGCCCTCCACTACCAAATTTCATTAGCAGCGGTGTGTAACACCTACAAGATGCACTGCAGGAATTAACTTAAGATCTTCCGATAACTTCCAAATATGTCACCATCTCGAAAGATGAGCGTAGATGATACTTGCCAACGTAAAGATCTGGAAGTTCACCAAGCGAGCTATTCACTTGCCTGAATTGGAAATATATCGTCCCTTCATTCAGTGCCGACAAACTCCTGGAATTCCCCACAGAAGGACATCGTGGGAGTACCTACAGCATGTCGGTTGCATGTTTTCAATAAGGTAGCTCAACAACACCATCTTAAGGAGGCACCTAGACATGATCAAAAAATTCTGGGCCCAGCCGTAGACATCCAACTTCCTCCAGAGCATAAAACAATTGCGAGATGACTGGGCAGTAGACCCTTAACGAAAGTTCCAGCTCAATGCAAAACTTTTAATCAAGTAAATATAATTATGAGATTAACCCAGCAGCACAATAGGAACTCAAGTTCCTGGTGAATATTGCAGATATCATTAAGAGATATTAAGATCCATTCTTCAAATAAGGAGAAATGATTCTTAAGGAGGGGCACTGAACGTCAAACGTTAATTTGATTTCTTTGTACATGTGCTGCCAGCTTTAACGAATTTCTCCAGCGTTTTTGATTTTCCGCATCCGCAGCTTTTCTTTTGCGTTTATTCTGTAGGTTAGCCAGGGAAGAGATAAGCAGTCACGAGAATAGACGCTGCTGCAGAAACTCAGAAGATCTTACAGGGTTTGTGGTGAAAAAGCAGATTCAACATATTGAGTGCAATAACCCTTTTTTGAACTGTTAGTGCAATCAGTTCCTGTTGCTCTAGGTTAAGCAGCAAGTAAGATATGTAGTAAATAGGATTTTTGAGATACTGATGATCGGCAGAAATACCACTAAAATGTTCAAAAGTGTATGTTTCAGGGAGCAAAGGACTAGGTGTGAAGCATACATGATTAGAAGATTTTCGGGAATGATAAGAAAATTGATGATGGTAAACTGTGCACTGCTAGGAAAGCAAGGGAGTGAGAGGGGGGGAATGTCCCATAGACAGAGGGGAATAGGAATGTGCTTCGCAGCAGCTCATTATGGGCTATTGAAAAATTTTGAAACATAAGCCTAAGTTTGGGAAGGGCAGCATAGGCCAGGAATATCGAGGAGAAGATCAAGATGCATGGAAAAGCATGGATGCACCGTCTATTAGATTCAATGGCAACATTGTCACGGGATGTGCTCAGTGAAGATCTCTTTCAAGCATGGTCGTAGGAAATAAAAACATAAAAGATGTGAAAAGATTATAGACAATTCAATCTTCTTGAGTTTGCTCCATCTTTCAATACGTTCAATGCTGACCTCATTGACTTTCTGATTCCACATGCCCTACTGCTTCCAACAACTTTCCATGCCTCTGTCGAAAAGCAATCTATTCACCTCCGTCTTCAAAAAACATTTCAATGTCCTCCCTCCACCGCGAATCAAGCACAGAGAGCAGAGAATTTCACTGTCGCATGCATGACCTCGGGCTGGCGGATGCGGGGAGGGGTGGTAATATGATGTGGTGGGGAAGAGACAAATACAGTGAGAATTCTCATCTCCATTCTGAAAGAACGAGTCACCCCTCTGTAAATCCTTGCCCCTCTCGTTTCTGACTGATTAATGGCAGTAGTTATCCCTTCCCAAGTCTGCCTTGTTCAGATGTTCTGTCTTACATTTCAATCAGGTCGCCATCAGACTCGTTAAATCTCCAGTGGGAACAAACTCACTCACTCCAAGGATGAATCCAGGAAATCTCTCTCTGAACATGCTCCGACACATTTACATCCTTCCTTCAAAAGAAGAACAGAACTGGTACAGAATAGTTCAGATTTGATCTCTCCAACAGCTGAATAATTGAAGCATTACGTTTATTTTCAATCCGTGTTGTTATCCATGACAGCACTCTACTGGTGAGCGTCATTATGTTCTGTGTTCAATCAATAATATTTGAGACTGGTCTTCCTGAAGATGCAAATCCCTCTGCACGTCAGGGGATTGCAGTTGCTCTCTTTTGAAATAACATTTGCTTATATTTTGAATATTTTCTTCCAAACTGAACAACGTGTTATTTTCCATTCTATGCTCCAGCTACAGGATTTTTTCCAACTTGTCCAACCTCTCCCTGTGAATCTGCAATCTCGTTGTGCCTTCTTCTGACATAATTCCTTGCCTATTTTGGTACAATCTGTCAATTTCGTTGTGACACCTCATCTCCCTCGGCTGTGTCCACGATAAACATAACCTGTCGTTTGTTTACATGTTTTTTTTGTCCATCAACATCTGAACTTTCTAACACAATGACCACTGCCCCCTAAACTGAGGGGAGATCGGTATAAGACAGATGTCAGAGGTAATTTCTTTACTCAGAGAGTAGTAAGAGCATGGAATGCTTTGCCTGAATTGATAGTAGATTCGCCAAGTTAAAGTACGTTTAAGTCGTCATTGGACAGGCAAATGGACGTACATGGAATAGTGTAGGTGGGATAGGCTTCAGATTAGTATGACAGGGCGGTGCAACATCGAGGGCCGTAGGGCATGTAATGCGCTGTAATGTTCTATGTTCTATATGTTCTAAGTTTTCTCCATCTTGATCCACTTGACCCACCTCATTTTCAGGCACCTGTTCTAACAATGAAACCATTCTTGTCGCACGGGACATATACTCATGTCAGATCTACCCTGAATACAATCTCGGGACATTTGCCTTTCATTGTCCCTTGTACTGTTCCAATCTACATTTCGGTGAGCATCACGTCTCCAGTACAACAAGTGGTAATGCCGGTAGATCTCGAAAATTCCTCTGCAGATATTTTTCCCTGTCGTTCATTCCCACGAGTCCAAACGCCAATATACTTGTACCTTCTTGTTCTTTCCAACTTGTAAACTTGATTCTGTCCCTGAAGCTTCTGGAAAATCGTCTTTTGTAAAACTACACAGCTCTCCTTAACCAACGCCTCTCCTCCTTTCCTCTGTTTCCTATCTTTTCAAAACCACCGTGAAGCTAGAACGTCTTAAGAAAAAGCATTGATGTTCGTTATGCTTGTCTCTGTCTATTTCTGCCCCATCTCTCCTTCCCAATTTGTCAGTTTTTCTCCCGCACTCTGTTCTTTGCTTCGTCCTGTCCCACTATCACTCTCAATTTCGTTTTGCCGTCACTGTGTGTTTTGCTCTGTGTGTTTTCTGTCTTTCTTTTTCTTCCCCCTCTCTCGCCCTATTTTCCTGTCTCATCTATTTACGCCTCTTGCTGTCCATTCAACCTATTTTTCTATCTCTTTACCTCTACGTCCACCTTAGCTCTGCTATCATTCGCTTTGTATCTCTCCATCTTCACCATTTGTGCAAGTCTGTTTCTTTCTATACTCTTTTTCACCTGTCGCTCTGCATCTCCATCAGTCTCGCAATCTACCACGTACTCACAATGTCTGTCCATCTCGCAGTCATCTCTCTCTCTCTTTCTCACTCTTTCTTCGTCTATCACTCTCACTGAGAAAGTTCTCTATGAATTTGTGAATTTGGAGAACGAGACATCCATTAACTTTCTCAAGATTGCTCCGCCAATTAATACGGTCATGGCTGGTCCCATCTCGCTCCCAACTGCACTTTCATGTCTGTACCCTTCTATTCGTTAATATGTAAAATATTTCTATCTCCTCCTTGAATTTTTTTAGTGCCTTAACATCCATGGCATTCTGTTAATTCCACAGACATTTTATCCAGAAGGTCTGAGTTCATAACCCACATCTCCTCCCACAAAGTATGAAGCATAAAACCAACATTAAAATTATTTTGAAATATGGCTGCTGTCTGTTAAGGCCATCAACTATATTAGAACGTAGAACATAGGAAAATGCAACACAGAACAGGCTCTTTGGTCTATGATGTTGTGCCAAGAATTAATCCTAATGTAAAATAAAATAACTTAACCTACACAACCCTCAATTCACTGGTATCCATATGCATGTCCAAATATCCCTAACGACTCTGTATCCATCGGCACCGCTGGCAACGCATTCCATTCACTCACAACTCTCTTCACAAAGAAACTTCCCCTGAAGACCCCTCTGTACCTTTCTCCTAAAACTATGACCCGTCGTGCCAGTCAATCCTGCCCTGGGGAAAAGTATCTGGCTGTTGACTCTATGCATTCCTGTCATTATGTTGTATACCTCGATCAGGTCGCCTTTCTTCTTCCTTCTCTCCAGAGAGAAAAGTCCAAGCTTGTTGGGAAAAGCAGCAACAATGTTTTTAGACCGATTGCATGTCGGCATTTAATAATGTATTTTTGGATTTGAAAGAAGCTGGAAGAATATGCCTAAACCGTCGATTCTCTCTATCCAATTGTTCTGATGTGGCTTTCCTTACCGAGACTATACCTCGTTACAACTATACACGGCATGCTGCTTCTTGCTCCTCTTGGTACAACAGCTGACATCTAATCAATCTTCAAAGCGATTGTCCTCATTCTTGAACTTAGTATTCTCTTGTCCCCATCAATGTATCCATAACAGTTCCTCAACCTCCAAAATTCAAACATTTCTTGCATGCAGACCTCAAGATTTACGCACTCCCTGCCGCACCTCCATTCCCACAGATAACTGGAACGAACAAATACAACTCGATCAGATCAACATTGGGCACTAATTGTATGCAAGATCGTTGGCTTTATGTTCCCTTTCAATACGGTAACAGCACGACCGCAGTAAGAGCCAAGTAAGAGTCAGTCGAGTACTCTGAGATTTTCTGAGAATTTTAGAGGTGCTCGGGGAAAGTGAGGACTGCAAATGCTGGAGACCAGAGTTGAAACATGTGATGCTGGAAAAACACAGCAGGCCAGGCAGCGTCCGAGCAGCATTAGAATCGAAGTTTCGGGCATAAACCCTTCTTCAGGAATGAGCCTGGTGTGCCCGGCGAGCTGAGATAAAATGTAGGGGGTAGGGAAGTTGGGGGAGGGGCGCTGGGAATATGATAAATGGAAGGACTTTAGGGTGAGGGTGATAGGCCGGAGAGGGTGTGTGGGGGAACGGTCGGGAAGAAGATTGCAGTTCAAGAAGGCGGTGCTGAATCCGGGACTTGGGACTGAGATAAGGTGGGGGAGGGGAAATGAGGAAGCTGAAGAAATTTACATTCATCCCATGTGGTTGGAGGGTTCCTAGGCGGAACATGAGGCGCTGTTCCTCCAGGCGTCGTGTGGTCACAGTCTGGCGATGGAGGAGGCCAAGGACCTGCATGTCCTTGGTGGAGTGGGAGGAAGTTAAAGTGGTCAGCCACGGGGCAGTTGGGTTGGTTGGTGCGGGTGTCCCAAAGGTCTTCCCTGAAACGTTCCGCAAGTAGGTGGCCTGTCTCCCCAATGTAGAGAAGACCACATCGGGTGCAGCGGATACAGTAAAACATGTGTGTGGAGGTACAGGTGAATTTGCAACGGATATGGAAGGATCCATTGGGGCCTTGTAAGAATGTGACGGGGGAGGGGTGGGCGCACGTTTTGCACTTCTTGCGGTTGCAGGGGAATGTGCCGGGAGTGGAGGTTGGGTTAGTGGGGGCTGTGGACATGACGAGGGAGTTGTGGAGGGAGTGGTTTCTCCGGAATGTTGACAGTGGTAAGGGAAATGTATCCCTAGTGGTGGGGTCTGTTTGAAGGTGGTGGAAATGACGGAGGATGATACGATGTATCTGGAGGTTGGTCCGGTGGAAGGTGAGGACCAGTGGGATTCTGTCTTGGTGGCGATTGGAGGGGCTGGGTTCAAGGGCAGAGGTGCAGTTAGTGGAGGAGATGTGGTGGAGATCATCGTAGACCACGTCGAAGTGGAAATTGAAGAAGGAGGCCATTTGCATTGTTCGGTAATGGAATTGGTCCTCCTGGGAGCAGATACGATGGAGGCGAAGGAATGGGGAATATGGGATGGTGTTTTAACAGGTTTTGAGGAGGTGTAATCGAGGTAGCTGTGGGAGTCAGTCGGTTTGTAGTAAATGTCTGTGTGGAGCCAATCACCCGAGATAGAAATGGAGAGGTCTAGAAATGGGAGGGAGGAGTCTGAGACGGTCCAGGTAAATTTGAGGTCGGGATGGAAGGCGTTAATAAGTGGATGAACCGTTCAACCTACTCGTAGCGAGGTAGCGCCAATATAATCATCGATGTAGCGAAGGAAAAGCTGGGGGGGTGGTGCCAGTGTAGCTGCAGAAGATAGACTATTCCACATATTCGAAGGAGAGGCAAGCATATCTGCGCCCCATGCCGGTGCCCATGGCTAATCCTTTGGTTTGAACGTTAGAGGTGTTGTCAGTTATTCATTTTAATTATGCATCTTTTATTTGATCTGTGACCCTCTCAACAGCTCACACTTTGTCCCTCTCTGACTCCCACTTTCTGTCTCTATAAATCTGGCAGTCTTTATCTCGATGCATCAATCTGATTACTCTCTCTCTCTCTCTCTGACTCTGTCTCTAATCTGTTACTGTCTCTCCTTTTCTCCTTCCTTAACATTAGCACACAACTTATCATTTTGTCTTTCTCAATAATTTTACCCTGACTCTACCTGCCCTCGTATTTTGTATCACTATCTACAAACACTTTCAGCCTTCCACCTTCATATTGCTTTTGTGCCAATGCTGGGGTTGGGGAGCTCAATTAACAGGCCGGCTGTTTTACGATGAAGAGTGATGCCGGCAATGAATTTGGTTTGATTTGATTTGATTTGATACTGTGTTACACACACCTAAGTACAGCGATCAAAATATGTTTTGCATACCATGCAGCAGATCAAATAATGCAAAGACGCAAGGATCAGAGTTTAATCGAATAGAGTGAGGAACAAAACGTCATAAAAAGAAAGCGTACTTAAAGCAAGGTGAACAATTGACTTGAAATTTGACTGGTCCATGTAGAAATCTAATAACAGCGAGGAAGCCGCTGTTCTTGAATCTTTTGCTGTGTCTGTTTAATTTTTTTTTGTGTTTTGCCTGACAGAAAGGGTCAGAGCAAATTATTTCCAGAGTGGGAGTGGCCTTTGTTAATGTTGGCTGACTTTCCGCGTCAGTGAACAAGTTTACATAGTTTCCATAGCTCGAACGTTAGTTTGCATGATGACCTGGGCAGTGCTTATAAGTTTTTTTCGACCCAGGCACATCAATTGCTGGACGAAGCGGCCATGCATTTAGATAAAATCAATGCTGTGGTATATTTGTAAAAGTTGTTAAGTTTTCAAAGAAGGTTCAATTCCTGTACGAAGAGAAGTAAATATCATAAAGGACAGGAAGAAGTGGAGTCCATTTGGCCCTGTAAAGGTGTTCTGCTTTTCAGAAGGACGATGGTTTCTCCAATATTGATCACACCCACTTTTTTTGCCATTTAACGTTAATCCTTGATTTCCAGACTGATTAAGAATCTGCCTCTTTCAGCCTAAAATGTACAGGAGGAGTTTGCACCCAAAACGCACTCTGTGGTAATGAGTTCTAAATATTCACGGCTCTCTGAGAGAGGAAATTTCTCCTCATCCCAAACCTAAATTAGGGTGCTTTATTCGGAGGCTCTCATCCTTGACATTTCCGTGAGGAGCAACATTCACTCAGCATTGAACACGACAAGCCACTTCATAATTATACATAGTTCATGTGATAATCCTTCTCATTCTTTTCAATTCCACGGAATAGAGCCCTAAACTCTTTGCAGATGATGCAAAGATTGGTGGAGTTGCGGATTGTGAGGAGGATTGTCAGAGGATAATGCAGGACATAGAACAGTTGGAGATATAGGCAGAAGAATGATAGATGGAGTTTAACCCAGAAAAATAATCTGAGGTGATCATTTGCAGGTATAAGTTATGAAGTGAATGACAGAACATTAGGAGAATTCATGTATAGAGGGATGTGTGTATTCAGGTCCTCAGATCGCTGAACATTTCTACGCTAGTAGATAATTTAGTAAATAACAAAACTTACAGAATGCTTGTTTCAGTGAAATGGTTATTATGTATAAGGATGGACGATGAAGCTGCAATCTGTGACTGATCAAAAATGTATCCCTCTCAACCTTATATATATTGTTGGATTCTTGTTCGACTGCACCCCATAACAAGTGACACTAATCCTTAATATCAGTCTTAAATTAATGCTCCATCATTCTGAAGCTATTAACTCTTATTCTTGCGTCACTTTTGTTTAGAAACTTGCCCTCCGCATTTACACTCAAGACCCCTCTAAGAAGCCCTTATGTCTCAACGAAATTACTGCACATTTTTGCATATTCCAGTGAGTAGCAGTCCAACCTGTTAAATATTTCTGCATGAGACACTACCTCATGGCGAGGATAATCTCAGTAAACCTTCTCTAAACTGTCTCTGTACTGATCATTATCTTAAGATGAAAGAACGTCTAAATACAGAGCATTTACTCACTGCTGAATCGTCAGTGACTGTATGCATTAGCTCCAGGAGAACAAAGATCAAGAGGAAGACATTCCTCAACCTCCACTTGTTACCATCGTAGTCACAATGTGACGATTTAGGAGCGAATGTTCTTTGGTATGAAACCCAAGTGTGTGAAGCTATAGATGAGCCAAAACTAAATTCCATAACAGCGCGCACTGGGAGCGCTCAATGGCCTCGTCCTGTATTTGGGATTGGTTTTGCATGTAGTTTTCAGAAATATGTACTGACCGAATATATACCTCAGACTCAGGCTTTCATCTGCAGTGACTGTGTAGACAAGCACCAGGATGATAAAAAGCAAAACCATTGCTTTCAACATTCTCATCAGAGTCCCTGAGAGTCCCAATGGGATGAATGAAACATCGAGGCTCTTTAGCGGAAAACAGAGGCTGTTCTGTAGTTAATAAACAGATGAATTTTGAGGATTGGATCCACCTTGAAATCTTTATGAAGGTAGTTTACTCACAGATCAAATCAAAGCCCAAGTGTTTCTGCCAGGCCAGTCATTTACCAATGGACAGAGACATCCAACTGTATTAAGTTCGAAGTTTGAAGGTTTGAGTAAATTTGCTATTGTGGTCAAAGTAAGTATTTCTCTGTAGTTATGGAAACCGTTTTCCCGTTTATTGCCCTTCCGTCTCTGAAAAAAAGTCACCAAGTTTGCCAAAACATTAAGAATCTTCCCACCAGTTTGAGAAAGAATTTCAGATAGATGGCAGCAGGTTCCACTTCAGAGTTAAACTTTGAAGAAAACAATAACATCTCAGAAGAAATGTTTAACCTTTGATGATGGTTTAACCTGAGGGTGACCACAACTCAGCCGAGGGTACAGCTTGAGAAATTGGGACGTGCATGGCATTTTGACTTGGAGCAAGGAAGTAAACATGCTGTTGCCAAAAATGCAGAAGCCATAACAATAGTTTGAACGGCGGGGTGTGAGAGGAAAGACACAAAAATAATTTAAGTTATTACAAAATAAGAGTTGGCAAATAGTGTATAAGGTGGGAAGATGAGATGTTGTTAATTACGAAGGGAGTATAAAATATGAAAATATTCTATACATGGAGAAATCTACAACTCAAAGGGAGCTGGGGGACCTGGTTCACGAAACGCAAACAACTATCATACAGGGTGAACAGGCAACCGGCAAGTTTAATGGAATGCTCGCTCTTATTTTCAAGTGTTGGGGTACAAAAGTAATGAAATCTTAGTGTAACCATGCATGTTTCTGGACACATCAGAACTGGCATACAATGAGGAATTGTGGTTCCAAAATTGTCGGAAATATATCAATTTATTGAAGGCAACTCAGGGAATGTCTGCTTGGATGAGTCTCAGTATGGAAGAGTTGTCTTATGACAACTCATTGTGTTCCTCCTAGGCTGTAACCATCATGAAATGTGGCCATGGAGCATCCTTCTAACTCGCATCAGGCTCTGTACGATCTGGCTCACTGACTGAAACATGAATCCACTCCAGAAGTGATTTGTCATTACCATTCTTATTCCCTTCAGTGAATCACGCCTTGAATAATCATCCCCTGTCTCTATAAACTTCAACATCTCTGAGGACATACAACATCATTGTGTGCTTCTGTTTGTGCAAGCCGAAGTACCTATCAGTTCCATTACAACCCTCCACGATGAGTGGTCGTATTTAAAGGAAAGTACACCGCGGTCATTGTGAGTTGCTCCCCCAAATCTCTCTGTCTTGTATTCCTTCGTGATAACAGTAGTATAAATCGACCCTTTTGTGCAGAATTCTATTCACCTCAAACAACCATTTTGTATATGCTTCACTGTCATCATGCATTTTACGATCAGCTCAAAAGATCAAAATCAATGTGTGTTGCTTGATAAGTCTTCTCACGCTGGGAACATATTTTGCTTTTCCGAAAACCTGAGTGAGAGAAGGAGAATGTTATTCACCCGGAGAGTGGGGAGCCTTTGGAACTCTCTGCCATAGGAAGAGACTAAGACAGAAAGATTGTGTTTTTTCTAGACGGAGTTGCACATAGTTGTGATTGCGACTCTCATTCTTTCAAATGCCAGTGAATAAAGTGTTAACCAATTCAACCTTGCCTCATCCGACATGTCTGCTAATGTCGGAATTAGTCTGGTAAACCTTTGTTGCAGTGGAGATAAATCACAATTGTCTTTCCTCACATAAGGAATTCAAAACGTGCATAATATTCGAAACATGGTGTCACTGGGATCCCACTTGAATTCCCAAATTTTATACATGCTCCCTTTGCCATTAGCACAGAGTGACTGCTGCTTGCAAAATCTTTAATCTGGCCTGGAGTAAAACAACAAAGCGTACCCAAACAGCCAAGTAGCATTTACCACGTGGAAGGTCTAGGAAGGCGCCTCGACAGCAAAACTACCACTTTCAATTTTCCTTTAAATATGCACAGCGATCCCTACTGTTTTTCATTCAGTCGATTGAAATCAATGAACACCCTTCTTAACAGCACTTACGGTCTCCCTAAATCTTAAGGACTGTCGGAGATCAACACCAAAAGTCAAAAAAACTTCCCAGCGAAATTCATAATGAGAAGCAACTGTGGATGTAACAGTGAAGTGCCACGTCGATACAAACAAGTAGAGAGTCTACAGTTAACAAATGCCTCCATTACTTCAATAACCCAACTTCTCTTTGTGCTTTCAGGAGGATCATGTGTTGACAAAACATTATTTTATCAGTCGTATGCCTTGCTGAAAATGTGGATGAACGTCCACTACGTCACTGTTAAACTGACTGGTGTAGTTACATTGTTTATGCTACATAGTTAGACAAGACCCGGGTTCGACTCCAGCGGGGGTATTATTAGCCTCGATGAGTAATTTAGGATGAATAGATTGGCCATGGACAACGTAGAATGTAGCTGTACAAGCATGATACCTAGATTTCAGTGGTTAAGTTATGAGGAGAGAATAAAACAAGTCAAGCCTGTTTTCTCCAGAATTTGGAAAGTATAGCGGTCATCGTATCGAAGTCTTCACGATATTAATAACATAACGCAGGGTATATCAGGATAAATTATGTTTACTGATGGGATATTCAAGAACGAGGGCAGACATGTGAATTAGAGCAGACCATTCAGGAGAGATGACCAGAAGAAGTTTTGTACACAAAGGTGATAGATGTTTAGAAATCTTTTTTTTTTCAAATACGGTTGTGAATGAGCCATTACGTCTGAACTTGAGAGAGAGTTTTTGTTAAGTTAAGGTATTAAACGATATGAGTCAAATTTAAGCATGTGGATTTCACTGACAAATAAAACAAGATCTCACTCTAAATAGACTCGAGTACCTGAATGGTCTATTCCTGCTATAATTTGATTAGATTACTTACAGTGTGGAAACAGGCCCTTCGGCCCAACAAGTCCACACCGACCCGCCGAAGCGCAACCCACCCATACCCCTACATTTACCCATTACCTAACACTATGGGCAATTTAGCATGGCCAATTCACCTGACCCGCACATCTTTGGACTGTGGGAGGAAACCGGAGCACCCGGAGGAAACCCACGCAGACACGGGGAGAACATGCAAACTCCACACAGTCAGTCGCCCGAGTCAGGAATTGAACCCGGGTCTCCGGTGCTGTGAGGCAGCAGTGCTAACCACTGTGCCACCGTGCCGCCCATAATGCATCTATATTTCTATATTTTGATAGATAGTGCCATCACAAACAAGTTCTAACCTTCTTGGATGAACACAAAGATGGATTAAATAATTCGGGTCAAACCTTTTATTTTCACCTTTACCCTCTCATCAATCTCTCACACATCTCAACCAGACAAGCTAATTGTTCGAACTAATCGGAAGACAGTACGTGTTGGATTGAATAGGAGTTGCGAGAACCTGTTTGGCATTAATTAGTGTAGGTCTCCAAGGACGTTAATTATGTCACTGGAGGTTACGTTCGTCTATCATACAACACTTCTTTTTCGTGAGTCACAATCATCTCCCACTTAAGAAATCAACGACTTCAGAGAGAAGGAGAGAGTTGATCAGAATCGGAGAGAGAGAGATTGGAATATTATGTCCTTGAAACACTATCAGAAAATGACTGATTGGAATATTACAATAACCGAGAAGAGTTTATTGTATTGGTTTCAGGTTCTTACAGCAGATCATAATTGGATAAAATTATCAGCTCGCATCTACTATGCACTGAGAATGCTGCAATTCATTTATTATCCCATCCTAGCTATTGTTGGCGTCACTGGTAAGTAACTCTGTCTTGTTTCTATAACCCATATTTAACTGCATTCTGTTTATTGCCTGATACTCGTCTAACTTTGCTCACTTTGTTGACTCTGCAAAGTTTCTGCTTGCCTTTTGCTAATTCTATGAGTAATTATTAATCGTATCAGAATTCCTCTTCTTGTCTCACTGCATGCTCTGTGCGTCTGCAAACACAGCAGGGGATAAAGAATGTATCCTTGCATTCCGAGTGAAAGGATTCGAGTCTCGGATCACGGAGGTCGTGCTGCAGTTGTACAGATTCTCCATTAGACTACATCTGCATATTCTATGCAGTTTTGTTCTGCTTACTCTCGTTATGGAGGGAGTGCAGCAAACCTTACCAAATTCATTCGTTATATGTAGATAGATATATGAGGAGAGGCTGAACTGATATGGACGATGTCCACTCTCGTTTAGATGAATTAAGTGCTGCGGGAAAGTTATCTAATAGAAACCTATAAAATTCTAATTGGATGAGCCGAGTATAGAAAGGACATTCCGATGATGATGTTCAGTACAGAAATTAAACTATTTTTGACTGGTACGAAGGGAAATGTCTTCACTCAAAGAATATATGAGTCTTCCACAGAATGCCATGGATATTGACTGTTGTAGGGAAGGAACGAGAGATAGTTCTAAGGACTTTTGGAATCAAAGGGTATGGAGGGCAAGCAGAACTAAAGGACTGAGTTGGTCACTGGTCCAATATATGATCATGCAGTCATAGAGTTGTGCAAAATGCAAACGGACCTTGTCTCCAATCTAAACTATTCCCATTTGTGTATATGCCCAAACGTGTTTAAAATGTAAATGAAAAATGTAAATATACGCTTCCTCTGGCAGTGTATGCCAAATACGGACCACTGCCTGTGATCCTACAACTCCCTTTTCAATTCTCCCCCTTCACCTCAAAGTTACCGTGAATTTTGAATGGCAGAGCATTTTCTAGGATTCGTGCTGTTGTAATTCTTGTTATCGAGCTATTGGAAAGATGAGAAACATCAACAATATCACAAAATGTACTTTGTGTGAACTGACGGCACAGCACTTTCCTTCTCAGGTCAGATTTCAGTTGTAACCTTTCATAATAAGCGACCGTAAGCCGAGTTCAATCTTACATCAGCGCCATCATTTACCCAACTTCCTTATACTTCCATTATATCATTCTCATCTTCAGCATGTCTGTGACATCCATCTCCATCTCTGTCTTTGATAAATCCAGGTAGAGTGATTCAATTCTCATTTGCAATTCACGCAGTTACCAGTATTGGTAAAGCAAATCTCATCCCTGTCTTAATTGCCTTAGTCCAACAAAAAGTAAATTCAATTTGTTTGTTCTCAATGTCTATGCAGTCTTTCTGTGCGCAACAACAAGGTATGCAGGGATGCGTTTGGTGGGGCAGGAGCATGCTGAGACAATGGTCAGATAATTTTGTGTATTTTGGAGAGGAGGTAGAATTGACCTTGAATAATTCTAGCAGTGTTCTCGAACTGTAAAGTTGTACCCTGTGGATGGGAGATCCCCAGACGTGATGAGGTGGTGAATGGTCTGGGAGATGATTGTTTGATGATAGGATGTAATTTCGTTGTCGAGGGGACTAGGTGGTGGTGTCTGCGAGTTGGCGCTTTGTTTCAGTGGTAGCGAGGTTTGTGCACCAAAATGCAACAGGGGTCCCTTGTCTGCTCATTTGATGTTGAGGTTGGCATTGGAGCAGACAGAGTCGAAGGCTACACGTGCGAGGGTGAGAGGTCAACTTGGGTTATGAGGGTGAACAGGGTGAGGCAGTCCATGTTATGGTGGCAGTTGGACTTGAAAGGAACGAGGTTTGCTAACAGTCTGGCCTAAAGTGGTGGATGGAGTGTGTTCCAAGCTAGAGAAGGATCCTTGGAGGATGGACGTGAGTGTTGATAGAAAAAGTAGGCTTGCAGAAAGAGAGGGCCAAAGAAGTGTTCAATGTTGCAATGTGTGTGGAAGTCATTCAACCAGGGGTATAGTGGGTTGTAGGTGAGGCCTTCGCTGAGGACTGATCGTTCATCCTTATTAAGGGGAGGCCTGGGGAAATGGTAAACGCATGGTAGGTCTAAGAGTTAGGAAGTGGAGTGGCGCTTGAGTTGGAAGTGCTGGTGAGAACGGCCAGTAGCGTGAGCCGGATTATGTGGTGGGACGGCCGTGACGTCACTACGATGGCGAAAGTGGGGACCAGGGGTGACATGCGGGAGTGGGGATTGAATCACGTACGCCGTTACGTCAATGATGCTTCCGGTTGAGTTCCAATCAGTGACATAATTGTTGGTGGAAGAGGCATCAGAAATGTCATCATCGATGTTGAGGTTAAAGAAGTCACTGGTCAAAATGAGAGCGGCGCCATCGATTGCGGGGGTGGACGTTATGTACAGGGTAGATATCGCATCGATTCCAGTGGCAGTGGATCTTTTGGCATTCAAGGCAGACGAACGTCCCCTGGAGAGGCTCATCTTCTTGGAGAAGGTGGCAGTGGTTGTCTGGAGTCAACTCTGCTTCAGCTTAGGCCCGTACAGTGATTACGGTAGCGGTTTGTTCAGCAGTTGCTGTAGTCCGTGGGGCAGTGGGGCAGAAGTTACATTATTGTTTACTGCGGTGATGGTGTCCAAAACGGCCGCGTGGCTCAGGCTGTCTGAGCAAATCCAGACGTCAATATAAGGTTCGGCAATGGTCAAGGAAATCCAAGTATTAAACTAAATACATGAAAGTTGTTAAACCTGCTTTATTTTATGCCCGATATGGTGGAAAAAATGAACTTCTGCTGACTGCATGAATTCCTCTGAGTATGTAAAACAGCAGAGGTGTTTTGCAGATATGTGTGATTATGGGCCTAAGCTGAAGCAGAGCTGACTGCAGACAGTGTAGTTTGGCGACACATGGCTGCTAGCGTGGAGTGGAAGATCTGGAAGGAGAACCACTTCTTGTGATATTGGATTTGTTGTAACTACAACTTGTACTGTTCTGGTCCAACATGTGCTGAAGGTAGTCTGGATCCCATCTGGGATCAGTTGGTTCGATAGGCAGGCATGAAGGAAGGAGATGTGACTGTGGTAGCGAGTGTACTTCAGGACGTGGCTGAAGAGCTTTCGGGCAGAGAAGGTGACCTGGGGTGTTGGGGGGTGGGGGAACATGCAGTGAGAGAGAAACTCACTGAGATTCTTGTAAATAGAAGAGGAGAATCTCAAGTTAGACGCTTCTCAGTAAGTTTAATCACGTGGGGTGAAGTGATTGTCGAGAGCACCATGCTGGAAAAGCACAGCAGAACAAGCAGCATCCAAGGAGCAGGAGCATCGAAGTTCCGGGCATAAGTCTTTGATCAGGAATGAGTTCTTGATGAAGCACTGACGCCCGAAACATCGATTCTGCTGCTCCTTAGATGCTGTCTGACCTGCTGTGTTTTTGGAACAAAACAATCTCCACCCTGCTCTGAATATGCGGGAGTTGTAGAGTGAAACAGTTAGGCATGCACAACAATAATGAGAATAGGAATCGGACAACAACATCAAACGGCACGACTGGCCGTGCCTTATTTATTTATTTTTTAATTGTATGTAATCAACGGATTTGCTCTTGCCAATCCCGTGATGATGCAATGAATATCTCTTTGACTTCCTGCTCCCGTTCAGGGAGACAATTCAGTGAATCACACATTTCTGTGGGTTATTGATTCATAAATGTGGCCGTCGCCTGCGTTGCCAACATTTATTGCCTGCCCTTGTTTCGACATTGACAAAGAGCTGTCTTTCTAAACTATTGCGGTTCACATGCTGTAGCTGGAAACGCCAGGATTTTCACTCAGCAACAATGAGAAAACGATGGTATATTTCCAGATCATGGTGGTGAATGGCTTGGAGGCGAACTTGCAATGAGTCATGTTCCCATGCAACTGCTGCAGTCTCCTCAGTCATAGTGGTCATGTGTTCCGAAGTTGATGTCCGAGGAACCTTGAAAAATCTTGGCAGTGCATATTGGAGGTACAAACTACTGCTACTTAGTGTGGATGATGGAGACAATGGATGTTTGTGGATGTCGCGCCAAGCAAATGGCTGTTTTATCTGACAAGCTATTGGGGGTTTAATGTGCATTTGGATCTGCAGACATTTTGAGAGATTTCCATCGCACCCCTTGCTTGTCACATGTCGGGGATAGACAGATAATTGCCCAGTCCGTTACGTACTGCTGGATATCCAGATTGTTAAGTGCCATAGAATCACAGAGACATACAGCATGGAAACTGAGCCTTTCGTCCAACTCATTCAATGTAGAACCGATATCCTAACCAATACTTAGCTCAACTACCTCTAAACGTTTCCTGGTCACATACCCATCCACATGCCTTTAAAATGCTGCTATTGAACCAGCCTTCACCACTTCCTCTGACAAATCATTCCAGACACAAACCGCCATCTGCATGAAATAGGTTGTCCTTTTTTGTATCTTTCCCCTCTTATCATGAAACCTTGCCCCCTAATTCTGAACTCCCATAGCCTAAGAAAAGTATTTTGCCTATTTATTCTATTCATTCTCCCCCAATTTCATAAACCTCTGTAAGGTCACCCCTCACCCTCCGATGCTCCAGGGAAAATAGCCCAAATCTATTCACCTCTCTCTATAGCTCAAATCCTCTCTCGATGGCTCAAAGCCTTGCATATATTTTGTCAACTCTTTGAAGTTTCACAACGCCCTTCAGACAGAAAACAGACCAGAATTGCACACAATATTCCAGAAGTGACTGAACTCATACTTGTGCAACCACTTATTGACCACCCAACTCCTGTATCCGATACTCTGACCAGTAAAGAATCGATAGAATCAACATTTGTATGGCTAGTCCAATTATTTTTTCTGCTGAATGACAATCGCAGGATTATGAAAAGACTTGGAAAAGTTGAGTAAAAGTGAAAATTCGAGGCAGAAGTACAAATTGGAGCAATGAGAGATCAACTATTTTGTTTGCAAAAAAAGAGGAATGCAGATTGTTACCTGAATTTTGATGGATTGAGAGAGAGGTTCAGTTTGATGTGAGTACTCGAAAGCACCAGTTCCGAAAGTAAAGCATGCAGGCGGTGAGGAAAGCAAATGGAATGTTTATATGAGGAGGAAAAGGATTCGAGGAAATGGATGTCCCACTGCAATTCCACAGGGCCTTCGTAAGATCACAACCGGCATCTTGAGTGCAGTACGGGTCTACTTTTCAGAGGAGAGCTGTTCGGGCAATGGGGGGAGTGCGATGATGTTGTGTCAGACTGATTCCCAGATGGCATGACTAACGTATGATGAGAAATTGATTGGTTATTACCATATTCACTTAACACCAGGTTTGGGTCCAACGGGTTGATTTGTAAGTCCTAGACTTTTGAGCGCAGTTCCTTCATCAGTCACCTAGTTGACTAGCTATCTGACGAAGGGACAGGTCTCCGAAAACTAGTAAACACAAGTTTGAGTATAAAATGGCGTGGTGATATTTTAAATTTTGTGCATCCAAGTCCAACACTGGCACCTTTTCATCATATATTCAGTTGAGTTTGTAAGATTAAGGGATCTTCTCATCGAAACCGAAAGAAGTATGAGAGGACCAAAGATTTAAAGTTTAGAGGCATGTTCCCAATTATCGGGGCAACCCAAACCAAGGGGATCACAATCTAGAGATATATAGGACTGGGATGAACGAGAAAATATCCCAGACATTGATGGATCTGTGGAATTCTCTGCCAGAGAAAGCTATTGATGTCAACCCATTATTTGGTTTCAAGAAGGAGTTTGGTATCATACTGCAGGTTAAAGGTGATCAAAGGTAATTGCAGAAGACGGGGTTAGATCCTCACCCATTATTGTATTCTCCAGCGGAGCACTCGTAATCTTGTCCTGTTGTTTCTCTCTATGTTTCTATGACGCAGAACAGCACGAGTCGGCCAATCTGCCCATCAATACTGTTTTGCCATTTAATGAGATCATAACTACTCTTATCATCCTCAACTCTATTTTATTGTTTTTTCACCATAGGTCTTGAGTTTCTTTTGATAAATAGCATGCTCTTTCTGTAACTAACGATCTGTCAAACTTGAATCTATTTAATGACCCAGTCTTACTTAACGTCTCTGCTAAAGAATTCGAAAGATTAATTATTACCTGGAAGAAGAAACTCCTCCTCTCTGTCTGAAATATGTGGCCATTTATTCAGATTTTCTGATCTCTTGTCCAAGATTTCCAACAAGAAGAAACAAGCTTTCTGCGTCAAGCCTCTTCAGTCTCCAAGATTTTCGTGTGTATCAAAGACGTTATCTCTCATTCTTCTATATTCCATTATCTTTGAAATAAAGACAAACGGTCTAATTTTCATCCAGTCAACCATTGAGTTTTGAAGCTACCTTTTATTTTGGAAATCATGCAGGATGATTTCAACATTCCCATTTAATGCAGTGTTCTGCGATCTTTTCACTTGAAATGATATTTAACTCCACTGTTCTTGCTGCCAAAGAGGATGGCACAATATTATTTCACTTTGTAATCGATCTTGCAAGTTTATGTCAACGCTCTTAACCTGCCTGTTTCCCCTGAAGTCTCCCCATATACCTTTGCACCTATGTTTGTGCTTTCCACAAACTTCCATATGATATATTCAACTGTGTCATTCAAGTCTTGAATATACTTTGAAAGTGTTTATGGCCCAGTACTCATTTGTTTTATGCAGTCCAGCATTTACAGGTTTACATCCTGATAATGCCACATTTTTCACACATGTCTGTCTTCTGTTCAATCGCCAATCCTTTATCCATGCTAATATATCGCTCCAAAACCAACTTTCTAAGTCACCTGATGACACCGCGTTAAAATGCCGTCTGAAAATATAAATACAACTCATCAAGTGGATCCCTTCTGTTTTCTATATGTTCAGACCTACAAACAACTGCAGGGCTTCTTTTTTTCCCAAAACAAAATTACCAGTCACATTGTTTTGTTTTTCATCTAATAATAGTCATCATGCTTTCCAATTGAATTATTTTTTTCGCAATGTATGTTCAGTACAATGTGAACCATCAAACGTTAGATCAGGTGGGAAGAAAGGGCGGCTAAATCAAAATAGAGTCAGAAGACGAGATAAACCATGGCCTCTGTTGTGGTACTATTCTTCCTCTTCCTATCTTGCTTCTCATCTCCACAAAGAAATCTAGTAAATTTGACAGGTATGATTATCCTTTAGTGTAGCCATACTAATTCTGTTTTGCATTTCTAAATGTTCTGCTATTGTATACTTTCTAATTGGGTGTACCATTTTCCCAATAATAGGGGTTCAACTCACCGTTCGTTACTTCACTATTCTCTCGTCTTATTCCATTTCTGAATATATTTATCACGTTGTTAGTTTTCCAAACCTATAGGTTTATGGAAGATTCTTGCAAGTACACATGTGGTTGCTTCATTTTTTTCATTCTAGCGTATCTCATCAGTTCCAGGTATTGTATCAATCTTTAGTTACATTATTTCCAAAACACTTCAAGTGATAGTCTTTTTATTTGTTTTCTTTTGTACAGAGTTATCTTTTTCTGTACAAATATTCCTTTTTTTGATGCTGTTGCTGTCGTCTACTGTGAGGATTGATGAAATGCAAATATTCAATTCCTCTGTCTTTTCCTGGAAAATACGTGGCACATTGGAAGATGGTTGCATTTGTTTGATGTCAGTGATCTCGGCTGCAGGATATCTTTGCAGGAGTTCCAAAGGGTAGTGTCTAAAAATCAAATGTTTTCAACCACTAACCATCAATAACTTTCCCTTCATCATAAGGTCAGAAATATGGACGTTCATTGATCACGACACATTCGTAATTCTTCAGATCCTGAAATCGCCTAATGTACAAATGCAGCAAGATCTGTGCAAACTACAGGCTTGACATGTTAAAATAAAAGTAATATGCATGCCACAGAAGTGGAGGCAATGCCCTTCACCACAAGAGGCATAAAGAATCATTGCCTTTTGACATGCAATGGCTTTTCCACAGGGGAATCGCACAACATCAGCATTCTGAAGGTTTACTATGATCAGACATAGCTGAAGCAGGCATATAAATAATGTAGTTAAAGATGAGGTCATAAGCTTATATGAGGTCATACTTTATCTACAATATCTACAATATGTCACTCACCTCCTGACTCTCCAAATACGTGCAGGAAATCGATTCAACGCTTCTTAGACCTAGAGCTCCAGCAACGCTTGAGGAGCTTCACAACATCGAGGAGAAGTAGCCCACATGATTAGCAGTGCTTCCACGAATCGCCAGCCCCTCAGTCGTTGACGCACATTAGTGGCAATATGTGCTATCTTCATGAAGCGTTGCATATTTTCTTCAAGGCACATTCCAACCCCAGTATCACTTCCACAGAAAAAGACAAGAGCAGATCCCTGTCATCTGCCTGTTCCCCCTTCCTCATTCTGACTTGGAAATAAATTGCCATCCCTTCGCTGTCACTCAGTTGAAGCTCTGGAATACACTCGAAAATGGCATGGTGAGTTTCCTTAAAAAATATGGACTGCAGCAGTTTAATAAGTCATTTCACCATCATCTTCTCGATTTGATAGGGGGATGGGCAAAAAAAAGTATTGGCTGGGCTGGCAATGCCCATGAATAAAATAAGACCTTTTTTTTTCATGTATTTGATATTTTTCATAATAATACAATATGTGTGAAAGCATTTCTATTGATGTGGTAATCGTACTCACGACTGAGGACTAAATCGTATTCCAATTTATTTCTTTATTTCACAGTTAATACTTTGACGATTGTTATTCTCTATCACGGAAAATGTGGTCTATCTGAATGTGTCACTTTCTACCTGCAAGCTATGGCGGCAACAGATCTGCTGGTTGTGCTCTTCGACCTGATAATGAGACAGATTCCGATTGTTTACTCGCAACAATTTTTTTTCATGAGGAGCATCCCTGTGTGTAATGTCCACGCCATCCTACTTTATGCAGCCACTGACTGTTCTGTCTGGTTCACTGTTACTTTCACATTTGATCGGTTTGTGGCTATCTGTTGCCAGAAGTTTAAAAGTAAATATTGCATCAAGAAAACGGCGGCTATGGTTCTCGCAATTGTAACTGTGCTGAGTTGTTTAAAAAACGTCTCCTGGTATTTTATATTGAAAAGTACATATGCTTTGACAAACTCACCATGGTTTTGTGCAGTAACAATCCAAGTCCTGTTTTCTCTTTTGTGGGGAACTATTGAGTTTGTCCATCACATTCTCACCCCAGCGGTCCCATTTGTGCTAATTCTGCTGCTCAATATTTTCACTGTCAAACACATTTTAGTGACCAGCAGAGCACGCAGAAGACTCCGAGTTCACAGCGATGGGGGAATCCCTAGAGATTCAGAAATGGAGAGTCGAAAGAAAGCTATCATTTTACTGTTTGGAATCTCTGTAAATTTCATGGTATTGTGGGCAGTTTTTATGGTCAATTCCATTTGGACGCGACTGTTTCGCTTGGGGTATAAATCAAAGTCTTTGGATTATTTTGTACGAGAAATGGGCTTTATGCTGCAGATCCTGAGTTGCTGCACAAATACATGCATTTATGCCGTGAGCCAGACGAAGTTCAGAAAAGAATTGAAGGACTTGACAATATATCCCTTCATTTAACTTTTGCAAATACTTCAACGATAAAAAAAACGGAATCTCTCATTTGCATCCCTGCTATTCCTCTGTTGTTTAAAAATATCAGTGGGATGCTTTTCAACTATGTGTTAGCGACTATACGGTTGTTGTGGTGCTTGCTTCACAGGGCCGTCGGCTGGCATTGAGAAGTTCTGACTACAATGAAGATTGGAGATGTGGCTGCCTGGCATGGTCCCCAAGTTAATGTGCATTGTGCTGGCGAAGGAATCATTTTCCCATGATGCCATGTCGGTAAAAGAGAGATTATTTAACATGTTGGTGGAGGGTGGGTCCTTATCTATTTCAAATTGTCACAGTGGGATGTTCAAATTACGTGGTTTTACATCCACTAGAGCAGTGACACATTCCATTGTAAACCGTCAATACCAGACGAACCCATGGTTGGTTAACAGCAAAGAGAGCACAGGAATTCTGGAATGGAAGACTAAGAAAGAAGAAGGCTCATCAGAAAGCTTGAAAACGCCTCATTTTAATCCTAAAATCTGTAAAATTCTTCCTCTTTTTCTTTGTCCAGCCACGACTGATCTGAATTTTTCCGACTTGTCTCAGAGTAGGTTCGCTCGGTATATTCCAGAGATGAGGGGTTCATGAGTGCAAGAGATGCTAAAGGAAATTGACAAATGTATGCCGAAAGGATCATTCCACATATGGGTCAACAAGAACAATAGGCTACTGTCATCGTTTAAGGTGATGAAGATGTGCATGTAATATAGATATGAGAAAAATAATGTCCCGCTAAAGTGTGGTGTGTGTTCGAATTTTGAGAACAATTTAAGAGGATCGAGACTGATATAGATGTATTTTGCAGAGTGGGCGTGAAAGTGAATAGAGTTTGAGATGAGTTAGGAGAAAGTGAGGACTGCAGATGCTGGAGTACCAGAGTTGAAAAATGTGGTGCTGGAAAAACACAGCAGACCAGGCAGCATCCGAGGAGCAGGAAAATCGATGTTTCGGCCATAAGCCCTTCTTTAGGAATGAGTTAACCATGATCTATTAATTAGCAGAGCAAGCTCGATTGGCTGAATTGCTTGTTCATGTTTTTCGTTCATACAGGAACATAGGTACAGGAGTGAGCTATTCAGCCACTAGAGTCTGTTCCATGATCCAATTAGATCAGGGTTGATCTGTTACCCAATGTAACTTTGATCCATATTCCTTAGTACCTCTGCTTCTCAAGACAAGTCTGGCACAGATTTTAATTCAACTAGCATCCAATCACATTTATGAAAGTGAATTCAAATATCTCACGCATTTTGTGTGTAAGACATCTTCATAACATCTCTACTGTACAATCTGGTCCTAATTCGAATATAATCCATTGGCAGTTTCATAATTTCACATGTATGTACCTTTTTTTTTCTTGTTAACAGCATGAAGTCTTTTCTCAGATCACCTCTTAGCTTCTCAACTCTTGGAGAAAGCTGTCTCATGTTCTGAGGTTCTCAACCTGCTGGAGAAAGCCATTAGGTTTGACAGTCTCCTTAGAGAAAGAAACAGAACTAATAATTGCAACCAACGTAACTTTTCGTTAGAAATGAAGGTGTTTCAGATTCAAAACTTCTCTCTCCATAGACACCATCAAACTTTGCGACTTTCCCGTGTATTTTCAATTCTTTCATTTCAAATCATGTTATGGACGAGGCCAAATCCCCTTAAAACATTTCAATAAAGTTTTACAATCCCTCATGTTTCTCGTTATTTTTAGTAGGTACATTGCGGATATTGCAAGAGTCATGCAGCTGGTCAAACCCCTCGGTTTTAGACAAAACGGTTATTTTTTTTTGCAGTAAACCGAATAAACCAAAAACCAAATATCATAGAATAGAGAATAACTTAATCATTCGGAAAATCCAACAGATTATCCCAACTTAATTGTGCTGTTCCAAATTCCTGAAACAATCCTCGTAAATATGCCTGGGCAAGGAAAGGTAAGATCAAACACAGCGTTCAACAGGAGAGAGAGAGATAGCAGAGACTTTGAGCATGGCATACCTTCTTCCACGTAGCTGTTTCTTGTGGACTACCAGCTAGCAACGGACCAGCAACATTGAACAGTCAGGCTGCTAAAAAAAAGCAAATCAAACCAGTGTGATTTGAGCTTTGAGAACTGGCCACACCCTTTTCATTGTACAAGTGGTTTTCTTTAAACTTGAAACCTTTTTGATTGAGGCAGTGTCTGTTAGTTATAAGCAAATTGGCCATAAATCTATACAAACCAGAAACCCCGCAACCTCTGTGTTTAGGATCCACTCTGAACAATAAAACCCCAAGGACAACATAGCCTTGATCAAGGAGAAACGCCATCGCAATTTCCAGCATGTGCAATATTTTACCTTCATTGAGATAGTTTGGATAGTTGGATTTTCAAACACAACTTACGGATTTGCAGTAGAGGATTGGAAAACCATTGTGAAATTTAACCAACGGTTGACTGGACCTTTCCTCCTTACACTCGCAGTAATATTTTTCATCTAAGCAAGTAATGGAAACATGATTGGGCGAGCAGCCCAGGACTTCAGACCAAACTCGTGGTGAGTCGGATTCGAATCCACACCTGTCAGTTGGCGACTTTGTGGTAAATGGATAGCTCGTCTATTGTTGACGATATTCCACTATCCACTGATGTTAATAAACAGCTGGTTAAATTTGGTTCTTATCGGGTGGAAATCTGCCGTCATAATTCCGCCCAATCTGCACATAACTGTAGGCAGGCACCCGGCAATGTTGTTGACTTCATATCGGCTTGTGGGCAATTGTGAATGGAGAATACATTTGAATCATGCTGGAGACACCCACATCCCATGCTTTTTATTTCCAAAGTGACAAAGGGTGACATTAATATGACGTAACGTTTGCCACAGATATTTTAAAGCTGTGGCCAATATTAGTCGAGGGACAAAAAAACGGTATTCTGTTTATATGCATGAGATGAGAATGGTATGGCAAAGAAAATTCAGTAAGTTCTCTATTTCTGTTATCGAGCATATTAGGTCTATTGCATCGATGAAATTTCTTCTCTGTTCATTGCACCAGACTCCACGTGATTCTTGGAATTATTAAATCCACCTATCCATTGCGATTATTGCAACATAATGGATTTTAGGCTCAGAAGTAAGCTCAATAAGACCTTGCCACCACATCGTCTCTATATGCTTCTTTTAATGTCACTCGGCTACATGCATGTGACCCAACGGCACATGGATTACAACATCAAGAATGCACCCATTCAAAAAGCAAACTCAACATTCATGGAATATATCATTTATTACCTAGTTTTGAGAAGATTTGCAGCTCAAGTTTAGGTTGCGTATGTAGGTTTCCTCACTGAGCTTGAAGGTTTATTTCTAGATGTCTCATCACCATACTAGGTAACATCTTCAGTGAGCCTCTGGACGAAGCACTGCTGATGATTCCTTTATCTTTTCTGTTTGGGTTTCTATGGGTTGGTGATGTCATTTGCTGCATTGATGACGTTTCCTCTCCTTTTTCACAGCTGGTGGTAAATTGGGTCGAAGTCAATGTGTTGGCCCATTGAATTGGACCCCACTTACCACTTGCAGACAAAAAAAGAACAGGAAATTAGATCACAACAGAAAATGACATCATCAACCCAAAAGAAACGCAAACATAATAAATAGAAAGCAGGCATTATCAGCAGTGCTGCGTCCAGAGCCTCACTGAAGTTGTTATCTATTATGGTAATGACACGACTGAAATTGAACCTTCCAGCTCAGCGAGCAAACCCATATCCACATATATCATTCGTAATTTTTTTTTTTGACAAAAATAAACATCGAAACACCTGAAAATCATGTTCTGTTTCAATTGGTTTTCTCATTTACAGCATGTGGACATTTTCATCGTCACAGAATCATAGAGTCGTAGACAGCTAAAGAAAAAACGTTCATAGAGTGTACTCTAGTCAAAAACATCCCAACTACTCTCATTCTATTTTCTAAGCACTTGCCCACTAGCTTTGCATGCCTTGGCATTGCAAGTGCACATCTGAAAACTTCTTCGACGTTGTGATTGTTTCTGCATGAACTGCAACAATAAACAGTCAGTTCTGGATTCCCACCACCTTCGGGGTGTGAAATAGATATTCCTCACATTTCTTCTAAAGCTCTGGTCCCTCACCTGTAAGCGATGCCTCCTAGTATTTGAATCTATATAAAGGGGACAGGTTTCTTCCTGTCTGTTATGTATATGCCTTGCATGAATTTGTACATCTCAGTCATGTTATCTCTGAACCTCCTCTGCTCCACGAACAACAACCACAATGTGCCTTGTGGCTTCATAACGGAATATCTGCAGACTGGGTAACATCCTGGTAAATCTCATCTGCATCCTTTCCAGTGCTAGCACGTCCCTCCTGCAATGTAGATTCCAGATCTGCACATACTATTTCAGCTGCGGCCAAAAGAATATTTTACGCAGTATGACACCACCACCTGCATGTAGTTAACTTCAATGCTTCGGCTGATAAAAGCAAGTATTCCACATGTCTTTTTTAATCACTGTACCCATCTGTCCCTATACCTGAAGAGACTGCTGGGCTTACACAGCAAGGTTCCTCCGATCCACAGTGCTACATGATCCTACCGTACACCATATATTTTTAAAGTTATTTTACTTGCTCAATTGCATTATCTCACAATTATCCGGACTGAATTCCACTGAGCACGGAATAACACATCTGACTTGTCATCTGTCTCCTACACATTGTTACGGAACAGACGAGGGTCCCTGTGTCATTTTGTTACTATGCTACAATGTATAAATATCACAATTCCAAGCATGATTGCATTCATTGCTACTGTCTACTTCAGATCATTTACTCCCGTTACTGAATGCCTCTTACCTTCTTCATCACAGTCATCAAAACGCATTGGCTATTACATTGTCTCGTCCTATCTCATGCATAATTTTCAAATTAAATATCTGCAATAATAAATTCGAACTAAAGATTCTCGAAATATTTTCCTTAAATTTCTGCAAAAAAATTCAATGTATAATTCCCAGCACATTACAGACGTTATAAATGATGAAATGTCGTAATGCTAAAACCAAGCTGATGTTTTCCTTCTCAATCGTGGAACATTTTCATTGATGATAGTTCAAATTTTTGAAAAACGTGCTCAGTAAGTTCTATCTCGTCAGCGTCTTCTTGCAAGAGTCAGGCACTAACCCGTACCACTCATGCCACCTTGACTGACTTTGCTTAATTAGGTCCGGCGAACACTGGAGCAGTGGGTAACACAGGTTTATTGGTAAATCTTTGGCACGTTTGATAAGATCCACTAAACGTTGCTTTTAAATGATAGCCTACCACTGGAATTCACAGCAACAATTTACTTCCTGAGATTAAATTTAGGTTTTTTAAATATAATTCCTTCTTCCTGTTTCATCACATGTTGGTCCAATTTTAAGTGTTCTTTAGGCTACGAACCCCTCCATTTAACTCTCTGGAAAATTGGACACAATACAAATACATGGTCTCTGAACCCGGGCTCATCAATTTTTCCTTAATTAATTGCTGTGGTCATCTCACCTCACATATAGACGTTAATTTAAATGGACTGAGTTTAATAGATTTATATGGTTCATCTTTAATTGCAAAAAGAACAAACAGAATTTATTTATCCCAATGCTTTGATTTGTCTTGAGCACTAACCGTCAAAATTATCTTTAAAATTTATTACCACGGTTTAAACGCTTTTGCATTTCAGGATGGTATGCACTGGATTTGAATTGGTTTATTCCAATAATAACCAAAACTTCCTTGAATACTTTGGATATTAACACATGTATCAATCAGATGCTTGATTGTATCTCTGTCGGGCGGCCATGTCTATGTATTGATTTAAGTAATTCTTCTACACTTTCTTCTGTCATGATACTGAGTAATGTAATTGCCTCCAGAAATCTTCTGTATGCATCCATTATGCTCAAAAAATACTCATTCCCACTTTTTGTTTAAGTTACAAGTCCTACACAATCAAATGCGATTCTTTTAATAGATTCCACAAAGGCTGGGGCGGATACTAAACGTGCTCCGTTATTTCTTGAGTTTCTTCTTTATTCTTCGTTATTTCTTCGTGCCTCATGGATTTCTTCTTCACCTTGTTGTGAATAATCGCTATTGTCTTCAATAATATTTCTTTTTTCCTTACCACGTTCTGTTTGGAGGTCTGTTGCATCCCTGATTAAGCAACCCGTGGGATGGGGAGCCCATCCGCCCCTCCAATGTTTTCCACCAAGCAAATTGGTAATGGATGGTGACATAGTATTTTAATTCTGTTTGTGTACTTGACCGACTCCCCCCACCAAAAAATCCCTTTCCCCCATTGAAAGCCCTCACTCGTGAATTACTCTCAGCACTACGTCTGTGAGGTGTTGGTAATGGATGGGGATGAATCGTCGCGAGACTGGGGATATCTACTCCTCCGTGTGTAAAGCTGTGATTTCGATACATCTTAAATTACCCTATCATGCCACCGTCTACTACGACCTGTGGCAACGCGTTTCAGGCACCCACCACGCTCTGGAAAATAACTTTCAATGCATATCTCCATTCCACATATACCCTCTCACGTTTGAATTGTGACCCCAAGTAATTGAATACCACAGTGAGGGAAAAATAGTTTCTTGCTATCCACCCTGTCTACACCTCTCATGATTGTGTAAACCTGTCACGTCCACTTGAGTCTCCGTCTTTCAAATGAAAATTATCCGAATCTACTCAACCTCGCTTCATAGGTGGTGTCCTTCATACCAGGCAACTTCTTGTGAACCTTTTCTGCACCCTCTCCAAAGCATCCACATTCGTTTATCAATGTGGTGATCAGTACTCTATGCCGTTTTCCGACCGTGACCGAATCAAAGTCTTGTTCAAGTGTAAAATGACCTGCCAACGTTTGTTCTCAATACCACGTTGATTAAGGAAAGCGTGTCGTATGCCTTATTGACCAGCCTATCGACCTGCATTGCTGCCCTCAGAATACAATCGACCTGAACACCCAGATCGTTCTGTACATCAATTTTCCCCAGGAATTTGCCACTCACTGTACATTTAGTTCTTGAGCTGTGTCTACTGCTGCGCAGCCAGTTCTTTATACACCTAGCTCATACATTCTGGAACACATGCGACTTCATTTTCACGAACAGCGTTTCCAAGGGTAACTAATCAACGCCGTGCTGAAGTCCAAGTGTACGACATCCACAGCACTTCTGTCATCAATCAAATTTGCTGCAGCCTCAACGAATTCTTTCAGGTTGATAAGAAATTATGTTTCCTACTAAACCCATGCTTCCTATTAAATGATAAACCCATTTCCTTCCAAATAGAAATAGATCCTATCCCTTCCATACTCTCCAGCAGTTTCCCTACCACAGACGTCGGTCTCTTGTAGCAGAAGTATCACTCAATATTCTGTATAAGCAATTACCAGGAGATACAGGAAATCCTTCATGAAATTAATCTTTAATCTTGCAAAATCAAAGCTGTGACATCCAGAAAATGTCTGCCTACGAGACATTTGCTTCTCTAGAGTATATACAGTCAGAGGTTCCCGTGCTTATCTGATAGTATTAGCATACTCAATCATACTGGCTTGTTTTGTCTCATTAACCTAATCATCTTCTGCACATGGATTCACTTTTTTACGCTTAACTTGTCACATTACAACACCACTACCTTCAGTATTGGGACATCTATCACTGATTTAACTGGCCTATCACTGTGCACTACCATTATCTGTCACAGTTTCTCTGTAACATGATCATGTGCATGCCTTACTTTAGCTACATAAATGACAAATGAACTTTCGTACATTTCCCCCCTTTGAGATCAGCATGTCTCACACAGAGAAAGAATACAAGGAGGCTGAATGCAAATAGCCAAATCGATCGACAGATAACGGGCAACAAAAATTTCCAGGGCCCAGATCTCAAAGGATTCCTGCTCCGGACCTGGATGCACAGGCCAAAAGTCCGTCCACAGTACCTGCTTCAGTACTGAAGCAGACATCAGATTGTAATAGTAGAGTGGCGAAACCACAACAGAAGAGGCGGTTATGCTAGAATTCACTCGACCAACAGGGAATTTTCGCACAACAAGACACAAAAACAACCTAGAGGTAGACCACAGCAAATGTCAAATACAAAGACAAGCAACACAATCCCAACAATCCTAATGTTAACGAACAAAGCCACCCATCCACCCAAAATAAGATCCAACCAGACAAAAAGCTGATGGCTCGACCCCACATTCTCATTAAGCTCCTTCTATAAATTCCCATCGCCCAAGTAAAAGATCCCCTGGACTAGTGCACAAAAGAACCCCAAAGCAGCACACCAAAACAAAGCCACGCCGTCTGTAATACTCAAGTTTCAAACTGTCCAACAACTCGAACGTTGCTACAGAGTACGACTGGTTACTTGGACTGGTAGCCCAAAGACTCTCGAAGATGCTGCCACCCAGACTCAACCTGATGACAAACCATGGAAGCCTAGAGGAAGGGCACCAGAAAGGTCAATAAGGCAGTATATATAATTGTGAGTGAAACAGATCAAACTGTTGAAAATGCCTCCACTGGGGGCGCCATTGAGTACCAGTGGAAGAATCACAGGGTACAGGAACGATAAAGTCAAACAGCCAGGGCTTAATACATAGAAAACTGCCCTGTCTAGTCAACATGGCTACCATGCAATTTGACCAACATCACCAATGATTACTATGGACAGACAACTATGACAGGGGTGCGGATCTCACACTCCTTTAGGGGCATTTAGGGGTGAGGAACAAATTCTGATCTGGCCAGAGATGTCCTTATTCTGTGAACGAAAAGAAATTGCGTATTTCAGTCAAGTTTCCCCGATTCTTCTCGACTTCAATGATATCAGGCCCTATCTACTCAATCTCTCCTTATACAGAAGTCACTCCTTATTTCGGATCAGCCTAGTGAATATTCTCATAAGCAAGGTTGGAAAGTGGAATCAAGGACAATCGATGAACTGTTGCCCAACACTCATCCATTGAAACGCTGCACATGAAACAGGTCTCCAAGGCTTTAGAACAATATTTTACAGAGCTGCTGCTCAGCTGCTTCCGACACTGTCCCACGCTCATTTCGCATTTCCGGGCTTGACAAAAGATCTGAAACTTCAGCTGAGAGCAATTCTGCTCGAAATCGAACTTATTTTACCCAGGCCACAGCGTCAGTATTGTGTGCACTTCTGAATCTACGTGACAAGAGAGGCGGGAAAACGGGGAGACGTAGGAGATTGACCAGCACGTGGCCTGTGCTGAATAGATTCATTTACGAATAGAGATTTGACAGATTGGAGTTGTTTTGCTCAGAACAGAAGAAGCTGAGGGGAGACATCAATTATGATGTAAAGAGTGAGATAAATAGATAAGATAGAGAGAAAGAAGATATTCCACTTCATAGGCGGGTGATTGAACAGGATATTTACAACAAGGGTGGAGAATTTGGCGGGGGCGAGGATTTTTGTTTCAATCGAGGGTCATGGATTCTAGAACTTGTTGCTTGAAAGGATAGTGAAGACTGAAATCTTCATAACATGAACAAATTTTTCGGTGAAATTTTACAGATGGAAATTAGTGTCCACGTTGATAGCTTCTTGAATGTGCTAACAGCAGACCTGGGGACTATACCTCAGAAAGGAGGCAATGGTCCAGGAGGGATTTCAGTGCACATTCGGGAATTACATTCTGAGGATAGTTGAGAAAATATAGGACTTTATTCTCTCGCATTTAGAAAGCCAAGGGATGATATAACTGAGATCTTCTCGATATTAACAGGGAGAACTTCAGGTTCGATTAAAAATGCACTATTTGCATTTGTTGAATTTGAAATCAACAATCGGCTATGATGAAAACCTGCAATTGTCTGCCTCAGAACAGGGCCTTCGCCCCTCAATGTTGCAACGACCTTTTGAACTATTCTCAGCTCGTCCCCCTACACTATTCAAAATCATCCATGTGCTTATCTAAGGATTGTTTGAATCTCCATAATGTGACTGAGTTAACTACATTAGCAGGTAATGCATTCCTGGTCTTACCACTCTCTGTGTAAAGAACATGCCTCTGACATCTGTCTTAAATCTATCACAACTCAATTTGTAGTTATGCCCCAGTACACACTGACATCATCATCCTCGGAAAAAGACTTTCACTGTCTACCCTATCCAATCCTCTGATCATCTTGCATGTCTTTATAAAATCCCCTCGTAGCCTTCTCCTTGCCAATGAGAACAGGTTCAAGTCTCTCAGCCTTTCCTCATAAGACCTTCCCTCCAGAACAGGCAACATTCTGGTAAATCTCCTCTGCACATTTTCCAATGTTTCCACATCCTTCCCGAAATACCGGGACCAGAACTGTACACAATATTCCAAGTGTGGCTGCACCAGGGTTTTGTGTAGGTGCAGCATAATATTGTGGCTCTGGAACTCAATCCGTCTACGAATGAAACCTAGCACACCGCATGCCTTCTTAACAGCATTGTCCACCTGGGTGGCAACGTTCAGTATTAATGATATTGGCCCAAGGCAGGCATATGGAGTTATCCCCACAGACCAGCATTTTATGATTGAGTGTCTAGGCTAGCTCGAGGAAGCTGAATGTCCTCCTCTGTAGAATCAATTGCTAACTTTAATAATCAGTCATTCATAAGACTGGTACTTCTGTCTGGCTTATGATGAAAACGTCTATGAGATAATTCAACCTTTATTTTCAGTTACTGTCCGTCTCAGTTAGTTATCTGCGTCTTAATACGATCTGAAGTGGAGCCAGCCACCATTGTGTCATTGAGTTATACCACCAGTATATACTGTGACCCCATGAAAAGAAGATCCGTGTTGCAATCTTATCATTCTCCTTTCTCCGTAATGAACTTGTTAAACCTCGTCTGCACTGCCTCCAAAGCACAACCTCTCTGTTCTTATCGCAGCGGTGACATGGGTGATCATGGGTGAACACCATTCAAAGTTCTGGTGTTAGTTGAAGCCGCCACAACTTGAAAGTGCATGTGTTAATCTTGTTCTCAGAAATTTGTATATATCCAATCGTCAAACAGGTGAATTACATTTCGGAAGTTACAATGTGCACTTCAGCACCTAAAGTGTGCTGCCGAACTATTGATCACGTGTTATTATTCCATCAGCTCATCCTGTTATGTCGTCTTGGAATACATAAAAGAAATTCCAACCAGAATGCTACCAATCAGCATTATAAGTCTGTGCATGTAAGGTCTTGTGATGCAGTGATAGTATTCCTACGTCCGAGTCAGTAAGAAGTGTAGTCAAGTTCTACCTTCCAGCCACAATTTCAAAGAGAAAGATGCATAAAAGTCAAAACTCTGCAAGATTCAAGTCGGAGCCGAGCTGGAAAACAGAACAGTTTATTTGCATCACCTGAGGAAAGATATACTGCCATTGGAGGCAATCCAGAGAAGGTTCACTGAAATGTGGCACAAAAATAATTTTTATCAGGACGAAAATAAAGTAGTTGTCAGGAAAAGGCAGGAAAGTGGAGTTGAGGGTGATGTGATCAGCCACGATCTCGTTGAATGGCCGAGCAGATTTGATGTGCTGAGTGGCCTTCTTCTGCTCCTCCTCTTCTGGTCTGATTTTAGCAAGTCGCTGCATGTTGAGAATCGCAGTAACAGAAGTACGAATGGCCATTCGGCCCCTTTGAGCCACTCCAATATTCATTAAGATTCCAGCTGAACTATCCATTGTCTCAGCTCCTCCAACCTGCATTGTCCCCATAACTATTAATTCTCCCATGAAGCAAAAGCCCATCCAGCCGTGTCTTGAATAAATTTAATGAAACTCCCTCGACTGCTCCCTTGAACACAGAATTCGTTACATTTTATACGCTCTAGGAAAAGCAGATCTTCCTCATCTCTGTATTAAATGTACACCCCCAATCGTAAGTAGAAACAATTTGCCTGCCTCTATCCTATGTATCTCTGTCATGACTATATATGTATCTATAAAATTTCTTCTCAATCTCGTAAATTGTTGTGAGTGCAGTCCTAGGCGGCTCAACGTCTCTTCATGGGGGAAACCCTCATCTCCGCAATGAACTTCTTAAACCTCGTCTGCACGGCCTCTAAAGCACAACCTCCCTGTTCTTAAATTCAAACTCTCTAGCAATGAAAGATGATATTCCTTTTGCCTTCCTGATCACCTTTTCCACTTGCAAATCAACTTTCAGCGATTCGTGCCTGAACACTCCTAAGCCTCTCTGCACAATGGCATGCTGCAAACTTCCACCATTTAAATAATATTCTGACCCATTACATTTACTTCCAAAGAGAATAACCTCATATGTATCAACATTTTACTCCATCTGCCAGATTTTTGCCCACTCACTTAACCTCTTTAAATTTCTCTGCAAGCTTTCCACATCCGCTGTACACCTCGCCTTTCTACTCAATTTAGATTAATGAGCAAACTTGAATATGTTGCACTCAGTGTCTTCTTCCAAATCATTCATATTTATCATCAACATTGGCGGGCCATTACCAAATCCAGTGGCACCTCACTCATTACTGATCTCCAACCTGAGAAACACCCATTTATCACAACTCTCTGTATTCCATGGGTTAACCAGTTCGCTTTGAATGCTAGCACATTATCCACAATTCCCTGAAGTCTCATCTTATGCATGCATTTTTTCGGCACCTTACTAATCGCCTGCTGTAAATCCAAGTATACAACATCCGCCTTTTACCCTCCATGCACTTGCACCAGTTATGTCCTCAAAAAACTCCAGTTAGTTTGTCAAAACAATCTTCCCTTCCTGAATTCAAGCTGTGTCTGCATAATGGAATCATTTTCATTCAGATGTATCATATTTTTAATTCAAAGATAACTTCCAGCACTTTCCCGACTATAGAAGTAAACCCAACCGTCCTATAATTACCTGCCCTCTGACTTTACCTTCATTAAAGAGCGATTTGCTATCCCTCAGTCCGCCTGGAGTTCAGTGAATTTTAGAAATTTACGACTACTGTAACTTCTACCAGCCCTTTCACCACCCTGGGATGTACTGCATCAGATCCAAAGGGCATCCGGTTGCTCAATAAATTTAAAAGTGAATTAAGATCTTAATCCACCATCGCATCATTCGCATCATTTTTGCCATGTTTGACGCACTGTGAGAACTCACATGCAAACGTTATTCAAGGCCCCAGTCGTTTCAGAATTATCCAACATTAATTCCCCCTTTCATCCTGCAAGAGACTTGCGTCAACTTTAGCTGCACGTTTCCATTTTATATTTTCATAGAGACCTATACGACCTGCTTCTTTATTCTATGCTGCTTACATTTATCATCTATCTTAGCTCTCTCCCTGTCTTTCGACGTGGTTCTTTGTTGCTTTATAAAGATGTCCCAGTCATCTTGATTCCACTACACTTGGCTACTTTGTAAGCCTGAGGTTTTAATTGGATGCCTTCCTTTATTTCAGTGGTTATTCCAAACGGGCGCACAATATCAGTGGTCACCTTGTTTTTGGTATGAACATATTTTCCTTGAGCACTGTGAAAACCGTCGTTGAAAGTCCTCCACAGTTCCTCAATTGTTGCACCTCAAAACATATCATCCTAGCCTAATTTACCAAATCCTTCCTCATCCCATGAAAGCCTCCCTTTTTTAAGCATAACGTCCTCGCTTTATATGATACAATGTCACATGCCACTTGTATCTGAAATTTAATCATATCGTGATCCATCTTTCTGAGAGGATCCTTAACTGTCATTATATTTTTAAATTTACTTGTCTCGTTACACTGGCATATATTTAGGGTTACACTCACCCTTGTACGTTCAGCAACATGCTTTTCAAGAAAGTTATCATTGATGACTTTTATTAACTACTTTTCAAGACTGCCTCTACCGACATGATTTGGCCAGTCAGTCGACAGGTCAAAGTTCCCCATAACGTCTGCAATTCCAAAAAAACGAAGAGAATAAGAACAAAGAAAATTACAATTCAGGAACAGGCCCTTTGGATCTCCAAGCTTGTTTCAATGCAGATCCTCTGTCTATGTTGCAGGGTACAGAAGGACATAGATAAGCTGCAGACCGCGGCTGGGAGAAGGCAAAAGGTATTGAATACGGAAAAGTATGAGGTGATTCACTTCGGAAGGAGCAACAGGAATAAAAGTACTGGACTAATTGTAAGATTGTCGGTCGTGTAGGTGAGCAGATATATCTCGGTGTCCATGTACATGAAACGTGCCAGCCAGATTTATTGGGTTGTCAGGAAGGAATACTGTGTGTTATGGTAAGGGGATTGAGTTTCGGAGCCTTGAGGTCATGATGCAGTTGTACAAAACTTTAGTGTGGCTCCACTTGGAGGATAGCGTGCAGTTCTGATCACTGCATTATTGGAAGGATGTAAAAGATCTGGAAAAGGTTAAGAGAAGATTTTCTGGAATTGACAAAAGGCTGAGAACTTGAGACCGTTTCTATCAGAGACAAAAAGGTTATTTGGTGACCTAATTGAGAGTTACATAGGGAGAGCAGTGAGAATTTGCTTTCCTCGAATGTTGATTGCGAACACGGGGCGAGCAGAGATTTAAATTGAAAGGTGATAGATGTAGGACAAACGAAGAGGTAGTTTATTTACTTAGGGAATAGTAAGGGCATGGAATTCACAGCCTGCAATTGTCGTAGACCCAACAACTTTAGGGACATTTAAATGATCATTGGTTAAACATATGGATCATACAGTGTTCCATAGATAGGTTTCGGATTGTTTCTACTCGGCGCAACATCGAGGGTCGAAGGGCTTGTACTGCTATGTTAAATTCTACGTTCTATGTTCTATGTAAAATTGATATTGCATCAGGAATTCTGCTTGAGCTTGTTGTGTTCATTACAATCTGACACAATCCACAGGAGTATTTGACGGCTGTAGATCCTGGAGACGAGAATCGAAAGAGTGGTGCTGGAAAGACACAGCAAGTCAGCCAGCATCCGAGGAATTGGAGAGTCGATGTTTTGGGATACTGATGAAGTTTTTATGCCTGAAACGTCGATTCTACTACACTTCGATGTTGGCTGACCTGCTGTGTGTTTTCAGAACCATACTGCCCACTCTGATGCAATCTATATTATTTCACACCATTTCCAATCCTGAAACGTCATTTAATTTGAACGTGATAGCGAACCATCAGATACGTGATCGCGACCAGTATCACTTGCAGGAGACTGTAGGTATTCAGCACTGGGATAAGTTCCTCAGAGACGGAGCGTAGAAATAGATTGATCATCGCTTTGCCATTTATCTCAGACAATTTTAGTAAGCATCTTCAGGTACTTATCTAATCCAATTGGGGATCGTGCTTCAACTCTTCACTTACTGTGCAAATGATATTAGTTATGCTTTAACTCATAATAAAATAAGAGATCAATTGAAGTATGTGGTGAATCAGCCATTCACTTTAATTATTAAATTAATGAAATGATTAAGCTATGTACTATGGTACCAGTCCAGCAGATGATGTATTCTCTGCAGTTGACTTTCCATAGGACATCTTTTTGGAGTCAGTAGAAAACGGTCAATCGAAGGTTCCTTCTGTAGACATAATCTAGTAACTGTGTTCTCAGCAGGCGTTAGGATGAATTCATTCCTCATTCTCCACATCACAATTCACCTACTGTTAGTTCAGACAGAGCAGTCATATCGCTCCCACCCTCCAACAGTGAATAATAACTCATGTTAACTGGTACTGACAACACTGGACAATTTAGACACCGTAAAATTATCAATACAGACTTGATGGATCGAACGTCCTCTCATGAAGTTAAAGAGATTTTATATTTGCAGCGGGTCAGAAGGGCTTCAGGGGTACAGAACTGTCAACATTTTTTACACTTGTGTAGCATTCAAAGAACGTAAAGGACAAAGGTGTCGTTATGTATAAAATTGAACATTTAAGATTGACTTGTCCTTTCCCTGGGTTTTTGGTTCTGATAATGAGCTCACTGCCAAATACTTTGACCACAATAATGTTATCTGTGAATTTTCTCTGATCAAAAGGGAATAAGTCCAATTTCACTCATCCTTCTTTGTACCTTAAATACAACATTCCTGGTATCTTTCTGTTTAATTTTCTTTGCATAGTCTCCGTGGTTTTCACATCATTCTTAAAATAGCGTTCCGAGAACTGATCACAAGACGCTAAAGGTGGTCTGGCAAATAATTCGTAGTAATGTAGATTCAGAGAGTCATATGGTACGGAAGCAGACCATCTGGCACAACCTGTTACGTAGCTTTCTTAAACTAAATTACTCGTATTTTCTTGCCACTGGTCATAGAGTCATACACATCTACAGCATCGAAACAAATCATTTGATTCATTTCGACAATGCTGACCAGATATTCTAAATTAATTGATCCCATTTGCCAACATTTGACCCGTATCCTTCTGAATCCTTCCAATTTATGTGCCCATCCAGATACCTTTTAAATGATGTAATTGTACCAGCCTCCACAACTTCCTTTGGCATCTCTTTGTGACACGCACAAAACTTCGTTTAAATAGTTGTGCGTTAAATCTTTCCCTTTCCACCCGAACCCTCTTCTCTCAGATTCTGGACTCCTCCAAGCCCAGGAAAAAAAAGACCATGTCCATTTACCTTATGCACTCTCCTCATGATTTTATAAACTTCTATAAGGTCATCCTTCAGCTTTTGACTCTCCTGGGAAAACTGACCCAGCTTATTCATTGTCTCCATGTCACTCAAACTCTCCAACCCCGGTAACATGCTTGTAAGTTTTTCCTTTATTATCCATCTTATCTCTCGAGACATTTAGTATCGATGTAATTGTCTAACCGTGCTTTAAATAGTGTAATTGTACTCGACTCGACTACTTCCTCTGACACCTTGTTATATACACGTGCCACCGGCTGTGTGAAAAAAGTTGTCTCTCAATTACGTTTTGATTTGTTCCAGTCTCACTTTAAACGTGTATAGACAAGTTTTGAATTGAATTGAATTGAATTAATTGTCACGTGTATCGAGGCACAGTGAAAAGCTTTGCCTTACGAGCAATACAGGCAGGTCACAGAATTAATTAGCACGTATAAGTAAATAATAGGTAAGAAGTGGCAAAACAATCGCAAAAACACGGGTGTAGGCGAATGTTAATAGTTTGTGAGGCAATTCAGTATTCTAACAACAATAGGCTATAAACTGTTTCAAGACTGGCTGGTATGTGTGTTCAGGCTTCTGTACCTTCTCCCCGATGGTAGTGGTTGCAGCGTGAGATGAATCTTTGAGAATACTGGCGGTCTTTCCTTGACAGCGGGGGCCTGGTAGATGGATTCTATAGATGGGAGGTTGGCCTTTGTGATTATCTGGGCCGAGTTCTCCACTCCCTTTAACCGTCTCAGATCTTGAATGGTACAGTTGCCATAACAAGTAGTGATACATCCAGACAGAAAGCTCTCAGTGGCGCACCTATAAAATTTGTCAAGCGTATTGGCCGTCATGCCAAATTTCCTCAGCTACCTGAGGAAAAACACACGCTGTTGGGCCTTTGTAACCAGTGCTTTCACATGAAGAATCAAAACCTTCACTAATCAGCTTATCTAAACCTTCCATGAGTTATAAACTTCTTTTAGGTCTTCTTTCAGTCTCCATCTCCCCACAGAGAAACACAGCAGCCTATTCAGCCTCTGTTTATAATAAAATTCTTCCGGTCTCGGTAGCATCTTTGTAAATCTTGATTGCACCTTTTCTGGTTTAGTGACATCCTACCTGTTAAAGGGCGAACAGGACTGTATGCTGTACTCAAAATACAACCTTACTAATATCATTGCAACTGACATCGCAACACTTTGTCAGACAACACTTTACAGGGACCTAACATTGACTGTGTTAGGCCTGTCCTGATTTATCTTACTAAAATGCACCCCCTTGCAATTATCTAAATTAAACTATATCTGCTATTTCTTGGTTCACAATTCCAGTTGTTCAAAATCGCGTTGTACTCTTACATAGCCTTCCTCATTGCTCTCATTACCAGCAATTTTGATATAATTTGCGAATTTAGAGACCAGGCCTTCTATATTCTCATGCAAATTGCTGAAATGAAAAACAAGCAACAGATAAGATAATATGCATTTTGTCAGATACTCCCCGCTCCACAGAATATTACATGACATCCACTTCTCACTTTGCTAAAAATACAATTGTATCATCGGGTAAAGTTTCATTTTCCATCATTATTTCCAAATTTTTGCTTGTACTATTCTCATGTTTCTTCTACATTCTGCAAACCCATTCGCTCTTTACTCCTGTAGTGCATTTACATTTAATTAAACGTTTCCAAGTCGGAGGCCTCACTGACATCGTTGTCTTGCCAGCTAATGTTCCACCACTAGGCCGCGACTGCTCGGCCCGTGCATGGTTCTTTCTCAGCTCTAGAGAATTACAGGCAGGCGAGAAAGGAGCTCAAAAATGGTCTGAGGAGAGCCTGGAGGGAGCACGAAAAAGGCTTGGCAAGAAGGATTAGGGACAATCCAAAGGCATTTTATATGTGTGTGAGGAAGAAGACAATGATCAAAGAAAGAGTAGGGCGATCAGGGAAAGCATACGGAACTTGTGTATAAAGTCTGAGGAGGTAGGGGAAGCCGTAAATGAGTTCTTTTGCTTCTGTTTTTATGAAGAAAAAGACCTTGTCGTGAATGAAACCATTGAAGAGCAGGTAAGCATGCTGGAACGGATAGAGGTTGAGGAAGCCGATGTGCTGAACATTTTGACAAACATTAAGGTTGACAAGTCGCCAGTGCCACCAGATTTTTCCTCCACTGCTTTAGGAAGGAAGAAATGTGATTACTTCGCCACTTGCAAAGATCTTTGTATCCTCGCTCTCCACCAGAGTCGGACCTGAGGACTGGAGGGAGGCAAATGTAATTCCTCTCTTCAAGAAAGGAAATAGGGAAAGCCCCAGCAATTACAGACCAGTCAGCCTCACGTCTGTCGTCTGCAGGGTGTTCGAAAGGAATCTGAGGGATAGGATTTATGACCATCTGGAAGAGCATGGCTTGATTAAAGGCAATCAACATGGCTTTGTGAGGGGCAGGTCATGCCTCACGAATCTTATTGAGTTCTTTGAGGATGTTACTGGACGAATTGATGAGGGTAGGGAGGTGGATGTGGTGCATGTGGACTTCAGGAAGGCATTTGATACGGTTCCCCATGGTAGGCTCGTTCAGAAGGTCAGGAGGAATGGGATACAGGGAAATGTACTGTCTGGATACAGTAGTGGCTGGTCAACAGAAGACAATGAGTGTTAGTATTCTGCCTGGAAGTTAATGGTGAGTGTTGTTCCACAAGGCTATGTTCTTGGGCCTCTACTTCTTGTAATTTTTATGAATTACTTGGATGAAGAGATTCTGGGACAGGTTAGCAAGTTTGCAGACGACTTAAAGATTGGAGGTGTCGTTGACAGCATAGAGGAATGTTGTGGGCTTCAGCGGGACTTTGTCACGATGCAGATATGGGTTGAGCGGTGGCAGATGGAGTTCAACCTGGATAAATGAGAAGAGATGCATTATGAAAGGTGGAAGTTGAAAGTTGAGTACAGGTTTGAAGTAAGGATTCTTGGCAGTGTGGGGGAACAGCAGGATCTTGGTATGCAGGTACATAGATCCCTTAAATTTGCCACCCAAGTGGACAGGGTTGTTAAGAAAGCATTTGGTGGTTTCGTTTTCATTTACAGGGGGATTGAGTAAAGGCCCTGGGATCTTGTTACAGCTCTATAAAACTTTGCTTAGCCCGCACTTAGAAAACTGTGTCCAGTTCTGGTCGGCCTATTATACGAAAGATGTGGATGATTTGGAGAGAGTTCGGAGGAGGTTTACCAGGATGGAATGGAGGGCTTATCTTACGAACAGAGGTTGACTGAGCTCGAGCTTTTTTCATTGGAAAAAAGAAGGAAGAGAGGGGACCTAATTGAGGTATACAAGATAAATGAAAGGCATAGCCAGAGACTTTTTCCGAAGGCAGAAAGCTCTAACACGAGGGGTCATAGTTTTAAGATGTTTGGTGGAAAGTATGGAGGGGATGTCAGAGGCGGGTTCTTTACGCAGAGAGTTGTGACAGGATGGAATGCATTTCCAGTAGCAGTTGGGGATATTTAAGAGACTGGGGGACATGCGTATGGTCACAGAAATTTGAGGGTTCGTACATTAGGTTTACCTTACATGAAGATCAATGGTCGGCACAACATCGTGGGCTGAAGGGCCTGTACAGTGCTGTACTGCTCTATGCTCTATGTTCTAACTTGTCACAACACAGATGCTTGCAGTGCATACTGGTCACAGTTCTCCAGTCTGAACAGCAATCCGCTACCATCAGACTCGTTCTCCCACTGTTAAGCCATTTTCTATCTGATTGGATAGATCACCCGAGATAACATTTGTTTAAAACTTACTAACAAGTCCTTATTTAGATAACCAAGGGTCCTTCAAGCATTCTAAATGACGGTTTCAGTTTGCCTGGCAACCTTTAGAGAATCATGAATGTGAACACTAATGTGTTCTCCGACTGTACTGACCTCCAAGTTTTGACACCTGATTTCTTTCCAGTTTTGAACTCTGAAGCCGTACCAATTGCTCATTTTGATCTGATATCCATAAAACCGTTCCCGAAGCCCTTTAGTACTGTAACCCTTTCTAGTTCTGAAGCCCTGAAATGTGATGTTCTTAGGTCCTGAACGTCTTTCCAGTTACAGAATAATATATTCATAACATTTTACAGTACAGAAGATCACTGGAACCATTTTGTCTTTGTGGCTACAGGAAGATTGTCTCCGTTCATCGAATTCTCCAGCCCTATTCCATTACCACCTAAGTTCATTACTTTCAAATGTACCTCCAGCTATCGTTCAAAATCTCTGATAAAACTCGCCTCCACCATTCTGCCAAGGCAGCGCATTCTAAATGCCAACAACTCACTGAGTTAAGAATTTTCTCCTCATCTTACCCCTCACTCTCATGCTGGCTATCTTAATACTGTGACACCTAGTTCCTTATAAACAGAATCGTGAAGACATAGTTCTGTACCTGCTAAAATCGTTCATAACTTTCAATACATCACTAAGATCATCTCTAAATCCTTTCCGGTCCGAGGATAATCTGCACAGTATCACTAATGGTTCCTTGTATCGAAACGCGACATTGCTGGCATCACCCTTGTCAATCACCTTTGCGTTCTTTATGCAGCTGGGACATTTTTCCTCAAATAAAGTGGTCAAAACTGTTCAAAAGTGATTCAGACGGAGAAAGGGAAGGCTGAGTGCAACTAAACAGATTTGGCGGGGTAAATAGAAGGGAAGGTGCTAAAAAATCAAAACTTGCGTCAATATCTTTAAGAGTGCCACAACTGATGTGCCATTCAGGACAGAATGTTGGAAAGGAAGCAGCCAAATTTTACATAACAAGCTTTCATTAATAAACTGAATGACTTGTTTTTTGTTGGGTAAAACCATTTGCCCAGGGGGCATTCATACGATTGATAAGTATGTTAGAAGCTTGGGAATCTGGTGCTACAGTTTGTTGTGATCTGGAATGTCCTTTGTAAATGGACATTGCAAGTAGAAATAGAAATAACCTTGCACAATGGGATTTAAATATTTTATGTAAGTGTTTAAAAAAACAAAACAAAATGCAAAACAATAGTGGGAATGAAAAGTACAGAATGCCTCTTGGAATCAAATTGGTGCAGTTTTGTTAACTGAAGAATGTCCTCTTTTCCCGTTCGAATCTTTAAAAATAAAGATGGCAGGAATGTAACGTGCCCTGCTTCAGTCATTTCTGACTCTCGCCTGTTTTTACCCTCACTAGAATGTAGCACTGGAATTAATCCAGGAATTAACACCGACGAAGTCCTAGTTATTGACCTTTTTCCTCGTTGTCGACAATCACTCCACAGGACCTCATCGCTCTTTCTACCTATGTCATTTGTGCCAAAGTGCATAATAACTTCGGAGTTATCACCATCCCCTTGAGAATGCTCTTCAGCCGCTCAGAGACATCGTTGACCCTGGCATCCAGGAGGTGACAAATCATGCTGGAGTCCCGTTTGCAGTCACAGAAAATCCTTGCGCCCTAACTGTCGAGAACAACACGACGAAAGTCCTGTTTAATTTCACACTTTCCTGCTGTTCGAAAATAATTGTTTTAATTCAGCGAGTGAATAAACTCTGCAAATGTAGTGCAGAGATGTTCATATAATATATTCACAAGAAGCATTGAATGCTTATTGGAATTGAAATGAGATGCAGGGAAACGGATGGGCATGTTATGATATGGCGGAACAGAATTTTCACAATAGGATTCCATGACCTTGAAGTTCTACTTCATCCCCTATAAATGCATGCCTCCACGAAACAGAGTAGAGAAATAAACATTTCGTTTCTTCCTCGCAGGGTACAGAATTGTATGCGAAAATGTTGATGGGTTGTGCTAACTCTGTAGTTACCTAACACTTCAAATGAAATCCATCCTCTCTACTGACAACACTGTTATAAGAATCGGCGATCTCGTAGGCATCAGTTTTCCGTGACATCGTGCACGGTTACTTAATTTGGAGGATTTCTTGATTTCGAGGGTGTGTGATACCGAAAATCGCTGTTCCCCAAGACATATGAAATAAATTTACTGTATTGTTAACAAAGTTTTGATATATCACATTTGTCATCACAAACTCCGAGAGTACTGGGGAATCCCCAACAGGACTTGCATTGTCTGTGGAGACAGAGATAGAGAGAGGGGAGAGACAGAGAGAGAGACAGACAGACAGAGAGAGAGAGAGAGAATTTTTTGATGAACCACAGGTTGAATGATTATCGTGAATGCACAGTGAAGAGGTTGGAATCCGATCAATGATGAGAGATAATCTCATAGGGATTTACAAACTTCTGAGAGGCCTGGATATATGTTAAGTGAATAAGCTGTTTCCGTTGGTCAGAGAGACTATGATCAAAAGACACGGACTCAGATTTGAAGGGATGACCCTGTCAAACTGAAGTGCACAGTATTTTCTTCAGGCAGTGTTTGTGAATCTGTGGAAAACTTTGACACAGGAGGCTATGCAGCCGATGTCATTGAGTATTTGTCTTTTTTCGGGCAGAGATGGATAACGAAAGGATTAATGGCTACATGGAGAAGGCAGTTTAATGGAGTTGAGAAATATGATGATCTAATGCATTAATGTTGTAGCATATGCAGTGGAGCTAATGGCATTGTTCTGCCCCCTTTTTCATGATCTGATAATCTGATGGAATGGGGCAATCGAGTTGTTGTTGTCCCTAATGTCTATATCGGCAGACTTTCGCCACTGCTGTCTTTCTACCTTGTCAGCGATTTATGATAAATAAAGGGAGTTTTTCGAAGTTCAACACAGAGGTAGTGCCGTAGTGTCGACGACCACACACTGAGGAAAGTCATCATTTTCGAACGGTTAACATTGAGTGAGTACTGTACTTTTGGAGGTTCAGTGTAACATGGGTGAAAGCCGGGGGAAGTGATGAGGAGTGCTAAGTTGCCGTCAACTAACTTTTCACTGATGGCTACAATGTCAGAGGGTCAGTACCGATTGAGCACCAACCACTCTGAGTGCAACAATTATGTAGACACTCACTACTGGAAATAGAAATCTGACGGGCACTCCACTGTTGGAATCCATCCTAAAGTAATTTGCACTGCCACACGGTCAGTCAGAAAAGTGCTGTGTGGTGGTGAGTTCGTGTGGGGCAAACATGAGAGAATTGAAAACATAAATTTGAGAAAGTCTTGCTCTGTCATATTGACCTCCAGGTATTCAAGCGTTATTTCGAGATGATGGGACGATTGCACAGATTAATTTGATTTTTGCTGATGTTTCCACCTTATATTGTGCAGAAGTGACTCCTGACACTGATGGACAATAGCCTTCTTGACGGCCAATCTGTAGAACAATTTACAAATGACCAGGTTTGGGCACCATCACAGTGGTTCATTGGCAATCAACATGTGAACTCGATGCGTATTAGTTATACATTGTCTTCATATTCTTCCACCACAGGCACTGCTAGACTTGCTGATATTCTGTCTAAATAAGGGTCACACTGAACTGGAAATGTAAACTGTGTATCTCTCTCGACAGAAGCTGCCGGACAGGCTGAGCTTCTCCAACACAGTTTGTCTTTGTTTCAGATCTCCACTGTTGTACATTTTCGTTGGGGTTAAAGCATTGTTCAAGGATGCCGGCAAGCTGCTCGTGTTCCAGTAACGTAAGCAATGGCTTTGGGATTCGGGTTCGAATCCTTCTTTGGGAAATACTGGAATTTGTATTTAATAAAAGCAATTTCGTTTCAGGTTTTTAGTGATTAACACGAAAAAACCGTGGACAGTTGGAAAAAAAAATTCAAAATTTTCCTCAGCGAAGGAAAATGCTGTCCTTAAGTGGTTTGCTCTATGTGTAGCTCCCGTCCACAATACTGTAAGTGACCTCTAAGATTGTTACTGCTTAAGTAAGGATGGCCAATAGGTGTTTGTTCAGGCAGTAAAGCCCACATCCCGTGACTGAATTCGTGATAGTCCACAGTCAAAGAAAGTTAGCTTTGTCAACAAAAATATATAACTGGAGAACTTTCACGCTGTTGGGAGTTGAAAAATGAACAAGAAACAATAAACTGACTCTGTGAGGGCCTCCTTTGCGATATATGTGGCCTCCCGTAAAACCTGAGAGAACTGTCCCACAGACAAGTTCATCGACCCAGTGAGACGTCATGCATACAATTTCAATCGTTGAACACGACACTCTACATGTCTGCCAACCGCCGGTCTGAGACTACAGAATGCACCCTACAGAGTGACCCTACAGAATGTGTTCCCACTAGATCAAGATGACGCCCGAAATCGGCAAATTCCCGCAATATTCGACCAAACGTGGACAAGGACAGAGTTATTTGCACTGAATGTGTTACCCTCTGAGAAACACACAGAAGAGAAGAAGAATTTACACAACAGGAAGAAACAACTCTCTTTAAATCTCATACAAGGTCGTAGATTTTGAATGTACATAAACGTATATGCGTGTGATTTTGTGTGTGTGTGTGTGGTGCTTATGTTTTTCTGCCATTCGAATAGCATCGCAAAGGTTTACCAGAAATCAGTTTCAATATGCAGACAAGGTAGTGATTTAGAATTGTTTTCATTTCACTCATCACACATCAATATCGCTGATTGTCCAGCATTTGTTGCCCTTCCTAGTTGACCCTTCAGTAGGTGGTGGTGGTGAGGTATGAATGCTGTAATCCATGTGCTGGAAGTGGACCCATATGCGGAATTCTAGGATTTTGACCAGGTTGGTGAAGGATCAGGTTTTGGGGTCAATGACCCTACCATTTAAATCCTTGGCTAATGGACAAAATCTGAACTATGTGTAGCCTCCAATGTACAGTTCACCGAACCTGCACATCTCTGGATGTAGGGGGAAACCGTGGCACCCGGAGGAAACCCATGCAGACATGTGGAAAACGTTCAAGCTCCACACAGACAGCAGCCCGAGGTTGGAATTAACCCCGAGTCCCTGGTGTTGGGAGGCAGCAGTGCTAACCACTGAGCTACCGTGCCATCCAATTAATTCTCCTACCAGTGAACCTATGTTCAATGTGGTCTGCCTAGCTCATCCCGTTGCAACCACTGCAGTTCGGACAAAGAGGTAAATCTGCCTCGAGCACTCGTAGGACAGGAACATCACGGGTTTAGATCCAAAGGGGAAACTCCATCTACACTGTCTCCATTAACCACTCCTAATTATGGAGACAGAGACTTTCCAGAAACGATTTAAATTATCTTGCAGGTGTGGTGTGCCGCGTTGACGGTGACAGAGTGGACCTTGGAACATGGCAGGGCCATTGCTGACGTAACGAATGCCTTGCAGAACTAATGGCCCAGGTTGGTCTGTCAACGTTCATGGGGGTGGTCTTATCCCACTGCGGGACAGAAAGCTGACAGCATTCTGAGTGACGATGTGCCCGGAAAGACTCTGACATTGATTTCAGGTTCGACCTGTGACGTACAGTTCAAACACAGAAAAGTGAATTATTCGGTAGAGATTCAAGTCAACACATCTCCGTGCCGATCACATGATGTTGTACTCAGTGTGAAGAGGCACACTGAGACACAGAATGACGAATGACCCATCATCAAGTACAAACTCATGGAGAACAGAAGAAAAAACCGTAAGTATTCATCAATTGGGCATGTACCACAATAGTCGACAACATAGTCATCATCAGACTTCTCATTGCTAATTTCTAAACTGAATTCAAATTCCACCTGCTGACGTGACCATATTTGAACATAGGTCGCCAGAATGCGACTTGCATTCGAGATGGGTGGTCCAGCAATAATGCTACTAAACCATCACCTACCCAATAATTTAGTAACATTTTCCCTCTCATTTTTCATCGCTTAGACCACAGCCTTGCATGCTGTCTTATCGCAAGTGCACAACATAGAACATTACAGCAGGGGAGAAGGCCATTCGGCCCACTACTTCTATGCCGGACATGAAGAAATTCTAGTGCATTCTAAATCATCTACTCAAGGACTCATCCTTCTTTTAATGTCTGTTCACGTGTCTGTCTAAATACCCTTTAAATTTTGCGACTGCATGTGCTTTGGCGATCTATTCTTGTAACATGTTCCAGGCAGCTCCCTCTCTCTTCGTAATAAAACAATCGTTCTTCGCAGATATTCTTCAAGTATTCCCCCCCATCCAAAATATTTGCCCCTAGCATTTGACAGCTCCAATTTAAAATAAACACTCCCAATTATCCATCTTATCCATGCCTCTTATAAATTCGTATTGTTCTATCGTCCATGTCGCCACTCAGCTGAAAGGCTGCAATGAACAAAATCCCAATATGTCCAAAGTGTTAAGCATGCTTGTCTTCATACCACTGTATTTTGAGTATTTGAGTAGAGAAATCCTGTTGAAGTTGTACAGGGCATTGGTGAGGCCTCTGTTGAAACATTGTGTTCAGTTATGCTCGCCCACTTACATTAAAATGTGTTACGAAGTTAGACACATTTCAGAAGAAATATGCCGGGATGTGCAGTTAAGCAGGAGGTCTGCAAAACATTGCTCTTTCCATTGTTGACCTGGTTATGGTACAGCCTGCCATTAGCTGAGGGATTTATCACATTCCCGAATTTACCAATCGACACTCAGCCAACTTGCCCATCCTGTTATGGGAATGTTCATGAGGCTAATCCCAGGTATGGAATAAGTTGCCTTAGCAGTACAGGTTGAAAAGATTGGGCCTGGAATTATTGCCAGTTTAGGGGTAGATGTGCTAACTTTATTCAAAGATATAAAATTCTCGAAGGACTTGACAGATTAGATTCAGGAAGGTTATTTTCCCTGCAGCAGAGCTATGCCCAGATGACAGCATCTCTGAGTAAGAGATCGCCAGTTTAAAGCAGCAACGAGGAATAATTTCATCCCTCTGAAGAATCTAAAGAATTCCTTATTGTAGAATATTATGGCGGTTGGTGTACATTGAAGGCCGACATATAGAGATTTCTAAACAATAATGGAATCGAGGTTTCCGGGAAAATGGCAGGAAACTGGAGTTGTAGATGAGCAGATTCAGGCATGACTCATTGAATGGCGAACGCGATGAGCACACCATGTCTGGCGAGAATATCGTATTTCAGGTGGGGAGGTGAATACTGCATACAATGCTTCAAGTGTGATCTCAGCAGGGCCCCCAATAACTTCAGTGAGACAACCATAAATCTGAACTGCGATCCTCGTGCAAAGAATTCCGAAATTTCAATTGCTTTCCTCAAGGCGAGTTGCTATCATGTAGTAAGTAAATGTTAGTTCATTATGAAAGCTTACAGTTTATAATTCGGGCAAAGCACATGACGACTGATTCCACCGCAAAGGTAAATACTGAAGGAAACAACAGTGGCTCTGAAGAAATGTTAAACCATTGGAAGTCAACTGTCCAGAGACTAACCGGAGGATCGCCAGAATTCAGATGGGAGGAGGTTTGAGAAGGTGTGGCATGCACGGTATTAATGCCTACACCAAGGAAGGGAACATTCTATCGCTAATTTTGCAAATGAAATAAGTAGTGGTGGAAAGGCAGGTTTCGAGCACAAAATAGCTTGACTAATCTCGTGCACACAATACAGAAAGATAACTGATAATCGAGAAGCTTTTGGAATGTTGCTGCCCTTATTGAAGGAAATATGTCATTTCTAGTAAGGCCGTACCGATAAGTTACATTGGCATGATTCTTGGAAATAAAAGGATTCTCTCGTGACCAAAGTCTAAAGTGGTTCAGAGTCTCGGGCCACTTGGGACAATTCAGCTACTTCTGAATGGGCACATGAATGATTGTAAAATGAAAGATATGTAGGTTACTTTGAACTTAGAATCGGATAAAACTTCAGATCAACGTCGAGGGCCGACTTTGCTGCACTGTTCTATGTTCTGTGTTCTTCTCACTGGAGTTTCGAAGATTTAGAGGTGACTTCACAAAACACATGCAGGCTCATCAAGGGCACTTGACAGAGTAAACACTGACTGGATGTTTCATCTCGTGGGGGAGTCTCAGCGTCTCAGAAAAAAGGGTGTCAAATTCAGACAGAGATGAGGAGCAGAAATTTATCCTCTCAGAGAATTGCATATTTTTGTAACTACTTGCTTTGGAGAATCGTGGGTGCCAGAATCCTTGAGTATGTTCAAGGCTGAAATAGATAGATTCTTGACCAGTCAAGGGATCAAGGGTTACATTGAGAGCGCAGAAAGTTGCAAGCGAAGAATGTCAGCATAACCAAGATCTTGCAGATCTGCGTTGAGAGGCTTACCAAACTTCTTTTCATCCCATGTCTTATTTTGTTTATCTCGACTGGCATGGGAATTGAGCCTGCATTCTTTAGAACATTCTGCATCACAACCCGACACTCAGCCAACTGAACAAACCAAACCCAACAGCAACCACACAACAATGACATGAATGTGAAAAATTGAAAGACTGTTCACAGATGGTGAAACATCGGACTACGGTAAGATAATTGAAAAACAGAAAAGGAGAGATTGTGGAAAATATTCGTGGAGAATAAAGGAAAACCTTAAAGCTTTCTATCGGTAGTGAGGAATAAAAGTATGACAAGGGTTGGAATATGGCCAGTCAAAGATGTAAGTGGGAAAGTTGGTGTGCTACACGAATATTTCTCATCGGTTTTCACTCAGGAAAAGGAGAGGAGAAGCAATAAGAGATAATAGATTGAACAGATCGAGGTTAAAAAGGAAGAGGTGCAGCCAATTCTAGAATGTGCAAGTAGATAAGTACCCTAGGCCAGATGTGATTTATCTGAGGATTCTCAGGGAAGCTAGCGATGAGACTTTGGAATCTTTGGCTTTGATATCTGAGTTGTCATTGTCTACATGTTTCCCATCAACCAGCACCCTCTGTCTTCTTTCACCGAGCCAACATCTGATCAAAACTGCTCAATCACCGTCAATCCAATGCCTCCGCATTTTGTGCAATAGCCTCCCGTGGGGAACTTTCTCAGACATCGCACTGACATCCATGTACAGCACGTCAACCGCTTTACACTCGCACACGTTTTGGTCACATTCTAAAATAACTCGTTAAGTTTCTACCCGTAAAAAGACATGTTGACAGTCGCTAATTAACATAATCCTTTGACATGATGATATACCCTGTCTTATAAAACCTTTTCCAACGTCTGTAATGAATATGATTGTCTCTAGTCCCCTTATTTTAGATTAGATTCCCTACAGAATTGATTCGGGCACTTCGGCCCAACAAGATCACACCGACTCTCCAAAGAGTCACCCAGACAGACCCATTCTGGTACCCTGACTAATGCACCAAGCACTATGGACATTTTAGAAAGACTAATTCTCCTGACCTGCGCATCTTTGGATTGTGGGAGAAAACCGGAACACCCAGAGGAAGACCACACAAACATGGTGAGAATGTACAAATTCCACACAGACAGTCGCACGAGGCGGGAAACAAACCCGGGTTGCTGGCGCTGTGAGGCAGCAGTGCTATCCACTAAGTGACTGTGCCATCATTCTTGAACAAGGGGACAACACTTGCTATCCGGTCTATTTCTGTCGACAATGACGACATAACGATCAAAGCCAAAGTCTCAGCAACCTCCTCTCTGGATTCCCGGAGAATATGAGGATCGATCCCATTTGGCCCAGGGGACTCACCTATTTTCACAGTTTCCAGAATTGCGAACACCTCCTTCTTATTACCCACAATCCAGTAATCTATTTGCCTCTATTTCAGTATTCTCCTCGGCAACATTGCCTTTTTCCAGTGTGAGTGCTGACAAATAATATTCATTTAGCAGTTCTCCTATCTCATCAGACACCACGCACAAATGCGCACTACTGTCCATATTTGGCCCTAATCTTACTCCATTCACTGTATTATTCCTGACACGCCGACATAAAACTTTGGATTTTCCGTGATCCTGCTGACCAACGAATTTTCATGCCCCCTCCTCGTTCTTGTTAGCTCTATCTTCCAGTACTTCCTGGAGAACTTGTAACTCTTCAATGCCGGAGCTCAGCCTAAACTTCTCATCCTCACATAAGCTTTTTGCTTTCTCTCTACAAGAGTTTCAACTTGTTTCGGACACCAGGGCTCCCTCGCACGATCATTTCCTCCCTGCCTGACAGGTGCATACTTTTGAAAAACACGCAATAGCTGGTCCTTAACTTAGCTCCACATTTGAATTATGCCCATCCTCTGCGCTTTCCTACCACGCCCGATGAACCCTAAATATTGCCTAATCGCATCGTATTTGAGCTGAAAGTGTTGTGCTGGAAAAGCGCAGCAGGTCAGGCAGCATCCAAGGAGCCGGAGATTCTCCTGCTCCTACGATGCTGCCTGACCTGCTGCGCTTTTCCAGTAACGCATTTTCAGCTCTGATCTCCAGCATCTGCAGTCCTCACTCTCTCTTAATCGCCTTTCCCTCAACTATAAAACTCTCCCTGCGGTATATACCTTGCCCTTTCCAGCTCTAAAGTAAACATAACCGAAATATGGTCACTGTCACTAAACTGCTCACCCGCCTCCAAATCAAAGACCTGCCCTTGTTCATTAGCCACTGTCAAATCGAATGTGGTTTCTCTCCTTGTTGGCCTGTCTGCATACTTTGTCAGGAAACCATCCTATACACATTGCACAAAAACTTACCCATTCAAAATACTCGAACAATAGTCAATATTTGGAAAGTTAAAGATAGCCTCACAACTACCATGTTGCTTTCGCTACATTCCAGGATATTCTTTGCTATTCTTCCCTCTACATCTGTGGAACTATTCGTAAGCTTATAGAATACTTCCAACAGTGTGACCGCTTCTGTTCTGTTTCTAACCTGTGCCCATGCTAACTTAGTAGACTTCCATTCTGCCATTTTAGTACTGTTCTTGACCAACAATGACATATCTACCCCTCTTTTTCAATCTTCTCTGTTCTTACTGACACATCAATTACGGAACCTGCAACAACCTTTCCTGTCTCTGAAATGGCTACAGAATTAAAGTCCTAGGAAACAACCCATGTTGCAAGTTCACCTTATTCCGGATGCTCCGAGAGTCAAATCAGCTTCTGGCTTGCCTGTGCATTCTGAATTCTCTTCTCTTAACCTACTGGACATTAGAACTGTAATTTTGGTTCTCAGTCTCCTGTTGTACACCCTCCCATAGAGCATTAGCAAATGCCCCCAGGATATTGGTTCAGGTGTAGGCCATGCAGTTTGTAGAGACCCCGCCTACACCAGAAAGAGCCCCAATTATGCATATGTCAGGAGCCCACCCTCCTGCACAATCCCTGTAGCTCTTCTCTCTGCTTATTACTCACCTCGCTAGCACATGGTAGGGTAACGAAGTAGAGAGAACAATTCTGTTTGTTCTAGGTCTAAGGTTCCACTCGAGCTCCATGATTTTTTGCATTGATCCTCATCCATCTCCTAACTGTGTCGTTAGTGGCGATGTGCAACACGAAGTGGAGCTCCTGCACCCCTCCCCCAGAATGTCGAAATCACGATCCGAGACATCACAAACCCTGGCATTGGAAAGCAACGCACCATCTGAGTCTCTCTCGCGCCTACTGAACCTCCGACCTGTTCTCCTAACTATGCACTCTCTAATAACTAATGTTGTGTTCCTTTCCTCTCTTCCCTTCTGAGCAATGGGGTCAGATTGCTTACCTCATAGATTATCCCTGATACGCCCCACCAACAGTGTTCAAAATAATATACTTGTTATTGAAGGGAGTGGCCACAGGGGATCCTTGCACTGTCTGCCAGTATCCTTCCCGTTCTCTGACTGTAACCTGAGGTGTGACTGCCTTCCTGTAATTCCTCCCAATAACTACCTATACCATCCGAATAATCCGAAGCATATCCAGTTCTAGCTCTATTTCACTTACTCGGTTTTCAAGGAGCTGGGGTTAGGTGAACTTCCGGCAGATGAATTCGGCAGAGGCAATTGTGGTGAGCCTTATCTCCCACATTCTGCAGGAGAAACATTCAACTGCCCCAATCTACCATCCCACTGTTGTAAATTGCCAAAGATACTGTTGAAAAATAAATAATGAAAAACAATTAAAAGCATATCAAAGTTGGGGTTGCATGGTGGATAAATGGTTAGCACTGCTGTTTCACAGCATAAAGAACCCGGGTTCGTTTCCCACCTCTGTCTGTGTTGAGTTTGCGCATTTTCCCCGTGTCTGCGTGCACTTGCTCTGGTTTCCTCCCACAGTCCAAGAGATGGTCAGGTGAATTGGCCACGCTAAGTTATCCATAATGTTAGGTGCATTAGTCCGGGGTAAATATAGGGTGGTGGGAATTGATCTGGGTGGTTTCCTCATCGGAGGGATGCTGTGGACTTGTTGGGCCGAATGGCCTGTTTTCATATTGTAGGTTATCTAATGTAAAGTCGATACATAGAATGTTGCATCAGCCATGATTTTGTTGATTGGCAGAGCAGTTTTGAAGGGAAAAACATTTGCTGCTCGTCCTCTATCTTATGCTATTTCTTTTGGCTGAATTAAAATAATTAAAATTAATTGTTGGCAATTCTCTGCATTACAAATGAGGCTCGAATCCAACTGAGCTCTCAAGGCAGGAGGACCGTATCGAGAATGTCGGACAAGTGAGTTACATAACCAAGATGAACTTACTGCGTGGTTACTAGCAGGTAACTGTGTCAGAGACGGTGAAAGACTTTCCTGTATTTGTAACCGCAAATGGGCTATATCAATTTAAAGTGGTGCCCTTTGGAAAGAAGAACACAGCCGACTCATGAACAGTGCCTGTGTTAACAAACTGTGCAATCGACGACAATGTTGCCGTGATGTTTTGTAAGTCCGAGACAGATCACATGGTTGGGGAGTGCTCTTTGGACCTCTACAAGAGCAAAACTAGTAATAAACTTAAACAAAACTGAATTCTTGAAAGCAGATGTGATGTTCTTGGGCTCTCACATTGGTTATGGAAAGTTTACCCCAAAGATCGCAAAGATGAAGGCCATCAAGGAATATCCACGACCAATCACGAGGTAAGGGATGGTTCAATTCTTAGCTCATATCGGATTCTATCAGAAGTTTGTTCCAAACTAAAAAGTGTAATGGCACCGTTAACCAATTTGCTGAAAAAGAACACAGAGTTTCATTGGACAGAACAATGCCTCGAGGCATGCGGCCATTTTTACGCAATATTAGCCACCAAACAAGTTTTAGCTACACCGAACTTTTCAAAACCTTTTGAAGTTGCCATAGATGCTAGTGACATAGGAGTTGGAGCTATCCTGCACTAGAAAGATGAGAATGGGATTGAGCTGCTAGTTAGTTACTATTCGGAGAACTCCACATCCAACAGACGAAACACGCCACAATCGAAAAAGCACTATTGAGTTTGACATTGGCCATGCAACTTTACAATGTGTATGTCGTGAACAATGCGTCAGAGACGGTTGTGTACACGGAACCTCTTCGTACGGAGAACGCTTCGAAGACAAGAATATAAGACTATTTCGTTGATGTCTTATGTTGCAACTTTTTCATTTAAAAACCATATATGTTGTGGGGGTTGTAAGAATTTATTCACAGATGCATTATCGCAGATTTAAATGATAAAGTTTAGATGATATTTGTGTTTGTCCAATGTTTTGTATATAGATAGGTAGACAGAAATGCCAATTTTGTCGGTATTAGGCAAGAACTTTCAAAAGTTGATCTGTGGTTGATATTCGCAGGTGAAGAGATGGCTGGAAAATGGGAAGCGTTCAGAAATGAGACAACGAGAATCCAGAGAAAGTATATTCCTGCTCGTGTGAAGGGAAGGTATAGGAATGCTGGATGACAAAAGAAATTGAGGGTTTGGTTAAGAAAAAGAAGGAAGCATTTGTCCGATATCGACACAATGGAAGGATAGATCGAGTGAATCCTTCGAAGGGTATAAAGGCAGTAGGAGCATACTTAAGAGTGAAATCAGGAGGGAAAAAAGGGGACATGAGATAGCTTTGGCAAATAGAATTCAGGAGAATCTAAAGGATTTTTACAAATACATTAAGGACAAAAGATAACTGGGGAGAGAATAGGGCCCCTCAAAAATGAGCAAGGCGGCCTTTATGTGGAGCCGCAGGAGATCGGGAGATCGTAGATTTTGCATCGGTATTTACTGAAGAAAATGATATGGAAGACATAGAGCGTAGGGAAATAGATGGTGACACCTTGAAAAATGTCCGTATTGCAGAGGAGGAAGTGCTGGATGTCTTGAAATGCAAAAGGTGGCTACATCCATAGGACCTGATCAGGTGTACCCGAGAACTCTGTGGAAAGCTAGGGAAGTGATTGCTGTGCCTCTTGCCGAGATATTTACATCATTGATAGTCACAGATGAGGTGCTGGAAGACTCGAGGTTGGCTAACGATTTGTCACTGTTTAAGAAGGATGGTAATGGCAAGCCAGGGATTTATAGACCAATGAGCCTGACGACGGTGGGGGGCACGTTGTTGGTGGGAATCCTGAGAGACAGGATATGTATGTATTTGGAAAGGCAAGGACTGATTCGGGATAGTCAGTATGGCTTTGTGCATGGGAAATCATGTCTCACCAACTTGATTGACTAGTTTGAACAAGTAACGCAGAGGATTGATGAAGGCAGAACGATAGATGTGATCCAAACGGACTTCAGTAAGGCGTTCCACAATGTTCCCCATGGGAGACTGATTAGCAAGTTTAGATCTCACGGAATACAGGGAGAACTAGCCATTTGGGTACAGAACTGGCTCAGAGGTAAAAGACAGAGGGTAGTGGAGGAGGGTTGATTTTCAGGTTGTAGGCCTGTGAACAAGGATCGATGCTGGTACCTCTCCTTTTTGTCATTTATATGAATGATTTGGATGCGAATATCAGAGGTACCGTTAGTAAGTTTGCAGATGAAACCAAAATTGGAGGTGTAGTGGAAAACGAATTACCTCAGATTACAACAGGATTTTGACCAGATGGGACAATGGGCTGAGAAGTGGCAGATGGAGTTTAATTCAGGTAAATGTGAGGTGCTGCATTTTGGGAAAGCAAATCTTAGCAGGACTTATACACATAGTGGGATAATCCTAGAGAGGGTTGCTGAACAAAGACACCTTGGAATGCAGGTTCATAGCTCCTTCAAAATGAAGTCGCAGGTAGATATGATAGTGAAGAAGGCGTTTCGTTTATTGGTCAGAGTATTGAGTACAGAAGTTGGGAGGTCATGTTAAGCCTGTACAGGACATTTGGTTGGGCCACTGTTGGAATTATTGCGTGCAATTATGGTCTTCTTCCTATCGGAAAGATGTTGTGAAACTTAAAAGGGTTCAGGTGCTGGCAGGTGGGACTAGATTGAGTTAGGATATCTGGTCGGCATGGGCGGGTTGGACAGAAGGGTCTGTTTCCATGCTGTATGTGTCTGTTTCTATGACTCTATGACCTGAAACATTAATCCCGATATCACATCACAGATGCTGCCAGGAGTGCTGAGATTTTCAAGGAACTTCTGCTTTTGTTTCTCATTTACAGCCTCCACAGTTCTTTCAGTTTTTGCATATTGACCAAATCTTTGGATTGGTAATCCATAGAACAAGATAATGTTCTGCTGTTCCAGGTTGAAATGGCCCCTATAGAGTTGGTGGGATTCCAATTCAATGAAAATCCGGAATGAAGTAATGACCATGGTCGATGAACCGGAAATGTCATTCTTGTTCGCTCGTGAGTTTTCAGGAAGGAAGCTGCAAACTCTACCGGATCTAGCCTGTTGTAATTCCAGACACACAGAAATGTTATTGACTCATACCTGTCTTTTGGAATGTGTATTAAATGTTGATGAATCCAGTGACACCTTAGACCATAGACCATAGAACAATACAGATCCTTCGGCCCTTGCTGTTGAGCCAGCCTGTGAACTAATCTAAACCCATCCGACTACGCTATCGCATCATCCCTGTGCTAATGCAAGGGTTGTTTAAATGCCCCAACTTAGCTGACTTCACTGCTTTGGCAGGCAGGACATTCTCCGCCTTTACAACTCTATGACTGGAGAAACTGCCTCTGACATCTGTCTTAAATCTATCAACCTACAATTTGTCCCCTTGTACAAGCTGATTTAATCATCATCAAAGGTTAAATGCTTTCACTGCCAAACCTATCTAGACGTTTGATCATCTTCTACATTTCAATCAAATCCACTTAGCCTTCTTCTTCACCATGAGAAGAGACCCAAGTCTCTCAGCCTTCCCTCATAAGACCTTCCCTCCAGACCAGGCAACATTCTGGTAAATCCCCGAAGCAACTTTTCATGCTTCCACATCCTTCCTGTAATGGGACAATCGCAAATAGACAAACTATTCCAAGTGCGGCCGCACTCGCATTGTGTATAGTAGCAGCACGACATTACGGCTTTGGAAATCAATCCCTCTACCAATGAAATCTAGCATACAGTATGTCTTCTTAACAGCACTATTAATCATCGTGGCAACTTTCAGTGATCTATGTTCATGTTCTCCAAGATCCCTCTGCCAGTCACCGGACCAAGAATCTTTCTATTGACCCAGTATTCTGCCTTCCTGTTATTCTTCCCAAAATGAATCACCTCACATTTATCTGCATTGAACTTCATTTGACACTTCCGAGCTCAATTCTTCAGTTTATCTGAGTCCCACTGCAACCTGCAACATTCTTCGACACTATCAACGACTCTACCCATTTCAGTGTCATCTCTGAACTTACTAACCCATTCACCTATGCCTGCGTACAAGTTGTTTATAAAAATGATAAAAAGCAGTGGTTCCAAAACAGATCCTTGTCACACATGTCATGTATCTGGACTCCAGGCTGAATATTTTCTATCAACCAACACTCGCTGCCTTCTTACAGAAAGCCAGTTTTTAATCCAAACTGCTAAATCACCCTCAATCCCAAAACTCTGTATTTTCTCCAGCGGTCAACCATGTGGAAACTTATTACACGGTTTACTGAAGCCCATGTACAGCAAGACAACTGTCCTCCCCTCATCTACATGCTTAGTCACCTTCTGAAAAAAACTCAATGAGGTTTCTGAGACGAAACCACGTTGACTATCTGCAATCAAGTTGTTGCTTGCTAGATGATGATAAATCTCTCTCTTATAATCCTTTCCAAAGCTTCTCCTGCCACATATGTCTTACTGGGCTATAATTAATTGGGTCATCCCCACTGCTCTTCTTGAACAAGGGTACAACATTTTCCACCCTCCAGTCCTCTGGTACTAACCCTGAAGCCAATGACGTTTCAAAGATCAAGGCCAAAGGCGCTGAGATCTCCTCCCTGGCTTTTAAGTGAATCCTCGGATAAATAGCATCACGCCCAGGCGACTAATCTACTTTCTATCCTTCTAGAATTGATAACACCTTCTCCTTACTAACCTTAATCCTTTCTAGTAATATATCCCTTATCTCATGCTTCTCCTCTTCAATATTCTCCTTTTCCTGAGTGAAAACCGATGAGAAATATTCGTTTAGCCCCTCTCCGATCTCCACAGGGTGCATACACAACTTCCAACTTGCGTCTTTGACTGGGCCTATTCCTACCGTAGTCATCCTTTTAGTCATCACATGCTGATAGAAAGTTTAGGCTTCTCCATTATTGTGCCTGCTGAAGACTGCTCATGTAATCTCCTCGCTGGTCTTGATTCTCTCTTTCAATCCTTCTTAGCTAATCTGTAACTCTTCATCGCCTCATCTGAACCATCTCGTCTCACGATAACATGAGCCTCCTTCTTTAGCTTAACAGGACATGCAACTTCTGTAATAAACCACGGTTCCCTTACGTTATCACTTCCTCCTTGCCTGACAAGGACATACCTATAAAGGACACGAAATGTCTGTTCATTGAAACAGTTCTACATCTTGATTGTCTCCATTCCCTGTATTATGCTTCACCCATTCTATGCATCATAAGTCTTGATTAATCGCATTATAATTACCCTTCTCCCAACTGCAACTCTTGCCCTGTGGCAAGTACCTATTCCTTTCCATTGATCAACTAAACGTAACCAAATTATGGGTATTCTCTCTAAAGTGCTGACTAAATCAAACACCTGACCCGGCACATTACCAAGCACCAGATCCAGTGTGGCCTTCCCTCTTGTCAGTCCTTCGACATACTGCATCAGGAAACCCTCCAGCACAGGTTGGACAAGAAGTGATTTTTCCGACGAACTCGAGTTGTAGCATTTCTCGTCAACGTTGGGAAAGATAAAGTCCTCATAATGCCACCCTGTTACTTTACTCTCCGAGCCAGAATAATTTTGCTGATCCTTTCCTGTACATTCCTGGAAATCTGTAGAGGCCTATAAGAACTCCCGACCTCGTGACCTCTCCTCTCCTGCTTCAAGCCTCAGCCCATACCACCTCAGTCGACGTGTCCTCGTCAAAAGTTCTTTCAGCAATCATTGTACTGTCCTTGACTAACAAGGTCACACTGCCCCCTCCGTTTCTGTTTTCCCTCTTCATCATAAAATATCTTATTCCTGGAACCTGAAATGTCTATTCCTGCCCTTATAATATCCATGTCTCCAAAATGGCCACAACATCGAAATCCCAGGTACGTGTACATGCTGCAAGCTCACCTACCTTTTTTCGGATATTTATGGCGTTGAAGTAGATGCACTTGAAACAAGCATGCTGTCTGCCATCACATTCCTGTGTCGGTGAAATCCTGTCCTTGCCCTCCCTACTCTCATTCACCTGTGCACTGCAACGACACCTCAGGTTCCCATCCCACTGATGAGATAGTTTAAAACCAACCGAATCGCACCAGCAAATTTCCCACCCTAGATATTCGTGCCCTCTAGTTCAAGTGAAGATTGCCCTGCTTGCAGAGTCCCACCTTTCCCAAATGATCCCCAATTTTCCATGCATTTGAAACCTCCCTTCTGCACCATCTCTGCAGCCACGTGTTCAGCTGATATCTCTCCCTATTCCTTGCCTCGCTATCACGTGGCACGGGTGACAAACCAGAGATAACAACTCTGTTCAAGCTCACAACATGTAGCCTAGCTCTTTGGAATCCTACCTGACATTCCTGTCCGTCTTTCTGATTATGTGGACCATGACTTGCGGCTGGTCAACTCATCCTTCAGTTCACTGAAGACTTGATCCGATTCATCACGTACCCTGGCACATGGGAAACAACATAGCGTCGTTCGTTCCCAAAAAACCTTCCATCTGAACCTCTAACAATTGAGTCCCCAAGGACTAACACTCTCCTCCTTTCATTCCTTCCCATCTGTGCATCAGGATCTGTCTGTTTGCCAGAGCTTTGCGCTCCACTGCATACCCCAGTGCGTCCCCCCCCCCCCCCCCCCCCCCCCCCCGCCCCCAGCAGTACCAAAACGGTATACTTGTTTTTCAGGGGAACGATCAGACGGGATCTGTGCCCTGACTGTTTTCCCTCCATCGAACAATTACCTAGCTTTTTTCGTTCCTAGGAGAAACTACTTCCCTAAAACTCTTATCTGTAGCAGCCTCTGCCTCTCAAACGATCCGAAGTTCATCCAGCTCCGGCTCCAGTTCCCTAACGCGGTCTTGGAGGAGAGAGAGTTGTGTGCACTTCCTGCACACTAAACGCGTCCCTCAATTCAAACATTATGCAGGAGGAACATTCCCCTCTCTGCACTGCCATCCCTGTTACTTGTCTCCTCAGAGAGTTATATAAAAGAATATGAACTTACCTGATGTATTCCTGGTGTTTAAGGTTAGAGGAGATGGTTGGGTGTGAGGCCCTACAAAGCTGCTAGAGTCCCGGGTTTAGAAAACACTCAAATACATAGCTGGAAGGAAATAAAATCTTGTCAATTAATTAATTTAAAAGTCAATTCTGCATTAACTGATCATTTGTGATCACTGTTTTCCCCACTAAGGATTTAATTTCTCCTTCTAGGAGCTGATCTCATCACCATCCACATTTGAAAGAACCCAACAAGCCTCCAAGACTGGCTCTGCAGCGGTGTATGTCTGCAGAATGTGTTTAAGGCAGTCTGGGTGGCATTTGTCTGTCATTTATTGTGAATAGGAGAAGTAATAGCAACAACGTATTTTCTGCTTATTTCCACATTTTGAAAGCAGCCTTGTCTTCCTAAATCTTCTTCAGCGTTTTTTTATTCGTTTTCAGGGTATTCAAGAAAAGAACTGTTTTTACTCCCCGATGAGAAGTGGAAGTTGTTGGTGTTTTCATCATTCGTTGCCAATTGGAAAGTTATGGACAGATATCTTTTTTGAATTTTGTGTATATAGATCCACAGTGGTGTTAAGGAGGGATGCGTTCCGTGACACCGAGGAAACAGTGATATATTACAAAGTCAGGAGACTAACTGACTTGTCGGGTAAATTGTAGATAGTTTTGAAGCCATAAATTGGCTGACCCTATCTATTTGGATAGTTTTCACAACGTGTTTGGATGGTGCCATTGAAGGATCCTTATTGAACTTCTGCAGTGCATTGTGTACACACTAATGTAGCTGGGCGCCAATGTAGTGAATGGGCATGGATGAGGTGACAATTAAGCAAACTGTGTTCTGCTGACTGGTGCAATCTTCTTCAGCGTTGACTGTGCTGCACTCATCCAGACTTGGAAAAACTTCTCATGATACCTTTAACTTATGCCTTGGAAGTAGATAGATTTTGTTTAGACAAGGTAAGAGCTACTCACTGCAGGCTTCATTAATTCTCTTAAGATACGAGGCTTGAACCGCTCTGCAAATTAAACCAAAGACAAGCAGGAAAGTAATGTGAATGAAAGAAGATTCATGATATCCACCGAGTAAAGAAAAGTAACAATTTATTTATTTAAACAGTGAAGACTAACCAAGACTATCAACAAATCAAAGTCTCTATCCCATAATAACCAGTATCCCTTAGCAGAACACCATTCTACTAAAACACAGAACATGGAACACAGATCAGTACGGCACAATACAGGCCATTCGGCCCGCGATGTTTTGGGAATTTTAATCCTACTCTAATATTAAACTAAGAGACATAACATACATTTTATTATCACCCGTGGGCCTATCCCAGGGTCTCTTAAATGTCCCTAATGTGTCTGACTCTACTAACATTCCTGGCAGAGAATTCCATGCACCCAAACCTCTCGGCATAAGGAAGGTATCTCTGCTATTTCCCTGATACCTTCCTCCAATCACCTTAAAACGATGCCCCCTCGTGATAACCATTTCCAGCCTGGGAAAAAGTCACCCTGGTTATCTGGTCTATCTCTGCCTCTCATTATCCTATGCACTTCTATTTATTTGTCTCTCATCCTTCTTTTCTCCTCAGTTAAATGCACGTTTACTTCAAATGTACTTCATAAGACTTGCCCTCTAGTCCAGGCAGCATCCCAAGAAATCACTTCTGCACCCTTTCTAATGCTTCCAATTCCTCTCTAAGATGACTCACCCGAACACAGCAAAATGTTCCAAGTGGTCCAACCAAGGTTCTGTAGGTCTGCAGGATGGCCTCGTGTCTCTTATGAAAGCCAACACACTGTACACGTTCTTAACAAACCCATCACGCGGGACGGCAACTTTGAGTGAATGCTGAACGTGGAACCCAAGACCCCCCTGTTCCTCTACACTGCCAAAACTCTTGCCTTTAACACTGTAATCTGCATTCAAATTCTACATTCCAAACTGAATCTCTTCACGCTTTTCCATTTTGTGCTCCATCTGCCCTTTCTCAGCACAGTTCTGCATCATGTCAATGTATTTTCGCAACCGACAACAGCTCTGCACAGTGTCCATAATTCCAGCAACCTTTGGTTTATTGGCAAACCTACTAACCCACCCTTCCACTTCCTCATCCATATCATTTATAAAAATCACAAAAAGCAGAGATCCCAAAATGACCCCTGCGGAACAAGACTGACCACCGAGCTGTTGTTTGAATACTTTACATCAATTACCACCTTCTATGGGTCAGCCAAATCTGCATTCACACAGACTAATTACCCTGTATCCCGTGCTTCCTTAATTTTTGATTGAGTCCACCATTGGGAACGGTAACACACATTGAGAAATAAACTTGAAAATAATGAGGGGCAGAGATAAGACAGGGACAATATATTTTTTCCCTGGTGTGAGGGAGTCCAGAACGGGAGGGCATAGCTTTAGGGTGAAAGGGAAATTATACAAATGGATCTAAGGGGCAAATGTATAAAACAGAGGGTGGTATGTGTATGGAATGAGCTGCCAAATGTTTGGTGGAGTCTGGTATAATCGCTGCATTAAAAAAGCATTTGGATGGGTATATGAAAAGAAAAGATTTAAGAGATATGGGACATGTGCTGACGATTTGCACTAGATTACGGCATGACCTTTTTTCCTATGCTGTACATATATGTGACTATCGACACGATGTCTATTGCTCTACCTTAATCAATGCGTTTATTCAAATCGTTAAAAGTTGAATAAGGTTTATGAGGCATGACCTGCCTCTCATAAAACCATGCTGACTATCTCTAATCAAGCTACGGTTTTCCAAGTAATCATATATCTTGTCTCTCAGAATCCTCTCTGATACTTTGCCGACCACTGACATAAGACTGAGTGATCTGTAATTCCTAGGATTATCCTTGTTCCCTTTATTGAAGAAAGGAAAAACATTTGCCACCTTGCAAACGTCAGGCACGAGTCCAGTAGACAGTGAGGACGCAAGGACGCAGCAATCTCTTCCCTCACTTCTCGTAGCAACTTTGTGTATAACACATCTGACCCAGGGGACAAATCTATTCTCAGATTTTTCAAATTTTTCAGCAAATCCTCCTTCTTAACATTAATCTATTTGAGCATATAAGTCAGTTTCACGTGGTCCTCAGAATTGTCAAGGTCCCTCTCAGTAGTGTATACGAAAGCAAAATATTCATTAAGGTCCTCCCCTACATCCTCCAACTCTTGGCGTAATTTCCTCCACTATTCTTGACCATCCCAACCCTCACTCTGGCCATCCTGTCGTTCCTCACGTAAGTGTTTGAATATTTTCCTCGAATGTGTTTAGCAAAGATTTGGATGTAGATGAATCTGTAACGATTTCAGAATCTATATCTATGTTTAGAAGGGGGACCATAACTAAACCTGCAGTTAAGATTTTAACGGATGAATTGAACAATTATAGTGAGATTCGCTATTTAAATGTAGAGTGAAATGATATTTTCTATTACTTCGACATAAGCAGCTGTAACGGCATATTCTATCACATTTCTGTTACCCTTGGTCCACAGTGCTATTAAGGAGTCGTTTTCCCAAGCTAACAACTCTCAGCCATATCCTGCTGCCTTAGCAATGGACATCCGTCAATCATTTAATTCTGCCTAGTTAAGGGCAGCCCCAACACTGAGAGATGTGGAGGCATGTAATTCAATAGTAGCATTGCCAGAAGAGGCGAAACGAGCAAAGTTCCATTATAAAATCTGTGGTTTGAGAGTCCCGCAAAAAATGAACAATTATTGTTAAGACTGATAAAGAATTTCTTCATTTTGGCATACGGTTTAACTTTGGTAATGACGTAGCATAGGCGGGAGCGATGCCTATGGTGCTTGTAAAATCAGTATAAAATCAGGAAACTGAGGTTACAGGAAGTATGTTCTGGGATTTTTCTTGAATATCTATTAACAGGTTCTCCGAACCACATGCGGATACAGGAGAAGGAACCAAAAAATAATGCAAAGGAATTTATTTTTCACTTGTCAGAAAGTAAGTTTGATCAAATAGTTAAAAAGGAAAACCAAGAACAAGTGAACAAAAAGGTGGGCATTTTTATTTCACAGAAATTGGCTAATCACAAATGTGAGATCAAATAATTTAGCAGTTTTAGCAAACAACGTTAGCAGATGAAGAAAATGAGCGTATGTCAGAATGTTACTCTCGTAGAAAAATGAAGTTTTATTGAGGAAATTGAGATAATCAATTGTTCAGGTGGATGGAAAGCAAGGACAAGTTCATCAAGTTTAATTACTGGTGGGTTTTAAAAAAAACGTGTTGCACGTCCCTGGCGCTATAAGAAAGAACACAGAAGAAAAAGTACAGGAAAACATTACGTCTGAATGGACTTTTACATTCAACTCCAATCGAATAGCATACTGATGTTAGGTGCACAAATCTTGACAGCTGGTCTGTCAAGTGCAATTGTGCGTATCCACAAAAGAGGTGGAAGTTTGCCATAAAATATTTTATTGGAGTGAGGTATTTCCCTTGATACATTGGCACAATTGATTCAGATCACGTCTTTGATCAAGAAAGAAATGAAAGCAAAATGCTATTACATTTAAACGAGTCGTCATGCAATTGAAATAAACCCCAAATTAAAGCAAGATGCGATGTCTATGGACTATCAGAAATAGGAACAAAATTTAGGCCATTAGACCAATCGAGCCTGCTCTGCCAATCAATCATGGCTGATAGTCTTTTGTAACCACCGTTTTCCACTTTCTCCCAGTTAGCTTTGAGTACTACAGAAGAGCTTGTAAAGTGAAATGAGGCTGAAGAACAGCTTAAAGTAACCAAAACGTCCTGAGATGAGAAGGGTTGATGGAACGAAAGACGCAGCTTTGTTGGTGAAACAGGTCAGTGTGCGGAAGAGAAGGACAAAAGTGGGGAAGGGAAATGAGACCAAACCACAAACAACAAAGTGTTACACGAAGCTTGTCTGGGCAGGAAACACTGCAGGTTTATTTCAAAAGAACGAGGCCATGAGGTTGCCAAAATACGCTGGTAAGAGAGAAGAATTGGAGGCTTTGCAAACATTGAAAGATAGTCTCAATCAATAAAATTAGAATGATTTGGAAGAATGTTATCACTGGGGAAAGCGTGACAATTGTCTTTTATTTTGCAGAAAGCATCATTAAGAAATGAATTTTAGCATAAATACGATGGAGGCAGAGACAGAAACTATTATATTCTGGAGGTCGAATGGTATATTTATCATATGGCGATCTCATGAAAGACATGCATCCAACACTGTAGCATGCAGGATTTCAAAGTAATTCTTTGAAATGACGAAGCAATGTCCATATGTACGGTAGAATTAGCGGGTTCAAAACGAATTTTGTATTATTATTAAAAACTTACAACTGTATTCACAGCAGACTTAAATGGAGGAGGGTGTGTCACTTCCAGTTTTAAATATCAAACAACCTCTTACAAAGTAAAACATCTTTAATATTATGTACAATCTAATTCTACAGTTATGTGGAATATTTGCCAATTCCTACAACTTGTTACTGAAAGCCACTTTCAGGATGTAAGTAAGTATTGTGGGGTTTTAAATTATCCACCGTTAGAAGAATCTCAGGATGAAGGAGGGTGAGTATAAACACACATGAACGTAAGCAATTGTTGGATTTCTCTGTCCATTAACTATCTTTGGAAAATATCACAGAGAAAGCATATAAAAATAAATCAGCAGGTCTGACACCACCTGTGGGAAGAAGATAGTCGGATGAGTCCTTAATCCCAAATGTTCTGATGAAGGCTGTTCAGTCTCAACACTTTAACTCTGCTTTCGTTCAACAGATGCCATCTGCTCTGCTTTGTTTTCAGCAATTCTTGTTTTGTTACTCAGTTCCACGATCTGGAGTTGTTTGTTTTCTTTTCGATTCTCATTCAACCCTGGCATGAGAGCAGAGATATTTGAGGTGCGTCGTGCATGATGAACTTGAACACTTGCAATGACCTATTAGAGACTGGATATGAAATATTGATTTTGATCATGCTCATGTACATTGGCACTACAGGATGAAATATGAAAGGAGACTGATTAGTACTATTACAAACACATGTTGTTTAATTCTCATTTAAGAAATTTTGAAATGGTTGAATATGTATATTTCACGCCATTCTCGGTAATAAGTACTGGATCACTCAGAGTTTTGCCAGTATAATTATAATTTCTAACTGACCAGTTTAAGGAAAGCGCTACATATGTTGTCCACAGTCGCATCAGTGGAGGACAAAGAAAAGTGTAAAATTTCCTTCGATTCTTCATCTAAGGGGACAGATCATTTTTCTTTATTCCATGATGATGGAGGCCCCTCCGAATTAGGGTGTCGGCTTAAAAGTTTTTAACATTGAACGGAAAAATATAAACTATTGGAAGCAGAGGCTTGAGGACTCTGTCAAATCACTGAGACACTACTTGGAAGTCTGAACTGAAATAGTGTGGTGTCCAGCTTGAAAAATCATGAAACATTATCAATGATTGTTGAAGGAACAACAATAAAGCATAACGTAAAGAATCTCAAACAGCCAACAGTGCTACAGTTATAATCACCACTATTTGCTTTATGACTGCACTATTTATTCAAATTTTTGGCAACAGACGGCGACAAATCGGTCAGAATTGAAAACAACTATGAATCAGTAGAATAATCAAGAGCTGCAACAGACAAGCATGACTCTTCGTGAACACACAGAAGTAATGAACGCACAAGCAATTACAAAATTAATGTTATATAATCGATTGAGTTCAGCATCAGAAATGATGAGCACTGGATCTGCTGTTGACATTGCCATCAGGTACTGGGTAATACAGACCCAGAACTGGGCGGCACGGTGGCGCAATGGTTAACACTGCTGCCTCACAGCGCCTGAGACCAGGGTTCAATACCCGCCTCAAGCGACTAACAGTGTGGAGTTTGCACGTTCTCCCTGTGTCTGCGTGGCTTTTCTCCGGGTGCTCCGGTTTCCTCCTACAGTCCAAAAGATGTGCAGGTCAGGTGAATTGACTGTAGTGTTAGGTAATGGGTAAACATAGGGGTATGGGTGGGTTGTGCTTCGGTGGGTCGGTGTGGACTTGATGGGCCGAAGGGTCTGTTTCCACACTGTAATCTAATGTAACCTAATCTAAACTCGCATTTCCCTCGTCTCAGGACTGCAATCGTTACGTTAACTTGAGGAAATTGAATTAATGTTCAACGAATGTGTGGCAAAACACATTTAAGAAGTGGACTTCTCAGTACTTCAGTTGAAATATGTATTGCCCTCGCCCAGTACAACACAATATATCATATAATATGGAAAGGCAATGAAATAAAGAGATCATAATCTGAATGAATTATAAAAGACATAAATGAATCGAACAATTAAAGCAAAATCTACACATGTGCAATAAATTAGAACATTTTTAATATGGAATGTTGTCACTGCATAACTGACAAGAACAGCTTTCTTTTTTTTATTCTTAAGTGATATTATTAAATTAATTAAAATACAAATATTGTGCAGTGCATACTGGCAATACTGTGATAACTGAAAAGCTGACGTTGTCACAAAACCGACTTGGAACGTTCTTAAGGGAATGTTTCTTGTGACTCTGTCCTTCTCAGATACGGTCTCTAACTGATATCCTCGAATTCAGAAGAGTGAACTTCGATTTTCCTGGATATTGAATGGTCTTTACAGTTCGCAAAATTTAAGAGGATATCAGACAAGGCAAATGAGTTGCTTTGAATGAACTGTATTGATGCTTTGATGTAACAGCAGGGGATTTTAGATAGCAAAATAGTCACGCTGCAAAACAGAATCAAACGGAGGCTACTTCCTTAAAATCGAGGTTGAGAATTAACTGTGATTTCAAAGCCATTATGACAACAAGTAACTATTAGTCTACATTGCATTAGATGTATTTGTCATTCGATCAGTTCAGCTTTCAACTCAGTAGTTCCTTCGCAGCTTTTTATTTGCTTTCCTATTTATTTGCCAGAAGAATTCTAGAAGGCAGATGCTGTTTGGAAAGGATCAATGATTTGAAAAGTGAAAGTGCATAAGAGCCGATGCAATGTTATTATATAAAAGGGACGTTCATCTTTGGTTATTTTATTGGATGATACTATGACATAATAACAATATCATAAACCGAGTCCATTGGATTGAACGTGAAAGAGTATTCGAAAACCATCATCTGTATGAAAAAGCTCATATGCTTGGCTGTAGCCAGATGATGAATTAACATGCTAAATTCAACACAACCAATTATTCTATTGCAGAGTAACCTCTAGAGAAGCTATTAGCCTCTTCCCCAATGAATAATGTCATCCATATTTCAGAAACGGTGAGGTGAAGCTTGTTTATAATTAAGGTACAACTATCTAATTTAATCTCATTTTAGTAAATTTGCAAAATGCGTCACAGTAACAACATTTTAAATTTTGCTATAGAAGGAGAAAGGTGGAAATAATGATTCCTGCCACGAAATTATTGAAAATGACACATTTTGTAAGAATTCTGTGCTTCACTTTATTGGGAGCATATTGAAGAAAGCAATTTCAGCAGCCATGGAATCCCTGTCGGCAGCAGCTTTGTTTGAATTTCCCATAAAGCTTAAACTGATCATGGGCAATTTGTTGATGATTGGGCGTTTCTGGAAATGTCACCAGCTCTGGTCTATTGTTACAGATTTAAGACTGTTCGGTGGAAGTCGCAATTGGAGTTTGCAGTTGAATCATTAACAGATACGATTCTGTCTAACATTTTAGGCAGCTAGTCTTCAGTATTTACGAACGAGAGGGACCGGATTGTTGAAGAGGAGAGTGTGAAACGGACTGGTAAGCTCGAAGAGATACTTGTTAGGAAGGAAGATGTGTTGGACATTTTGAACAACTTGAGGATAGACAAGTCCCCCGGGCCTGACGGGATATATCCTAGGATTATGTGGGAAGCAAGAGAGGAAATTGCAGTACAGTTGGCAATGATCTTTTCGTCTTCACTGTCAACGGGGCTGGTAGCAGGGAACTGGAGAGGAGCGAATGTTGTGCCCCTGTTCAAAAAAGGGAATAGGGATAACCCCGGAATTACAGGCTAGTTAGTCTTACTTCTGTGGTAGGCAAAGTAATGGAAAGGGTACTGAGGGATAGGATTTATGAGTATCTGGAAAGACACTGCTTGATTAGGGACAGCGAGCACGGATTTGTGAAGGGTAGGTCTCGCCTTACAAGTCTTATTGAATTCTTTGAGGAGGTGACCAAGCATGTGGATGATGGTAGAGCAGTGGATGTAGTGTACATGGATTTTAGTAAGGCATTTGATAAGGTTCCCCTTGGTAGGCTTATGCGGAAAGTCAGGAGGCATGGGATAGAGGGAAACTTGGGCAATTGGATTGAAAACTGGCTAACCGGTCGAAGTCAGAGTGTGTTGGTAGATGGTAAATATTCAGCCTGGAGCCCAGTTACAAGCGGAGTTCCGCAGGGATCAGTTCTGGGTCCTCTGCTGTTTGTAATTTTTATTAATGACTTGGATGAGGGAGTCGAAGGGTGTGTCAGTAAATTTGCAGACGATACGAAGATTGGTGGAGTTGTAGACAGTGAGGAGGGCTGTTGTCGTTTGCAAAGGGACTGAGATATGATGCAGAGCTGGGCTGAGAAGTGGCAGATGGAGTTCAACCCTGCCAAGTGTGAGGTTGTCCATTTTGGAAGAACAAATAAGAATGCGGAATACAGGGTTAACCGTAGAGTTCTTAGTCAGGTGGAGGAACAGAGGGATCTTGGTGTCTATGTACATAGATCTTTGAAAGTTGCCACTCAGGTGGATAGAGCTTGTAAGAATGCCTATGGTGTATTAGCGTTTATTAGCAGAGGGATTGAATTCAAGAGTCGTGAAGTGATGTTGCAGCTGTACAGGACTTTGGTTAGGCCATACTTGGAGTACTGTGTGCAGTTCTGGTCGCCTCACTTTAGGAAAGATGTGGAAGCTTTGGAGAGGGTGCAGAGAAGATTTACCAGGATGTTGCCTGGAATGGAGAATAGGTCGTACGAGGATAGGTTGAGAGTTCTCGGCCTTTTCTCGTTGGAACGGCGAAGGATGAGGGGTGACTTGATAGAGGTTTATAAGATGATCAGAGGAATAGATGGAGTAGACAGCCAGAAACTTTTTTCCCCGGGTGCAACAGAGTATTACAAGGGGACATAAATTTAAGGTGAAGGGTGGAATGTATAGGGGAGATGTCAGGGGTGGGATCTTTGCCCAGAGAGTGGTGGGGGCATGGAATGCGCTGCCCGTGGGAGTGGTAGAGTCAGAATCATTGGCGACCTTTAAGCGGCAATTGGATAGGTACATAGATGGCTGCTTAACCTAGGATAGATGTTCGGCACAACATCATGGGCCGAAGGGCCTGTTCTGTGCTGTATTGTTCTATGTTCTATGTTCTATGTTGTATGTTAATGCCAAACAGTCTGCGACTCGCCTCGTAATGTCTTTAAATCTGAGTGAGAGAGAACTTTGAAATTGCTCTATTGAACGAAAATAATATGAATTTATTCCTTTACTTAAAAAGTGAACATCAAACAAAAACTATTCAGACGTCTCAGGCCACTTTTAATTCTTTTTTATCATCTGCTTCCAACTGGCTAACAATGTGCACTTCCAATAAAACACGTATTAAAATTATATCAACTTAATTTCAAAAGTAAAAAACGGCTGTCGTCGTCGGTATCTTGCTTCTAACAGCTGAGGATCCCCTGGGTTATCTTCTTTCTTTTTCCTGTGATGATGTGTTATATGGAAAGGTATTTCTGATAGAGAACATTTCAAATAGTAACTGTTTTCTAGATAGTAGTTACTCTGCCTGAATTTCAAACTGCCTTTTTTTTTAATATCCCCGATATTGGATTGTCTCATTGGTTCAAAGGTTGCAAAAAACAATAATTTTAGACTCGATTAGGTTTTAGTATCATGGGCGTAAATTAAACTGATTAGTTAAACTCGAATTGCTGTCAAAACAATAACCAATTCAGGCGTCGATTTCACAACAAAATATTACATGTTTTCAATTTTCCAGTTAGTCAAACGAAAGGTGCTTGCAAGCTCTCAGTTCAGAACAGTCTTCAATCTCTCTTAAAGCTGCAGTACACATTCTCAACTTTATAACATTTCTTCCTGAAGAAAAAAAAACAGCATAATGGAAAGATGGTTTCATTTTTTCTCAAGTTTAATTACATTACAATGAGATACATAGAATAGTGATCTATGTTCATGTTAATTTCGGCACGCATATACATAACATTGGCATTTGTTCAATGTTATCTATACTGAACCAATTAAATCCGGGATAACGCATCTGCTGTCACATTTTTAATTCACACAACATGTAGAATTTATAAATTGAAATTCTGTAATATAAGCCGCAGAACAAATAATCTTATATTGCCATCTTTAAATCGTTCCAAGAACGTAGGAAGATTGTGCGTCGTTCACACAACTATCTCTGGCAGTTTATTCGTCACATAAAACATTAAAAGGTTTTAAGGCCAGTACCAAACTGGATGGTCCAGTCCTTTCTTTGCTGAGTGTTGAATTCCGTTGAATAGTAATAAATTGACCATTCAATGACATCATCATCTTCCTGGAGGAGAACTGTTCCAAATCTGTTGTCACTAAAATCAATTGCGACTTTGAACAGTTTCAAAAAATTTGGGTAGCAGAAACTGGTACTACATTGAATCCTGACTTTACCATCTCAAATGCCTGCTAGCATTGTTGTGTCCGCCGAACTTTTGTGTTCTTCTTCAGTAAATCTATAAGCCATGCCACCACACTGCTGAAATTTGTAACAAACGACTGGTACAATCCGCTTAGTTCCAAAAATGGATGTCCCTCTTCTTTTGAGGGTGGTCTTAGTAATTCCTTAGTGACCTTCGACTTCACGTTCTTTGGAGTCAGCCTTCCATGACTAATACGTTTTTCATTCCAAAACGCATCAATTTGAAATGATATAGGCCGTTTTGGCTTACAAATGCAGAAACCTTTTCTGCTTTCTCTGATAAAGGCACGTGCCAATGACCACGCAATGATCCAACTTTGCGATGCAACTGGCTTGTCCAACTTTCGGTATGCATTCTTCCAATTTTAGTATTGTATATGAGTCAGATTTTGGTACTGCCTCGATCTTCTGGTTATCCACACAAAAACATTAAGTCCCGTCAGGTTTGAGAGCTAAAATGACCTGGGAACTCCACTCACCCTGACACACTTTGATTAAAATTCTGTGAACATCGCATTCACTTTCTTCTCCACCTGCTTGCCTTGAATGGATTAGTTTTGTTGGGGTGTTGTTTTATCGGTACAACATTCCCTACTTCCACATCATGCACAACAGAATGAGTCGTCCCATCATTTTACTGCAAACGTCCTCATATTGTTGCAATAAACCTTTCAGCTAAGTCTTTTGCCTAAGAGGCAGGTAGCTCACTATCTTATCCCACCCCTCAATGGCTTTCTCATTGTTGCACTTGATTCCTCGCTCTCCAGGGCAGTATGCAACACTTGTTTCCCCAGTACCCTGCCTCTTTTATAATTTCAACATATTCACACGACATTCCCAATAAAATATAGTCCTAGCTGACACTTTTACCAGATAGTTTACCTGATTTTTTTTTCTCAGTTTGATAGGGACCACGAAACTGGGCTTCGAAGCGATCTCCTTCCACTGGTAACAGTACTAGGAAAACGTCTGAACTTCAGAGTATTTATCTGACACCTGTTTCGTTCTATGATTTTCCCTCTTCATGTGCTGTTTAGGTAACCCGCCTGACCAATTTAATCTCTCCCTCACCACCGATACATAATCCAAGTTTGAGATTTCCGACTTCAGATCTGTCAATTTATCTTTAAGTAATTTCAAAGGGATTCTTACTTCTTGTCCGAATATTAGCCAAAAGGGAGGAAACTGAGTAGATTCACAGCGAGTATCTCTAAAGGCAAAACAATATAAATGGGATACCTTTATCACAACCATTCAGATAATTCTGACATTATGCTATTATCATGGTCTTCAGGTTCTGATGCCACATTCCCAAAGCTCCCAGAGATACAGGATGATATGCTTTTTATTTAAGGTGTTGCCTGTCTAAGCTATCCACGACTTTCTTAAACAGCCGATCAGTAAAATATGACCGTTGCTTTGATGAATCTCTCTGGGTTGAAATGTGTGGTGCTGGAAAAACACAGTTGGCCAGACAGCATCAAAGGAGCAGGAGAATAGATGTTTCGGGAATAAGCCCTTCTTCAGGAATGAGGCGGGTGTGCCATGCGAGCTGAAATAAAAGGGAGTGCATTTTGGGGAGGGGCACTGGGAATACGATAGATGGAAGAAGGTGAGGGTGATGGTGATATGCCAGAGAGTGGGTGGGTGTGGAGAGGTCGGGAAGAAGATTGCAGGTCAAGTCGGTGGTGCTGAATCCGGGGGTTTTGACTGAGATAAGGTGGGGGGGAGGGGAAATAAGGAAGCTGGAGAAATCTACATTCAGTGCGTGTGATTGGAGGGTTTCTAGCCAGAAGATGAGGCGCTCTTTCTCCAGGCGTTGTGTGGCCAGGGTCTGGCGATGGAGGAGGCCAAGGACCTGCATGTTTTGCTTGAGTGGCGGGGTGGGGTGGGGGGGTGGTTAACGTGTTCAGCCACGTGGCGGTTGGGCTGTTTGGTGCGGTTGTACCAGAGGTGTTCCCTGAAACGTTCCACAAGTACTCCCTGAGGTGTTCCCTGAAACGTTCCGCAAATATTTTCCAGAGGTGTTCCCTGAAATGTTCTGCAGGTTCCTATCTTGAATCTCTCTGGGTAGCCCATACCGCTTGCAAAAAGCTACTAACTCGTCAACCACCCTTTTCACCTTAATACTCCATAACATAATTGCCTTTGGAAATCTAATAGACACATCGATTTTAATTAACAAATATTGCTCCCACTTTTAGTTGTTTTGGGAGAGGAGCTGTGCATTCAATCACAACCCACTTGAAATGTTATTTGAATGTGGGAGTTATCTGCCACGATGTAGGTTTTATTACTGACTGTGGCATAAAATAAAATTTGGCATATATGACATGTACCGCAAATTGAAGGCACATCCTAACACAATCCAGGCCAATAGAAATGATTTTGTACATGGACCTGAGTATTCCTTACATTTGGGGTAAAAAGTGAGGTCTGCAGATGCTGGAGATCAGAGCTGAAAATGTGTTGCTGGTTAAAGCACAGCAGGTTAGGCAGCATCCAAGGAACAGGAAATTCGATGTTTCGGGCCAGAGCCCTTCATCAGGAATGAGGAGAATGTGCCAGGCAGGCTAATGTATTCCTTACATTTAGGTGACCTCCTAATAGTAATTCATGTGCTACCCGTAAAACTTGAAGTCTGTATGCTACTGTCAATACAATGTGGTGCTCTTCCGTCTATTTCTCCTCTGCAACAACCTTCTATGGACTCCATTTTCATGTTAGGATTCTATCTCGAGGATATTAAAACATCAGAATGCATTCTGATTCCTTTTCTGAGTATACTTCAAAATATATAAAATATATTGTCTCGACTTCCTGTTGTGAGTCCATTGGCCTTTCAGTACTAAACACAGAACCCTCTGGCTGATCACGCTTTCCCTGCACCTTTACATCAAGCAGTGTGTCTGCTAAATGAACCGCAAATCCTTCGTCTTTCTATTTAGATTTTGCTTCTCGCTGTGTATTATTACTGTGGTATCTTGTTCCTGCGCAGTCTGGAAACATTGTGGGTTTTTTTTCTTTTAACGGCTCAGTTCCCTACTCTTCCTTTGGCTTCTCCAAACAAGGGCTGTCACTTGCACCTTCGATCCCCCGAAATTGTTCCCATGAACAAATGGCATTCCTGGAACTGATACCCTGCAAAATCACTCCAACTATGCCTTCCTTCGTCTTGAGTTTGCATTCCAACCTGACGCACCACAGGGGAAAGCTAAATTTCTGTCCATCAATTCCACAAGTTACCACTCCCTCTAGTAAATTGTAAAATCTAATGCAAATGCATTAATCTTTTACCAGTGGACACTGATTAGATCCCGTATCTCTCAAAATTATAACTTCTTTCCTTTCTCTCCCCATTCTTTTGAAGTAAACTTAACCCACAGAGGTGAAGTCTTGTCACCGATCAGATAGTAACTCTATACGCAACCGTTCACTCGGCTGTGCACTCTCTTGTCACTCCTTTCACTTTTCTTGAGGTTCCCTTCACTACTTTCATTAATATCACTGGCTTAGACTCTTGTACCACATTTTTTCCCCACAATGACTTTTTTCAACGACCCGCGAAGTGGCTTTACGTGACTCACGTTTCAAACAGCTTTTATCTGTGCCCTTCTTTAAGCATCGGCGTTGTAGTTTTCTGTCTTCCACTTGTATTACAACGAAAACACCTGCAGTCCTTTCACCGCCTTGCCACCCTCTCGTGCTCTTCTTTTTCCACCTGTGGCAAACAATAAACAGTGTGCTCCACTGCTTGTTTTATGTTGCAGGACCTCCCCTTTTCCCAATCTCTAACACTCACAGGATGAAATGCTTGCTGGAAGCTAAAGTTTTTCTTACAAGTTCATTTGCCATCTCTGCCGCTCTTCGTAATTGTTGATTTTTTTGTACATCCACATTAATTCTTACCATGTCAGCATGGGACTTTTTAGGCTCCTCCAGCAGAATAATCTATTTTAGAGCCTCCTAGGTCTTATCTATTTTTAAGGTCGGCGCCCATCTACCAAAATTGGAATGTTTAACGAGTTAGAACTCAACGTAAGTCTGACTTGTTTCCTTCCTGATGTTTCTGAACCACTTTTTATTCGCTTCTGGTACAAATCCATAGGCACATGAAATAGACTTTTTGACATCTGCATAATCTCTTGTACTCTCATTTTACAGCACTCCAAATGCATCACTCGCTCTGCCTACCAACTCAGTCTCAACGAGCATTAAACACAAGTTCTCTGACCACTTCATCTCCGTAGGGAATTCCTCAAATTAAATAAAGAAGCCTTCGACAGATTTTTCATCAAAATGTGAGTGTTTCAATTAATTTGCGAGCATCACTATCCTCTCTATACATTTCTATTCTTTTTGCTTGACTTTCCTGTCTAATTCGCAACTTCTGTGATTCAACTTCTCACTCCCTGCACTTGTCTGTTTGTCTGACGCTACGAGGGGCTTCAATTAACTCCCTGACTATGTCAGCTTTCCCTTTGTCCGTGGTTAGACCCAATTCAATTTTTTTGCGACTTTTAAGATTATGGCGTTTTTCAGTCTTTAAAAACTTACTTGCAAATTTGGGAATCATCTTCAAACCCCAGAACATCTTGAGCAATCGTATATGAAAGATAAGACGTTAAAGGCAGAATTGCGGAAACTGGGGTAGAATCTGGCTGAAGGCTCTGTCAAGTACAGAGTGGAAATGACGCGCTTGAGAAAAAAAAGTGTTCACTTCGGAGATGCCCTTATCGAGGTTGACATCACCCTAGCACATGCAATCGATGGAGGAGCTGGTAAAACGGAACATAGCCTTTATAGGCACCAGAGTGTGAGGATGTCTGGTCGCAATAGCTGTGGGAGTCAGTGGGAAAGCATTAGATTTTGGTAGCTGGCGTTTCCGCGTAAAGGGAAATAGAGAGACAATGAAGAGCAGAAGGAACAACTCAGAGGTGGACTGATGGGGTTGAAAATAAGATGGAAACTGAAAATGAAGTAATGAAACTTTCGTAATTCGGAAAGAGAAAGGGAAGCAGCAGCAATGATGTCATCAAATCTCCGAGAATTGACTGGTGGCCAGAGTAGACAGAAACAAGGAATGCTCTATGGAGCCGACAAAGCGACATGCATTATGGGGTCACATAGGGATGCACATGATCTTCCTTCTGATTTGGAGAAAGTGACTTGTTCAGTGTGAGGACAATCTTGTCTACACAGAGGAGCATGATATTGAAAGATATTGTTTCTTGCTGAAAAAAGCTGAGAGCCTATGACCACACCAAACGAGGACATGTAAAGGTATTATATGTTTCTGATGAAAAGTCATTTGAACAAATGCATGGACATGAAAGATGTCAAAGCATATTGGCCAAATGCAGCAAGATGGGGTTAGCCGCAATGGAGATTTTGTTCTCGATCATATAGTTAGGACTGAAGGGCCCGTCTGCGTGCTGTAGGACTCTATGGCACGATGACTACGTGACTGAAGCCCGCGAAAGGAAGTATCTAAACTTGCCTTAAAGTGTCAGTGGAATCTGGAGTGTGAGTGCGAAAGGACTAGAGCAAGGAAGACAAAAATGTGTCGAAATTGAGAAAGATGAATACTGTGGGGCATTAGCAGACAGAAACATTATGTTAGCCTGGGAAGTGATGTTTGTAAGACTTTGTAAGGAGTTAGCAGCAGTTGGCGCCGACGTGGGAGACTATGAGTTTGGAGGCAAGAAAAGGGACATCCAGAAATGAAAAATCGTTCGAAATCGTCATGGACTCAATAGCCTGATGTTCCATGGTAGTGCAATGGTTCAGGTGGAGATGGAATGAGTTATCTGACAGCTGCTGTTGATTGTAGAGATCCGTCCCCGGGACGATAACAGCACCAGCCTGGCCGGCAATCTTAAATACAAAGTCAGATTTGTGTGTGACAGCACAGAGTATATTCAGTTAAGAGGAAGATAGGTTTCAATAGGTAAGGAGGGGTAGTAAATTGAGGAGACCAATTTCATGTCGGCAGTTCACAACAAACAGGTTTAGTTTCGGATAATGTCCGAAGGAAGGATCCAGGTGGAGAGAGAGTATCGGGAGTAGGGGAAGTTTTCTGAGGGACGGGGAAAGTTTCTTCACTGAACAAAAGGTCAGGGAGGCGAATTGGTACATTAGGATTCATTGAAGACGATGGCATGGAAGAAAGCAACCCCTGAACATATACAATTATCCTGAAATGTTTTTTCAGAAACTAACAGTGGTGATTCAATTGATGGAGATAAACCAGTTGGGAAGATGCAGAAGAAATGCAATCACAACAGCATGGGGAAAAAAAAAAGCCTGACTAAAAGGGCATTGAAACAAAAGGGTTTGTAAACAAACAGAAGCACCACTCTCGTTTTTGGAACTCCTGTCATTTTAAGAATAGAATGTTGTGGTATGATTTAAAAACATGGGATCTGTTCAGCAACATTTTATTATTGCCTTTCATCGCCGTGATGACGAGATGTGTCATCTGATTCAAAGACGTTTTCGAGAGAAAAAAGCGTGATTACGGATTAAATCATGAGCGACAAAGGCAATGGTGAACCGACTGGTGCATTCAGCTAAACCCCTGTTAGATAAGCTGGATGGTGTTTGCTATGTGAGAAAATATACATTTTTTTTAGCAATAACAGCAACAGCTGAAACCTTTCTCAGTAGTATGTTTCTGTGGGTGAAACCACATGACCATCGATATGATTCTCCCAAGACTCTTATCCGACCAAACAGACTGTGAGATGACATCAACTTGCCAAATGTGTACTTCATGCATTCGTGTGATTTTCTGACGAATAGAATGGCCTACTGCAGGTGGACACACATTCACAAAGCAGAAGCGTCAGTGAGAAATCTTAGAGTGTAACAGCATTGCAAAACAAGGCAGAATAACTCGGGCGACACGGTGGCACAGTGGTTAGCACTGCTGCCTCACAGCGCCTGTAGACCTGGGTTCAATTCCCGACTCAGGCGACTGACTGTGTGGAGTTTGCACGTTCTCCCCGTGTCTGCGTGGGTTTCCTCCAGGTGCTCCGGTTTCCTCCCACAGTCCAAAGATGTGCGGGTCAGATGAATTGGATAGGCTAAATTGCCCGTAGTGTTAGGTAGGAGGTAAATGTAGGGGTATGGGTGGGTTGCGCTTCGGCGGGTTGGTGTGGACTTGTTGGGCCGAAGGGCCTGTTTCCACACTGTAAGTCTAATCTAACTGTGATTATTGTGCATTCAAATACACGAGGGAAAATGGAGCCTGGAAAACTGAATTGAACAGGCAATGTGATAGCTGAGGTAAAATGCAAATCAAACTATCAGGATACATTCAATAATCCATTAAGAGTGATTGTAAGCTTTTCGGTTTTGAACAATTATTAGAGGGGTCGACCCATGCTGCATCTCAAACACTCAGTTATTATCGGTTGTCAGGGAGAAAATAAATCAGTGAAAAGGTCAGTGAAGATACGCAAAGTGATAAAATCAAAAGAACAGCTGCCAGAAACTGTGCATTCAGTGAACAAAAACATCCATCACTATTTTAAAACGAATAGAATTATGATCGCTGGCCCCAAAGTGCTCCCCCACTGACTCCTCAGTCACCTGCTCTGCCTTATTTCCTAAGAGTAGGTTAAGTTTTGCACCTTTTCTAGTAGGTACATCCACATACTGAATCAGAAAATTCTCTTCTACACATTTAAGAAATTCCTCTCCATCTCAACCTTTAACACTATGGCAATCCCAGTCGATGTTTGGAAAGTTAAAGTCCACTCGCCATTTAGATACAGAACTGGCTCAAAGGTGGTGGCAGAGGGTGGTGATGGAGGGTTGTTATTCAGACTGGAGGCCTGTGACCAGTGGAGTGCTACAAGGATCGGTGCTGGGCCCTCTAATTATTGTCATTTATATAATTGATTTGGATGCGAGCATAAGAGATAAAGTTAGTAAGATTGCAGATGACACCAAAATTGGAAGTGTAGTGGAAAGCGAACAGGGTGACCTCAGATTACAACAGGATCTGGACCAGATGGGCCAATGGGCAGAGAAGTGGCAGATGGAGTTTAATTCAGATAAATGCGAGGTGCTGCATTTTGGGAAATCAAATCTTATCAGGATTTATGCACTTAATAGTAAGGTCCTAGGGAGTGTTGTTGAACAAAGAGACCTTGGAGTGCAGGTTCATAGCTCCTTGAAAGTGGAGTCGAAGGTAGATAGGATAGTGAAGAAGGAGTTTGGTTTGCTTTCCTTTCTTGGTCAGAATGTTGAGTACAGGAGTTGGGAGGTCATGTTGCGGCTGTACAGGACATCGCTTAGGAGATCTCCTTCCTATCGGAAAGATGTTGAGAAACTTGAAAGGGTTCAGAAAAGATTTACAAGCATGTTGCCAGGGTTGGAGGATCTAAGCTACAGGAGGAGGCTGAACAGTCTGGGGCTGTTTTCCCTGGAGCGTCGGAGGCTGAGGGGTGACCTCATAGAGGTTTACAAAATTATGAGGGGCATGAATAGGATAAATAGACAAATTCTTTTCCATGGGGTCGGGGAGTCCAGAACTAAAGGGACTAGATTTATGGTGAGAGGGGAATGATGTAAAAGAGACCTAATGGGCAACTTTTTCACGCAGAGGGTGGTACGTGTATAGAATGAGCTGGTGGAGTCTGGTACAATTGCAACCTTGAAGAGGCATTTGGATGGGTATATGAATAGGAAGGGTTTGGAGGGATGTGGGCTGGGCGCTGGCAGGTGGGACTACATTGAGTTGGGATATCTGGTCCGCATGGACGAGTTGGACGGATGGTTCCATTTCTATGCTGTACATCTCTATGACTCTATGACATCCGATTGAATGACTGATTGAAGTGACATGAGTAGATTATAAGATCTGTGAAAGAGCGATCAAGAAACTGTGAGATTCTGAAGGTCCAAGAGATGGAAGAGCTCAGATATCTCAGAGGGCATTAGCTTGATGGAGATTGCAGAGGTATGAGAAACTATAATTTGGATTTGCGGCCCCACAAGTTAGCAAGAAATTGTGACAGGAAAATTCATATGAGATGAAATCCCACTGTAATTTCATTACGTATAAAGGAAGACTTTTGCCTTTGAATTTCTTCATTCATTCAATCTGCTGTCACAGAAAATCAACAACTATTTTGATTATATTTATTAAATAACAGCCACCAGTTTGAGTAATGTAAATGATTGATTCCCTGAAGATTTGATGCATGTATAAATATAGATTCCTTCAGCTCAGTGCATATCCGCTCCTACAGAAATCACTAATTGTCACTCAAAATGTGGAAGCCTGTAATTCTGCTGCTGAAAGAGATTTTCTACCCGACACTTGCAATTTTTGCTATTCCTGGTGAGTTGATTCATTTTGTAATGACTTGTCTTTTCCCAATAAAACCTGTTCAGACACGTTTTACACACGTTTGGAGGAACTAAGTCAACAGCCAGGGATAGGGACATGATCACTATGCGACAAGAGGGCCTCCAGAGTCGTTACAATTACTTTGTGTTTATCCCTGTTATGTCTCTGTGTGTTTAGTCATTGAGTCAAGTAATCAATCTTTTGTCGTGTCAACTTTTTATAATAACGAATTTTAATAACTAGTTGAACAACCTTGCATTTTACGTTCTGCTTTTGCTTCATCTTGCTGGTGTGATAGTTATGTTCTTTAATGATCCCGTGTATTTTTTGGACTCCCTTGTTTTCTCATACACACCTATCTCAGCGCAAGTTGAATGCATAATTTTTTAATATTGTTGTTCATATGAAATAGATGCACAGTATCACATTCCATCTGAATCAAACATTGCTGCATTAACCACTGCTGATTTTCTTTCTTTCAGCGAACTTGGCCACAGTTTGGATTCTTTCACAAAAAAAGTGTGGCCTTTCCAAGTGTATCACTACTTATATGTTGGCCATGGCATTCACAGATCTAATGGTCCTATTCAACAATGTAATACTCTATTACATCTTCATTTATCACTTTCCTTTGTCATTCCTGTCCTATACGCCTCTTTGCAAAATCATCATGTACATGAATGCTGTCACTCCAGATTTATCTGTTTGGTGCATTGTCGCCTTCACATTTGACCGATTTGTCATGATCTGCTGCCAGAACTTTCAAAGAAAGTATTGCACTAAAAGAACTGCAATCACTTTAATAATAACCATCACGGCTGTGATCGTATTGAAGGAAATATCAGTTTTGTATGCTTATGAACCTGAGAAAATGATTAACAAAGTGCAGTGGGGCTGCCAGTTGAGTGCAGCGTTTTTCTCGTCTTCTGTAGCATAGGTTATGTCTGGTTTTACATCGCGTGGGTCATTTGGCTCCCCTTTACTCTGATTGTCTTTTTAAATTCATTAACTATCCAACGTATTGTGGTGGCAAATAGAACCCGCACTGGACTCCGTAGCTCCAAGAATGAAAGTGATTCAGAAATGGAGCACCGCAGAAAGTCAATCATTTTATTATTCTCAATATCAGTAAGTTTTCTCTTGCTCTGGTTAACAAATGGCGTCAGTTTAGGTGTTACCAGACTAACAAACACCGTTTATTACAAAGGCAAGTACACAAACCCTGAGTTCATCGCTATTGAAGTGGGAGATGCCTTGAAGGTTTTGAATTGCTTTCTAAACCCTTGTATTTATGCAGCGACCCAGAGCAAATTCAGAGCAGAGCTGAAGAATATCGCAAAATCTCCATGCATGTTAATTCGGAGATAAGTTCAACAGAAGTCTGTAAAATGAATTCACCCCTTCAAATGGTGCTGCTCAGTAAGGTTTTCGTTTCACATCTTTCTCCCACAGAAAAGATCACTGTCTCTTTATTTATAAAAAAAATCATTTCTGCATTTGCATATCTTGGATTTTTCATAGCACCTTTTATGGCAGTAGTGTTTTCCGTTTCCCCATTTCTTTGTTGAGAATAGACAACCTTCTCCACGAAAATCAACAAATCCTGCCTTTAGAGAACTTAGATAACGTAATGATTATGGAGTTGAGCATTCATATTAAAAACAAAGGATTCCATTGCAGCCACAGAGATCGACAACATCTATTTGAAATCATTAAACAATAGTTCTTAGCAATGGTCCGATATTTGGATATATCTTGTTTACTCTCTCGACATTGAATAAGAATATTCTAAGATGTGGGCATATTATGGGATAGAACTCATTAATGAGAAGTTTCACAAAACTCTTTGCACACAGTTCCTTTGGAAGTAATAGAACACACGCATTCCATTGAGGTCACACCTGACTTCTTCAGTTTTACATTTCTCACAATTGTAGTATCATATCCATTGAAATAGCTGCCTATTTGCAATCATGAATAGTACAGAGGCGTTTTCGGTTAATTTACAAAAATATAATATCTGGCATGTCCCTCAATATCCGCGAAGAGAAGAAACACAGTTATCATTTCGAGTCACAGTGACTTTTTTTCCGAAAAGTTGAGTAACTGTATTACGTTTTCTCTGCATCTGTTGTGAAATAAACGACGAATAATGCTGTAAATTAATGTTTGCATAATGTTAGTATCTGGTCTGCTTTGTGTGCGTTAACTGCAATTTAAAAGAACCATCAGCAGAAATTCTGATAAAACCAAATCGATTAAAATTATTTGCTAACACAAAACAGAAAGTACAAGGAGAACTCATTACATCTTTCAGAACTGATAGAGAGATAAACAAATAATGATTTCAGACAAATTACTTCCCTTCACTTGATTTCCAGCGGAAGATTTTCACGCTCTGCGAAACAAAAAAGAAAGCATAGTTATCGTCGATTGAGGCACTTTCTAACTCGTTGAAATCAGAACCCAATGCTCACAGGGAAAACCAAGTAAAAATCCACATTCTACCGAGCAGAGAGATAAATTAGATTAGATTAGATTACTTACAGTGTGGAAACAGGCCCTTCGGCCCAACAAGTCCACACCGACTCGCCGAAGCGAAACCCACCCATACCCCTACATTTACCCCTTACCTAACACTACGGGCAATTTAGCATGGCCAATTCACCTGACCAGCACATCTTTGGACTGTGGGAGGAAACCGGAGCACCCGGAGGAAGCCCACGCAGACAACGTGCAAACTCCACGCAGTCTGTCGCCTGAGTCGGGAATTGAACTCGGGTCTCAGGCGCTGTGAGGCAGCAGTGCTAACCACTGAGGTTCTTGAGGTTGCATTTATCAGTATTAATTTTGTCTGGCTCTCTCTGCAACGAATGACTTAAAACTGAGTGTAGGCCTAACACAGTTCTTAAAAGTTGGAAAAGTTTCGAAGAGTGAAATGTGATTAGTTCTTCTCTTACCTCAGTGATAAAATGCTGGCGGGTGTACGAAGTAACAAAAGAAAATCATCAAACAATTTGGGAAAAAATCGAATTCAGCAGAAACGGTAATGCATAAATGTTCATGCATTGCAAGCTATTGCACCACGGTGGCACAGTGGTTAGCACTGCTACCTCACAGCTCCGGAGACTTGGGTTCAATTCCCGACTCAGGCGACTGACTGTGTGGAGTTTACACGTTCTCCCCGTGTCTGCGTGGGTTTCCTCCCACAGTCCAAAAATATGCAGGTTAGGTGAATTGGCCTGGCTGAATTGCCTGCAGTGTTAGGTGTTGTGGTATGGGTAGGTTGCGGGTCGGTGTGGACTTGATGGGCTCTGTAAGTAATCTGATCTTTAAAAAAAGCTTGCAAAATATTAGCATGATAAAGCGAACGAAGGTTTGAACAGATTTATAGACATTAGTTCATTAAGGGCCATTGAAATCTACAAATGTTCTCCATGGTGCCATTCAGCGAATCTCATTATCTTCCATTTCATAAATTCATTTCACAGAATGCACGTGTCAATGTCTGTACCAGCACATTTATTTACATTTCAAAAGAGGGCATTTAAGAGTCAACCACGTTGCTGTGGTTCCGGATTCAAAGTGAGGATGGCACTTACCTTCCCTCAAAGATTACAGTGAATCACAGGTGGAACAATGGTCTTATTTCTTGATATTTCCCCATTTATCTCATTGATTTCAAATTCCTGAAAAAGGGCTTATGCCCGAAACGTCGAATCTCCTGTTCCTTGGATGATGCCTGAACTGCTGCGCTTTTCCAGCAACACATTTTCAGCTCTGATCTCCAGCATCTGCAGACTTCATTTGCTCCTCTTCAAATTCCCCAACTTGTGCTGGAAAAGCGTCAGTAAACTTGAAACGTTAAGATATCTCCACAAATGCTGTCAAACCTGTTGAAGTTTAATTTGGTTCTCTGTTTTACAGTGTTCCAGTTTTTAGTATTAATGTTTGTGCTTGCGTCACACTCTTGTAAGTTCAATTGCACACCTTTACTATTCTGGTCATGAAAGCCGTTCTTATTCATATGCTTCAGAAGTATATACTGTTATCAATTACAATAACCAAGATGTCATTGAGGATAGATCGAGCAAGCAACTTCTCACAGGCAGTACGTTTCTAAGAAATGACATGGTATTCGGTTTGTTCGTTTCTAAACTACCCTCATCTGAATTGAGATCATTTATACATATCATTTGGAAGCAAGGTAACCACGAATACTGCAGCAATTCCGAATAGATGTTACATGTGGAAAATTCATATTTATTTATATGTAGCCGGAAATGCTATTACATCAGTGCATAGTTTTAATTTTAATTCTATCTTGCTCGCTCTTGTTACCTTTTAGGATCTGTTATATCATTGTCTATATTTTCTCAGACCGAGAAACATGTATGGATAATTCTGTCAGGAGATGCTGACCCATACACCAGTGAATTGGATTTGTTGAATAAAGTTTCAATCGTGAATGTGTGAATGAACTGATAGACGCCGAGAAGCATTGTACATGATCATGATTATTTAGAGCTGCAAATGTGTTGCTGGTCAAAGCACAGCAGGTTAGGCAGCATCTCAGGAATAGAGAATTCGACGTTTCGAGCATAAGCCCTCTTATTCCTGATGAAGGGCTTATGCTCGAAACGTCGAATTCTCTATTCCTGAGATGCTGCCTAACCTGCTGTGCTTTGACCAGCAACACATTTGCAGCTGTGATCTCCAGCATCTGCAGACCTCATTTTTTACTCCATGATTATTTAGAGAATGCCATATGAGAGTTTGGTAGACCTAAAATGAGCCACAGTTTGGATTCACTTTCAGTATCCCAAATCGAATGGACAAGTGGCGAACCTGTTTTGCTTATGTGAGATCTAAATCAGTATTAATTGCTCTTGGGTCTAGGTCACAATTCAGTTCCTTCAATACATTTTCACCCCGATTCTTTCACTTATCCTGAATTTACTGCATAATTATTTCACCATCGCACACATGATTTACTTAAAGATCGCACAACGTAAGTTTACAGTTCAACTGGTGTATTTGGAAGTACAAGCTTTTTGACCGTTGCTCCTTCGTCAGATAACCTGTTAGTGTATAATATGGTGAACTGTATTGTTTAACTTTGTCAACCCCAGTCCAACACCATCCACTCCACATCATATCTGACATTCTTTCGTGGCCAGTGAAGCTTACAGGAGATTCTGGTGTCGCTGAAATGGGGAGAATGAGAAAGACATGGAAATGCAATGCCAAGAAATATAACCTTCATCTCTTTGTTTGTGACCTCAGTCAATTTTATCCTGTCACGGTGAATGTTAATTTTCAATTCTATCTGTATGTATAGTATAGGGTATCAGTCCATGTACGTAAGATGCTTTTGCCAAAATCGGTCTCACGATGCAGATCCTGATTTGCTGCACAGACACCTTTAAATATGCAATGTCCCAGATTAATTTGACGCAGCAACTGAAGAATGTCCTGAAATATCCATTTACCAAAACTAAGCAATTAATCACATTCACAACTTAAGCAATCGATGAGGATTTTCTCATTTTAATTCAAAGGTGCTCAATTAAAAGAGAAAACCTGTCACATTGGCAACAGAGAGAGTGTCTTGTTCACCTGCAAAACACTGGTTATGGTCAATGTTTCTGTACTCTAGTGACAAGGAAAGAACTTCAAACACTCTGCATATTCTTCATTTCGTATACAATAAATGTGTTTGTTAAAAAATGCCAAGTTTTTAAATCATTGTGTAAGATGCTGAACACGGGACAGACAGATTCCATCCGAAGCGTTCGTCCTCAGGGAAGGGCAGAGCAACGGATACAAGGAAATGTGTTGCGTTGAAATAGCAGACGTGTCCTCTATTTCACCTTTGAAAATACAAAATTCCCACTTCATATTGTACTCCCACGCATTGACCCACTCATACTGAAAATCTCTTTCTTTCTGTCTCTCTCCTCCTTCACCAATGAATTTTCGATTTCTTCACTCGCTTTGCGGCCACTTTCTCTGATGCACTATCTGCCTCCTGCTATCTCTCAGTATTTATAGCTTTTCTACTGTTCAAAATGTTTGCACTCTCTCTACACCTCTTTCACTTGGTCCGTTGTGTCTCAGCTTTCTTCCTTTCTCTCCATTTCTTTTCTGCTGTCCGACCATCCCCTGTCTTATTTCACTCCAGTCCTGACACCTTCTTTTGCATTTTTATACTTCTCTTCATTTCTGTTACTCCCTTTCCATTGGTTCTTCTTCTCGTTCTCATTCTCCCTGTCTTCTTATCACCCTACTGCTTGCTTTCCCTCAATCATGCAGAGACATTCCTAACAAAACTGTGGTTTTGTAAACAGCTCTGCGAACTCGGTTCTGTTTCTTCAGCGCACCAGGCTCTTTCGGTGGGTATAGAGCACCCATATCGGTGGGTATATGGCACCGATTCCTCTGTCAGGTTGATCTCATTGATCCGTCACTAAGCCAGGGTATGGATCAATCTCCCATCATATCGGTGAGAAGATGGAAACATGGAAATAAGTTCATTATGGAAAGACATCGATGGAAGTCTTCACATTTTTTTACTAATTTGGAGGCAGGGTGGATGTGTGAGAATCCTGTGGTTCTGTGGTCCTTCGTACAATTTTATTCGAGTAAAAAATGAGGTCTGCAGATGCTGGAGATCACAGCTGCAAATGTGTTGCTGGTCAAAGCACAGCAGGTTAGGCAGCATCTCAGGAATAGAGAATTCGACGTTTCGAGCATAAGCCCTTCATCAGGAATAAGAGAGAGAGAGCCAAGCCGGCTGAGATAAAAGGTAGGGAGGAGGGACTAGGGGGAGGGGCGATGGAGGTGGGATAGGTGGAAGGAGGTCAAGGTGAGGGTGATAGGCCGGAGTGGGGTGGGGGCGGAGAGGTCAGGAAGAGGATTGCAGGTTAGGAGGGCGGTGCTGAGTTGAGGGAACCGACTGAGACAAGGTGGGGGGAGGGGAAATGAGGAAGCTGGAGAAATCTGAATTCATACCTTGTGGTTGGAGGGTTCCCAGGCGGAAGATGAGGCGCTCCTCCTCCAGCCGTCGTGTAGTTGTGTTCTGCCGGTGGAGGAGTCCAAGGACCTGCATGTCCTCGGTGGAGTGGGAGGGGGAGTTAAAGTGTTGAGCCACGGGGTGATTGGGTTGGTTGGTTCGGGCGGCCCAGAGGTGTTCTCTGAAGCGTTCCGCAAGTAAGCGGCCTATCTCACCAATATAGAGGAGGCCACATCGGGTGCAGCGGATGCAATAGATGATGTGTGTGGAGGTACAGGTGAACTTGTGGCGGATATGGAAGGATCCCTTGGGGCCTTGGAGGGAAGTGAGTGTGGAGGTGTGGGCGCAAGTTTTACATTTCCTGCGGTTGCAGGGGAAGGTGCCGGGGGTGGAGGTTGGGTTGGTGGGGGGTGTGGATCTGACAAGGGAGTCACGAAGGGAGTGGTCCTTGCGGAACGCTGATAGGGGAGGGGAGGGAAATATATCCTTGGTGGTGGGGTCCGTTTGGAGGTGGCGGAAATGGCGGCGGATAATACGTTGTATGCGCAGGTTGGTGGGGTGGTAGGTGAGAACCAGTGGGGTTCTGTCTTGGTGGCGGTTGGAGGAGCGGGGCTCAAGGGCGGAGGAGCGGGAAGTGGAGGAGATGCGGTGGAGGGCATCGTCGATCACGTCTGGGGGGAATCTGCGGTCCTTGAAGAAGGAGGCCATCTGGGTTGTGCGGTGTTGGAATTGGTCCTCCTGGGAGCAGATGCGGCGGAGACGAAGGAATTGGGAATATGGGATGGCGTTTTTACAGGGGGCAGGGTGGGAGGAGGTGTAGTCCAGGTAGCTGTGGGAGTCAGTCGGTTTATAATAGATGTCTGTGTTGAGTCGGTCGCCCGAGATAGAAATGGAAAGGTCTAGGAAGGGGAGGGAGGAGTCTGAGACAGTCCAGGTGAATTTCAGGTCGGGATGGAAGGTGTTAGTAAAGTTGATGAACTGTTCAACCTCCTCGTGGGAGCACGAGGCAGCGCCGATACAGTCATCGATGTAGCGGAGGAAAAGGTGGGGGGTGGTGCCAGTGTAGTTGCGGAAGATGGACTGTTCCACATATCCTACAAAGAGGCAGGCATAGCTGGGGCCCATGCGGGTGCCCATGGCAACTCCTTTAGTTTGGAGGAAGTGGGAGGATTGAAAAGAGAAGTTATTCAGGGTGAGGACCAGTTCAGTCAGTCGAAGGAGGGTGTCAGTGGAAGGGTACTGGTTAGTGCGGCGGGAAAGGAAGAAGCGGAGGGCTTTGAGTCCTTCGTGATGGGGGATGGAGGTGTACAGGGACTGGATGTCCGTAGTGAAAATAAGGCGTTGGGGACCGGGGAAGCGAAAATCCTGGAGGAGGTGGAGGGCGTGGGTGGTGTCCCGAACGTAGGTGGGGAGTTCTTGGACTAAAGGGGACAGGACCGTGTCGAGGTATTGGGAGATGAGTTCGGTGGGGCAGGAGCAGGCTGAGACAATGGGTCGGCCGGGGCAGGCAGGTTTGTGGATTTTGGGCAGGAGGTAGAAACGGGCGGTGCGGGGTTGTGGGACTATGAGGTTGGAGGCGGTGGATGGGAGATCCCCTGAGGTGATGAGGTCCTGGATGGTCTGTGAGATGATGGTTTGGTGGTGGGAGGTGGGGTCGTGGTCAAGGGGGCGATAAGAGGAGGCGTCCGCGAGCTGGCGTTTGGCTTCAGCGGTGTACAGGTCAGTGCGCCAAACTACCACCGCGCCTCCCTTGTCTGCGGGTTTGATGGTGAGGTTGGGATTGGAGCGGAGGGAGTGGAGGGCTGCACGTTCTGAGGGTGAGAGGTTGGAGTGGGTGAGAGGGGTGGACAGGTTGAGTCGGTTGATGTCACGGCGGCAGTTGGCTATAAAGAGGTCGAGGGCGGGTAGGAGGCCTGCACGGGGTGTCCAGGTGGATGGGGTGTGTTGGAGGCGGGAGAAGGGGTCGTCAGAGGGTGGGCGGGAGTCTTGGTTGTGAAAGTAGGCACGGAGGCGAAGGCGGCGGAAGAATTGTTCAATATCTCGCCGCGTGTTGAACTCATTAATCCGAGGGCGTAGGGGAACGAAGGTGAGGCCCCTGCTGAGGACTGATCTTTCATCCTCAGAGAGGGGGAGATCTGGAGGGATGGTGAAAATCCGGCAAGGCTGGGAGCTAGGACCTGGTGTGGGACTGGAGCTGGAGCTGGAGCTGGGGGCGGGGTTAGGGGCGGGGACAGAGATCGAAGTAGGGGCGGAGTTAGACGTGGTGACGTTGCTCGACGTGGGGGCGGGGTCATGCGTCGTGACGGAAATAAGCGTGGGGGCGGGGTTACGTGAAGCGACGGGAGATGGCGTGGGGGCGGGGTTATGGGCGGGGTTATGCGTAGTGACGAAAGACGGCGTGGGGGCGGGGAAACCTGAGGATTTGTGCTCCTGCAGGTTAGTGATGTCAGTGGGGGCGGAAGTGGCTGCGTCGACGGCAACCGGAGGGGCGGAAATGGTTGCGGCGACGGAGGAGTGGTGGTCATTCCCGGTGGCCGCGTGGGTCGCGGGTCCGTCGGCGATTGTGGAAGCGGTTGTGTGTGTGGTGGTCACCGGGGCAGTTGTAGGGGCGGCGATCGCGGGGGCTCCGAGGTCGGTGGGGGCGGTCTCAGCCGGCTTGGCTCTCTCTCTCTTACAATTTTATTCTACAATAAGTTGTCTTATTAACATTCTGACTCGGACACCAGCCATTGTCTTTCAAATAATTTTGCAGAAATGATCTGTTGGCAGAACACAACAGGAAGATAACGTAAATTATTTCTTTATGGTAGCAAATAGATAGGTGGGAAGAAGCTGGAAGACCAGAAACAAGAATTTATAAACAGTAGATGATCAAATATACATTTGACTCTTTTAAATCAGTCAATTTCCACCACCTACCCAAGTAGGAATCAACATTTCTTGAGTTTCTGGATAAATAAGAGTCTGACAGCAGTAATCAGCGATGAAATAACTGAAGGATCATCCAGTCAGGCAATCTGGCTGGGACTACGAAATCGAAAGGGGATAATAAAGTTACTGGGGTTGTACTCCAGACCCCAAATAGTCGCCATGAATTAGGTGATCAAATATGAAGGATGATTGGGAGATTGGCACGTGCAATAGACTTGTCATAGTTCGGATTTTAAAATTTCTGACAGAGGCTGTGACTGCCATATGTTCAAGGGCTGAAATGGGATTGAATGTGTTTAGTGCTTTCAGGAAAGTTTCTTCAAGCATTAGAAAGGGGGGTGTTTCGGGAAGAGGAAAATCTCGATCTATTGTTAGGAAAACAAAGCTGGACAAGTGGCAAAGTTAACAGTTGAGGTATACTTTGGGACCAGTGACCATAGTTCTATTAATTTTGAAATCATTATGGAGATGCACAAAATTGTTACAAAATTTCAAGTAAAGAACTGGGGCAAGACAAATTTTGATGGTATTACACTGGAGTTTTCAGTCGTAGATTATGGTAATTTACTTACTGGCAAGTTAATCACTGGCAAGTGGGAGGCCTTTAAAAGTGAGGTAAGGTAGAGTTCAAGGTATGAGGTTATGGGATAGTTTGGGAAGGGATAGGGCACCTTGAATAGACAAATAAGCGAGGCTTGACTCAGGTATGGGCAGATTGGACTGAGGAAATTCGTGGAAGCACATATGGGCAAATAGAGTTTAATAAATATGGAAAGTGGGCACGAGAGAGCCTTGGCTGATAAGATTAGGGTGAATCGAAATAACATCTTTCAGTATATCAAAAGAAAATGAATAACGAGAGATAGAATAGCATCCTTTAATGAGTAAAGTGGACATGTGTATGTGCAACCGCAGGGGATGGGAGAGGGCCTCAATACATATTTCACTTCTATGTTTACCATGGAGAAAGACATGAAGTCTTGGGAACTTGGGAAGTTAGTGGTGATATCTTGGCGACAGTTTTTACCACAGTAGAGATTTTGTTCTATGTATTATATATGAATGTGCAAAATCATAACTACATCCTGACCAGATATATCTAGGAATACTGCCAGCAGCGTCACCATTGACCACGCATGACGCCCTGGAAGACTGAAGGATAGCAAATGTTGTGCTCTCACTCAGGAAGGGCTGAAAAGTAAACTTCGGAATAGTAGACCAGTAAGCCTAACATCAGTGCTAGATTACTTCCTTAAGAGGGATATAAGAGATGAAATATACTGGCATTTGAAACTACAAGATTGCAATAGGCATCGTCAGCATGGCATTAGGTGTGGGAGATCTTCCCTGACAAATGCACAAATGACTAGGCACGTTGACAAGGGTGGCAAACGTATTTTATAACACTGATACGATTGTTCATGGGAGGTTGCATTGGAAACTTACAGTGCATGGAATCCGGGCGATATGGTAAACTGGATACGCATATAGCTTGACGGTTGGAAGCAGAGGACAACAGTGGATGGATACCCCGTCGGATTGGAGGACTGTGACTCGTGGAGTGACTCTGAGGTCATTGCTAGGTCCATGGCTGTTAGTTACCTATATCAATTATTTGCATGAGAATACACAAGGCATGATAAGTAAGCGTGCAGATTACACTAAAACAGGCATTGTCGTGGATTGCGAGGGAAGTCATCACAAATAGAAACACCATGGCCAGCTGCAGACGTTGGCGGAGAAATAGGAAGTGAAATTTAATATTTAATATGAGGTCATCTATTTTCGACAGTCAAATCATGGCCTGAGGGGAGCTGTGGAACAGAGGGTTCTTGGAGTTCAATTTCACTGTTCTCTGAAAGTGGATTCACAGGTCGTCAGATCAGTGAAGAAGACTTTTGGAAAAGTCATCATTCAGGGCCCTGACTGTAGAAGTTGTGAAGTTATGTTGCAGTTCTATAGGACGTTAGTGAGGCCAGAATTAGAGTGTTGTGTTCAGATTTGTTCACGTTGCTAAAGGAAGCATGCTCATGAACTGGAAAGAGTGCAGGAGAATTTTACAAGGATTTTGTCAGGATTCCATTATCTGAATTGTAGTGTGAATTTAGAATAGCTGAGACTCATTCCGTTAGAGGATGGGAGACTGAGGGTGGGATCTTAGATTAGCGCATAAGATCATGAGTAGCATGTTTAGGGTGAATGGACTCTTCCTTTTTCCCGGGATTGGAGAATCGAGTTCGACAGGGTTTCAGTTTAAGGCTAGAGGGGAAAGAATATAAGACAACCTAAGGGGCTTTATTTCAAACAAATGTAGTATGCATATGGAATAAGCTGCTTGCGGAAGTGGAAGTGGTTGGTTGGGTACATTAGCTATTTTTAAGAGCAATTTAGAGAAATGCACGAATAGGAAATGATTAGAAGTATTTCGGCCACGGGCAGGGAAATAGGGTTAGTGTGGATGGACAGTTTGCTCGGCATGGACCAGTTTTGGCCAAAGTGCTTGCCACCATGCTCTCAGACTCTATTAGTCTTCGAAGTAAAACAACAACAATAGTAACAATAGTCATAATAATAATGACAATATTATTATTATTATTATTAGTTTATCACTTATCTCATAATGTCCATCGCCTTGCTTATCATTGTCACTCAAACGTCTATTTCAAATTGTTTACAAGCAAAATCACGCATGGAATATGAGCATTAGTAATTATTCGAGGAAGAGAGGTGTGTGAAGAGAGAAGGGAAACTAAAAAAAAACGTGAAGGGGGAAGCGTCCTGAAACAGTAAAGAGACAAAAAACAAAGAGACAGCGATCGCTGGCGTGTTTTGCTGATATTGCCAAAGGAAGGATAATTCTTCAGTGGGGTACAAGACCTGGAGGGTGGCAGAAGATGGAGAGAGAAAAAGAGATCACAGAGATTGAGTCTGTCTGCAACCACTGTCCTCTTGTCTTCACTAACTCTCATTCCTGTTCGTTCATTGGACGAAGGCGTCTGAAGCCAGTCTGCCATTTGTCTCCTATCACAGCTGTCCTCTTTAGAAGCTGAAGATTGGTGGTGAGTTCCTTCTTGAACCGCTGCCATAGATAATCTGATAATAAAACGTCAGGGAAGAAATTCCTGGATTCTGACCCGGTGAGAGAGAAGAAATGGTCAATAAATTTGCAAGTCAACATGGAGAGTGTCTTGGAGGACAAATTTGATGTGGAATGGAGTCCCATGTCTCCACTATGGTTTGATTAAATTGACCAAGTGTTTGGAAGGTGCTGTCGATTGCCCTTTTTGTCATACTTTAGAGAGGTGGTAGAGGTGCATATAGTAAGGACTCAAAACTGTGATTCAATGAAGTTGGCAATTTTGGAGCTAATACCTGTAACTATGCATCGATCATTTCTGAACATTGCCTCCCAATTGCAATATATTCATACTGGTGACAATCTGAAATCAGATATATGCCACAGTGTTTTAACAATGAAGTGAACAGCCATACTCATGATTCTAATGCAATGTGTTAAGGCCAATTGAGGTGTGCACAACCAAAATTTCCCCAGATGACAGAAGCTACAGATCGTTTCAGACCCAGCCTCATATGCATATTTATGTGGAGGATTTATGAAATGTCATGATGGCAATAACTGAGAAACAATATGCGGTTATCGAGCAACTCGATTTCATCTTTTTCACCTCCTCCAATTGTGCATACCTTTGCTGCTAATTGTCAATCAAGGCACAACAGCGACAAGAGACATGAGAAGCTCATTGATGCTGGCAATCAGGAGCCGCGGATTTCACCAAACAAAACGCGATTAACACGCGAATTGTGAAGATAAGATTTGTCTCAGCCACTGATACAATGAACATAACATATTTCCTTTGGTGGTGGGGGGGTGTTGCGGCGCTTGCAAACTCTCGATTACAGCTATGATATTTCAGCAGCAGGAAGGGCGTAGCGTAGACCAAGGGCTGAAAGGAAGGTGAATCACTGACTTCAAAATTTACCTTCAGCGTCGGGGTCCTCCACTTTTCATTCAGCATCAGCGAAAGCTCCATCAAGGGGACTGAAATGAAGGTGAATCACTGATTTGAAAAAATATGTCCAGTGTGGGGGCCCTCCATTTTTGTTTCAGCAGGAGGGTTAGGGTCGACCAAGGGGGCTGACAGGAAGGTGAATCACCGAGTTAAATACTTAACTTGCGAATAGGTGGAGCACATGCTGAGAATGAGCCATCACGGGAATGCTGAGAAAAATTAAGTCATGTATTTGGGTGGTTGCGTTACCTAAAACACTACTTAGATAGTGTCTCTCACCCGTGGATTTACTAATTCCCTTCGTGAGGCTTATAACTAATTCAGTAGAGGGATGGGAACTTATACTGTTACTCCAACATACAAGAGTGTGAGGGCATTGACGTCAGAAATGAGGTTTAAAGGTGGCAAGAGTTCAGCAGCAAGCAGGAAAATTGTTTAAAGGGTGTCTACTTCAACACCAGGGGTATCCAGAATAAGATGGGTAAATTTGCAGCGTGGGTTGGTAGCTGGGACTTCAATGTTGGAGACATTTCAAAGACATGGGTAGAGCAAGGACAGGAATGATCGTTAAAGGTTCCTGGATTTAAATGTTTCAGTACAAACAGATGTAAAAGAGGCAGAGGTTCAGTACTGTACATTGTTACAGTAGTACGATGACAGAAAGGACGTTTGATGATCACTCGTCTCTTGAGGTAGTATGGACTGAGGTTAGAAACGTTGGGAGTTTTCTAAATGCCTTTGAATATTTTCAGAGATATCGAGGAACCAACAGTGAAGATAGATGTGGTGCGAGAGTAAGTGTGCAGCTGTTATGGGGGCTTCAACTTTCTGAATATTGAATGGGCTGTGGATAGAAAGAGTGGTCACCCTGTGGGAGTTTTCTATAGACCTCGGAATAGTTCCAGAGATGCAGAGGAAAGGATAGCAAACAAAATTTTCGATACAAGCGATAGTAACAGAGAAGTTATTAGGGAGGACTTTAACTTGCTAAATATCATTTGGAAATACTATAGTTCACGTACTTTAGTTGGGTCAGTTTTTGTCCAATGTGTGTAGGGCAGTTTTCTGACACAGTACGTGGACAAACCAAAAGGGGGTGAGGCCCCATTGAATTTGGTAGTGGATAATGAACCGGGCCCTGTGTTAGATTGACGTTAGGTGAGCACTTTGGTGGTAGAGATGACAATTCAACTATGTTTACTTTTGTGATGGATAGGGACATTACTGTAACGCAGGGCACGAATTATTTCTGGGAGAAAGGCAATTGTGATGCGACCAGCTAAGAATTAGGATGCACAGGATGCAGAAAGAAACTGAGAGAATGACATAATTTGAATGTGGAGTTTATTCAAGGAACATCTACTGCGTGTCCTTGGTAGATACATACTTAGACCATAAGACCATAAGACATAGGAGTGGAAGTAAGGTCATTCGGCCCATCGAGTCCACTCCGCCATTCAATCATGGCTGATGGCCATTTCAACTCCACTTACCAGCGTTCTCCCCATAGCCCTTAATTCCTCGAGACAACAAGAATCTATCAATCTCTGCCTTGAAGACATTTAGCGTCCCGGCCTCCACTGCACCTCGGGGCAATGAATTCCGCAGGCCCACCACTCTCTAGCTGAAGAAATTTTTCCGTATTTCTGTTCTGAATTGACCCCCTCTAATTCTAAGGCTGTGTCCACGTGTCCTAGTCTCCTCGTCTAATGGAAACAATTTCCTTGCGTCCAACCTTTCCAAGCCATGTATTATCATGTACGTCTCTATTAAGTCTCCCCTTAATCTTCTTCACTCCAATGAATACAATCCCAGGATCCTCAGCCGTTCCTCATATGTTAGACCTACTTGTCAGGCAGGAATGAAGTGGTCGAGCGAGGGAGCTGCTTTATTCGAAAGAAGTTGAAATTCTTGTCAATAGGAAGATGAAGACTTATGTGGCGATCAGACACGGTGGCACAGTGGTTAGCACGACTGCTTCACGGCGCCAGAGACCCAGGTTCAATTTCCACCACAAGAAACTGTCTGTGTGGAGTTTGTACATTCTCCTCGTGTCTGCGTGGGTTTGCTCTGGTTTCCTCCCACAGTCGAAAGATATGCAGTTTAGGAGAATTGGCTGTGCTAAGTTGCCTATAGTATGAGGTGTAGGCGAATGGTTCTGGGTGTTTTGCCTCTTCGGAGGGTTGGTGTGGGCTTGTTGGGCCGAAGGGCCTGTGTAAAACTGTAAGTAATCTAAAAAAAATTAAATCAGACGTGAATACACAGTTGAGATGATGGAGAGTTACAACTTAGCCGGGACAGACATAAAGAGACAGCCAGTACAGCCAGGAGGGGTCATCAGATGTCGTTGGTTAATAGAATCAAGAAAAACCCTAAAATTTTCCAATTCCAGGAATGAAAGAATGACAAGCGCAAGATTCAGGACAACCAAAGAAAGTAGTAAGAAGTTGTGCGTGGATTCAGAGGAGATGAGGAAACGCTGAATGAATATTTTTACTCAGTATTTATCTTGCTGGAAGGCAATGTTGTTGTAGGACATACAGGCTACAAGACTTGACGCGATTCAGTTTCACACGGAGGAAGTGTTAGCAATTCTGGAAAGTGCGAAAATAAGTAAGTCCCCTAGTCCGATGGGATTAATCCTAGGATTCTCTGGGAAGCCAGAGAGGATATTGCAGAGCCTTTGGTTTTGATCTTTTTGTTGTCACAGTATAAGGGAGTAGTGCCAGAAGACTTGACAAAAGCAAGTCTCTTTTTGTAAGAAGGGGAGTAGCGACAATCATTTTAATTAAAGACCAGATTAGATTAGTTTACTTACAGTGTGGAAATAGGCCCTTCAGCCCAACAAGTCCACATCGACCCGCTGAAGCGCAACCCACCCATACCCTACATTTACCCCTTACCTAACACTACGGGCAATGTACGGGCAATTCACCTGTCCCGCACATCTTTGGATTGTGGGAGGAAACCGGAGCACCCAGAGGAAACCCACGCAGACACGGGGAGAATGTGCAAACTCCACGCGGTCAGTCGCCTGAGTCGGGAATTGGACCCGGGTGTCAGGCACTGTGAGACAGCAATGCTAACCACTGTGCCACCGTGCCGCCCACAAAGTAAGACCAGCAAGTCTTACTTTGGTCGAGGGCAAAATATTGTAAAAGGTTATGAGATAGGACGTATTTTGAGAGGACGAAGTTGATTAGGGATAGTCAACATGGTTTTGTGAAGGGTAGGTCGTGCCTCACAAACCGTTGAATTCTTTTAAATGATGTTCAAACAGGTGGATGAGGGTGAAGCATTTGATCTGATACATCCGGATTGCAGTAGGGCATGTGATAAGGTTCCCAGGGTAGGCTATCGCAAGAAAAAAAAGAGGCAAGGAATTAAGGGTGATTTAACGGCTTGGATGAGAAATTCGCGAGCTGAAAGAAGACGGAGATGGTGGTTGATGGGAAATGTTCATCCTGGAGTTCAGTTACTAGTGGTATCCCGCAAGGACCTGTTTTGGGGCCACTGCTATTTGTCATTTCTATAAGCAACAGAGATGAGGACGTAGAAAGACGGGTTAGTAAATTGCCTGATGACAATAATGTCGGTGGAGTTGTGGATAGTGCTGAAGGATGCCTCAGATTATAAAGGAACATATATAAGCTGCAAAGCTGCGCTGAGAGACGTAAAATGGTGTTGAAAGTAGAACGATGTTAGATGATTCAGTTTGAACAGAGCAACAGGGAAAACGTGCACTGGGCTGATGGAATGATTCTTGTTAGTTTAGATGAGCAAAAAGATCTCGGTGTCCGTGTACGTAGATCCCTGAAAGTGACCACCCAGGTTAATAGGATTGTTTAAAAGGCGTATGGTCTGTTAGCTTTCACTGGTAGAGGGATTTAGTTTCGGAGCCACGAGGTCATTCTGCAGCTTTGCAAAACTCTGATGAGGCGGAATTTGAAGTATTATATATAGTTCTGGTCACTACGTTATAGGAAGGTTGTGGAGGCTTTAGAAAGAGTTCAGAGGAGATTTACTAGGATGTTGCCTGGTATGGAGGGAAGGTATGATGAGGAAAGGCTGAGGGACCTGAGGCTGTTTTCGTTCGAGACAAGAAGGTGGAGAGGTGACTGAATTGAAACATAAAAGATGATCAGAGAGCGAGATAGAGTGGGCGGTGATAGCCTTTTTCTTCAGATATTGATGGCTAGCACGAGGAGCAATAGATATCAGATGTCAGAGGTAGTTTCTTCACTCAGACAGTAGTAAGGGCATAAACACATTGCCTGCAGCAGTAGTAGACTCGCCAACTTTCAATGGTAATTGCATTAACGTAAAGATGAGAATGGAAGAGCGTCAGAGAGATAGGCTTCAGATTGGTTCCATGGTTTGGCACAACATGGACGGTGGCAGGGCCATTGTGAGTTATAATGTGTAATGTTGTCTGTGGTCCAGGATAGGTCATTCGTGGATATTCATTGAATCTGATGCTCTGAAGGATACAAGATGCTGTCTCCATCTTTTCCAAATTAAAGGAAACAGCACCAAGCAATGCAGAACTGAATTGGACGGCTCATTCGCGGGACATGGCATCATGATTCACTGTATAAATTATGACTACGTGTTGGATTGATGTGAATATCACTGGACACAAAATCCAGTACCACCAAGCTCATTATTTGAGGGCCTGTCTTTGAATCTCACCATGGCGGATGATAACATTTGAATCATATTAAAGCAGTCTAATGTCAATTATGAAATATTGTTGATTAACATTGTGTTTGTGGGTAGCAGGGCTGGAGCATTTTTCATGGAAAGAATATCGACTTTCAAAATGTCCTTCAGGAAAAGAAACTTCTCATCCTTACTTACTCTGGTTTATATTTGAGTCCAGACTCACAGGAATGTGTTCACTCTTAAGAGCCCTGCAGATAATTAGGGTTCATGAATAAATGCTGACTTTTCGAGCGCCGCTTTTGTTGTGTGAACAATTGTTGCATATTTGAATGGATTGATTATAAGCACGTATCATTCTGAAGCAAGTCGAATGAATCTTGTTCCTAAGTAGAATGAATAACCTGAATCTGCCTTTCTGAATGTATGGAAGTAATTATGGCAGTCATATAGTTAACTTAATGTTGCAAAGTATGTCCGGGATCATGTTATAGCATCCAGTAACAGATAGTGGTAGTACATTGTGAAGGAGAGTTCAATCACTGGGACGTGAGCTACTGCGGAAGATGCTGGTGTTGTAATGTGATAGGCTAAGTGTGATGGAGGGAACCAGTGTGGCAGACGATGATTAGTTTAGAAAGATACAGCAAGCCAGCACGATTGAGTATGCTAATATTAGCCGATGGACGCGGGACCAACAAATTGTATAAACTGGAGGATAACAAAGAAATTGTGCGCAGTCAGGGAAGACATTTTTCTGGCTGCCACAGTTTTTATTTTGCAAGATGACAGTTTAATTTCGTGAAGGATTTTCTGTGTCTCTTGTTTTTATTTACAGAACATTGAGTGATTCTTCCACAACAAAGTGTGTGGAGGTTATTTGAGGAGAGGGACATTTCATTCCTTCATTTGAAGTACCTGGCTCTACCATTACAAAAAACCATGAAGAACAGTACAGCTCTCAGCATCCACTGACTATTTTTTTGCTGCGCTATGAGCTACCTGCTGAATGAATGCTTTTAGATGACAACACGGTATCCTGCAGTTAATAATGGAAAGAACGTGAAGCACAACATGGACAGAATAAATGAAATTGTGGCCATTCTGGACACTGGGTAGGTGTTGGTGCCAGATCACTGGGGGTAAATTCTCGAGATCTGCTTCCAAATCTGCTTCTGAATTGGAGTTCAGTCACCAGTAGAGATACATCGAATGGAAATGGGAGAAGGCTGAGACGGAGAAAGAGGAAAATGTCATTCAGTATTGGTTGTGTAACCTGCATGCGAAAGTGAGCAGGAAGCTCGTTTAGTCATGCCACGCAACGTTTCTGTAGATGTACATTCGGAAAGGAAAGTCTCAGCAAAAGCAGTCGGAAAAAAGAAGCGATGATGCAGGCATAGTCTCCCAAACGCCAGGTCCAACTGGAAGATTAGACTACTTACAGTGTGGAAGCAGGCCCTTCAGCCAAACAAGTCCACACCGACCCTCCGATGAGCAACCCACCCAGACCCATTCCTCTACACTTACCTCCCTCACTTATCACTACGGGCAATTTAGCGTGGCGAATTTACCTAACCTGCACATTTTTGGACTGTGGGAGGAAACCGGAGCACCCGGAGGAAACCCACACAGACACTGGTAGAATGTGCAAATTCTACACAGCCAGTAGCCCGAGGCGGGAATTGAGCCTGGGTCTCCAACGCTGTGAGCCAGCAGTGTTAACCACTGTGCCACTATGCCACACATGATGAACCCAGCCCCCTTGGATCAAAGGTAGTGACACTGCCACAAGAGCTCTCAGAAGATTGCTTGTTACTGTGAGGTCTTTAAGAATAATTCCGTAGGCAAATGTCAGCTGGAGATAATCTTTGCTCAGATACACAAGAGCAGGCCAAACACCTCAATTGAAAAAAGTCCCATTTCAGGAATATGAGGGGAAATATTTTGTGATAATTTTCGGACCGTTGATCTATCTACTAAATATTTTCCTCTGACACGGAGCTATCGGGTCACAAGGGTTGAATAATTTCCCCGAATGTTGACAAAAGACTGCATTGTTGTACAATCACAAAAAAAGAAAGGATCCAGCATGACATTATATGCTCGTGTGTTCAATATACTGCGAACACACTACTGGAAGTCCAAATATTTATCTCCCGTGCAGGAGGCATTGTATGACTATAGACAATGCACAGGCTGCGGAAAGAACATTGGATGTACATTGCTGAGTATCCAAGAATCAGTCATCCCACAACGTAGATGTTGTAACGCTAAAACTTTTACAGTCTGCATAATTGATTTTCTGTCGTCATAGTCTTACTGTAGAGTGGTCAAGAAGGCATATAGTATGCTTCCATTCATTGGACGGGGTATTGAGTATAAGAGCTGGCAAGTCATGTTAAAATTGTACAAGACATTGGTTCGGCCGCATTTAGGATATTGTTTACAGTTCTGGGCGCCACATTACCAAAATAATGTGAACGCCTTGGAGAGGGTGCAGAGAAGGTTTACGAGGATGTTGCCTGTTATGGAAGGTGCTAACTATGAAAAGAGGTTGAGTAGGTTAGATATATTTTCACTGGAAAGAAGGAGATTGAGGGAGGACCTGACTGAGGTTTACTAAATCATGAACGGTATAGACAAGGTGGATAGAGACAAGCTTTTTCCCAGGGTTAAGGATTCAATAATGAGAGGTCATGCTTTCAAAGTGAGAGGTGTAAAGTTAAAGGGGGATGCACGCGGCAAATACTTCACACAGAGGGTGGTTGGCCTTTGGAAAGCGTTGCCATCAGAGGTGGTAGAGGCAGACAAGGTAGATTCATTTAAGATGCATCTGGACAGATGCATGAGTATGTGGGGAGCAGAGGGTTACAGACGCTTAGGAGTTGACCGACAGGTTTAGACAGTACATTTGGATCGGCTCAGGCTTGGAGAGCCGAAGGGCCTGTTCCTGGGCTGTAAATTTTTTTGCTCTTTGTTCTTTGTTCTTCGTTCTACTCAATTATAGGGGCTGTTTTCCCTCATGCGGGAGAGAAGCGACTTGTGGTGATTTAACCTGAGGGTGACCAGACTTCTGTCGAGGGAAGAGATTGAGACGGAGAATACTTCATGGTAACCTTAACCCGCTGATGGGAATTAAGTCCATGCTATTGGCATAACATTGCTTTTAAACCAACCATCCACCCAAATGAGCTAAACAAATTTTGCATAACACTGAGTGCTCCAATATTCGGTGCCCTTCGCTGTCACCATTTCTTGTCTGTACAGGATACAGAGGAAGCTAACTGCTAATATCCAGCTATCTGTCACTTCAATAGACATTACAATAATATAGACGCATTAGTATAGAATCTAACATAGGATGTACAGTGGTGTTTGTTGAAATAGTCGTCAATTCACACTGCAGATATTGCTTTATTGTAGGCATTGGATGACTGCGGACAATGCACCCCATTAACAATGCTCAGCGTCCAAATGCCAGTTGTCCTACACTATCGACTTGTCTTGCTGCTGACACGGTGCAGTTGCAGATTAAATACAGTTTTTCTGTTCGTGCTATTTTAGGCAGCATTCGTACTTCCGATTGTTTTGGAGATTATCTTTTCCACATGTTCACCGTCATTATATAGTATTGCCGCTTTAACTTTTTCCCTGCCATTTTTTTTTAGATAATTTTCCCAGGTCAAAATCATTTTTAAAAATTCAACAGTCTTCCTGCGTTCTCATATTGCTATTACTGCACCTGCACTCCAACATCCGCATCATATTGTTATTTCATACAGTATTCCTACTTCCGTATCTACTTGTTTTTATGTGCAGAGTTCCAACGTTCATCTCTCCCCGTTGATTTGAAGACATTGTAATGGACCAGTACAGACCCCCTAAATATATTTTAAAAAGAAAACCTGGATCATAACTTCATTCTTATTTTTACAGACAAATATGAATTGCGTATTTCTGATATCTTGCGACTGGTTAACATACACAAAACAAAATTTATTTAGATGCTATATTTAATGTATAAACAAAGACAGCAAAATTTAGTTACAAGGTTTGGAAACCTCAGCAGAATAAGCAATACACAGTAACTGTAATAATAAAAAAAGACTGTTCCACTATACATAAAATCCCTTGCACACAGTCCACGGCAGAAAAGGAAAATTCAGAAATGGATTCACACTTGATTTTGCCCATTTAGGAGGAAAAAAAGACATTCATTGAAATTTCAAATAGTAGTACCCAGGAGATCTTCTCTGAAGCTTCCAGTCCTGTTGGCAACTATTGGCTTGCTTTTGAAAGCTACACTAAAAAACCTAAAACCCAGAAATCCAGGTCCTTGAGAGCTAGCAGCAGCTATTCAGACTATTAAGCAACTCCAGACCACCTAGCCTGTTGACTCGTGTCGCTGTGGTCAAATTCACGTCGCCTTGTCTTCGAACCAACCTTAAAAAAAGAAAATAATTTCTCAAAATCACAGCCTCCCCACAGTTTTCAAGCTTCCACATAATCCTTATTCTTTTGGAATGTATTCAAAATTCCAAATGGTCCCTATAATATTGTGCAGATTTCCAAAGTCCTCATGCACCTGCTATTTTGGGGATAAGCAAGCTTCCACATATTTCGTGTTATGTGTGATACTATTCCAATTTCCATATGTTCCTGTGACTTACGAACGTTTTCCCACATAGAAGTCTTTCAGTCGTTTCTGAGTGCATTTCAAATTTTTTTCCTGATATCCCTTTTAATTTAAATGGCGTTACGACATCCACGTTTTCCTATTATTTCCATTTTCATACGCTCACTTTCTTTTTGGCAGCATTCAACTTTCAGTATGTCGTTGCTATTTTAGACAATCTTCCAACCTCCACATATTCCTGATAATTTGATAAGTATTCCAAATTCCACATAATACCTGTTATTTCAGACAGTATTCCAAGTTCCACAGGTTCCGTGCATTTTAAGACTGACACTTCCACGTGTTCCTGTTATTTTAGATAATATTCCCATTGCAATTCTCACACATTAATTTGTCGCTTTAATTTCGTACAGTATTCAAACTTCTATGTGCTCCCATCTATTCTTGACATTATTCCGATTTCCAAATGTCCATTTTAGATTCTATTGCTTAGGAAGCATTTTCAATAGTAATGTTAAGTGCTGTGTTCAGCAGCAAAATTTGAACTTTATTTGGATCTCCTGACCAACGCACTCTGGGAGAGACCAGTGTACACGGGCTGCAAGACACTTCCCTTCCGCTTCCAATGAAGAACGGTATATGTACATAGTCCACGTTACAAATGTCACATGCAAAATTGACGTCAGCTCTTGCCACTTCTCCTTTATATGTTATGCGCCTGTCCAAACACTTACCAGCTGTATCATACTGTGGGTGCAGTTTGTTGTGAGGTTGCATTTGATCATTTCCCCGATGTGATAACGACTATGTAATATTACAATATTGTCACCTTACAATGCTATTGTCCACTAATGTTCTTCCACGAAGTTATCTGCTAATACCCCCCATTTTTCGTCAATCTGTCCTTGATTCATACTACTAGTAAAATGTCCTCCAGTCATACTTGTATACATGATTTGTCATTCAGTATACTTTGCTGCTGGTCTGCAAACATTTCTCTATTATGTATATCTATTGATCGAAAGAAATTCAGCTAGCTCCGTAACGTTTATTCATTTGTTGCACTTGCAATATCAAAACACTTACGTTTATAATATGTAACGGCAATTAATCAAAAGCATTTGAATATGGCGGGACCAGTATTTTCCTTGTGCAGTAAAATAAGTAACAACTTGCTTTTCCCCACTGGAATTCCCTTGAGGCCCTTTATGAACTTACCTGGTTGTCATGGGCATGAAGCCAAGTTTCTAACTATGGAAATTACTGTCTCCGATATCAATTCTCTTCAGCCAGAGGAAGCTTCACAAGACTGTGTTCCCGCTTCTGAAAGCCACTGCTGTTTTGAACAATGAACATGGTTCAACATGTCCCTGTCATTTCGGACAGCATCCACACTTCCACATGTCCATGCTATTTTGAATTGCATTCATAATTGGACAGGATCTTCAGCTGTGACTACACATCTCCTCCACTTCTCCCTTCATCCCTTCCCCCCTTTTTTGAATAAATAATGCATTGATACCGCATTACGTGTAAAACTTGCATATCTAAAATTTTAAAAAAACTATGCATGTTGAAGATCAGGAACTTAAGCTCGACTAATCAAATTCTCTAGAATTGAAATATCAGCTGGTTTCTTCCAACAGATGCTATCAGACTCGCTGAATTCCGTGAGACATTTTTCTCCTTCCAAGTCTAGTTTCCCGTCTATGTCGTGTACAAAACCTGGACGGAATTTTTGACTTCAGTACAAAAATCCAAACAACTTGTGCTTGTCCTTACTGTTTCTAAGCTCTACCAAAACTGATTGTATGCAATCTGAGCTATGGTATGCTTTTTGGTAAACTGGGGCAAGATATTTATCGAGGTCTATCCTTACGTTCAGATCATCTTTCTGCCGCCAGTTCATTCATCTCAAGAGGAATAATGAGATTTTCTGTCAAAGTCCCCAACTTTGTCGGAGTGGAGAATAACAATGATACAATGTTAAATCCTCGAGAAGTGAGAAATTGCTCTATTGTAAGTGGCAAATTCGGAGCACGCAGGTATGTTTTTGTTCTTCCATGAGCTCCAGTCAGTTTCCGATGGAAGAAAAAGACCTGTTTGTTTAGTCCCCCATCCAGGAGCATGTCAATAATCATGCCCACAGCCCGAGATAGCAGAGAACGTGGGAAGTTCGATTTTTGTGCAAATAACATATGTTTGGAACAGCAAAGAACAGAAACAATGATAAAAGATGAAAGCTTTAATGAACCCCATGATAAAAGATGAATGCTTTAATCTAAAACTGATTATTGTATCACATTGCAATGACAATGGCCTCCTTTGTCTATAAATTCACTGAGCATGACCTTACCCTCTACAAGCACCTGATGAATGAGTTGTGCTCCGAACGCTAGTTGTTTCATATAAACCTGGAATCAAACGTGTGATTTTTACCTCTCTTCTGACTGATTACTTTTCTATCTGCCTTTTCTGAAGCATTTTCCTCTTTCCCATTATCAGTTTTAGTGCGCATTTTGAATGATTAAGAAAGAGTCTGAAATCGACACAATCCCTGAATGACATCGGATATTGGTGCTTGGATGAATTTGCGAATCCATGATCAAGGACTTGATCGCGCAGGATTTAGAAAGAAGTGACAAGATTGGATAGAGTGAGCACAGGTTTCTGAAGGGGAAATCATGCTTGACAAATCTGTTTGAATCTATGAAGATGTAACTAGTAGAGTTGACAAGGAGGAGCCAGTTCCATCTGGTACATTTGGACTATCAGAAAACATTTGACAAAGTCAAGAGTTTATGGTGCAAGAGTAAAGAGCATGGGATTGGGGGAGTGTATTGACATGTGTAGAAATTTAGTTTGTAGAGAGGAAACAAAGAGTAAGAATTCAAATTGGCAGGTAGTAAACTGATGGCTTGCCACAAGAATCAGTGCTGGAACCATAGCGATTCACAGCGTGTACTAATACTTTGCTCAGTGAATTTGATACTGGGTAATGAATCAGGACAGGTGTTAGATTTGGAGTTAGGTGAGAACATTGGTGTTGGAGACCACAATTCAGTTATGTTCAGTTTATCGATGGAAAGGGATAGTTACATAATGCAGGGCAAGACGCACAGCTGGGGAAATACAATTATGAATGATTTGGAAAGGTTTAGGATGAATAGGAAGGGGGCAGGGAACTGCAGAGGATGGGCAGCATTTAATTGTGAAGTTTATACACGTTACAGCTAATGCAAGTCATTGATAGGTATGTACCTGTCAGGCAGATTGGAAGTGTACGAGCGAGGGAGCCGTTGTTTACTAAACAAGTTGAAACTCATATCATGAGGAATACGAATGCTTATGTAAGGATGAGACGTAAAGGCTCAGTTCGGGCAATTGAGAGTTATATGTTAGCCAGGTAGGACCTGAAGAGAGAACTAAGAATAGCTAGGAGTGGACATGGCAGCTACGTCCAATGAAAACTCTAAAGCTTTCTTTCGATATGTCACGAATACAAGATGGACTAGAGTAAGTTTAGGTGCAGAGGTAAAAACAATGACTGCAGATGCTGGAAACCAGATTCTGGATCAATGGTGCTGGAAGAGCACAGCTGTTCAGGCAGCATCCAACGAGCAGCAATCAGGAACAATCGTGGAAAGTTGTGCGTGGAGTCAGAGGAGATAGGAGAAGTGCTTAATGAATATCTTTCGTCAGTATTCACACTGCTAAAGTACATTTTGGTCAAAGAGAGGCTACTAGACTAAATGGGATTGAGTTTCACAAAAAAAACGAGGTGTTAGCAATTCTGGAAATTGTGAAAATTGATAAGTCACCTAGGCCGGAAGGAAATTATCCTAGGAGTCTCTGGGAAGTCAGGGAGTAGATTGGAGAACCTTTTTCTTTCACCTGTATGTAGTTATTGTCTACACGAGCAGTGCTAGAATTTTGGAGGATAGCAAATATTGTTGCTTTCGTCAAGAAGGGGAGTAAAGACAACCCTCGTAATTTCATAGCAGTGAGCGTTACTTTCTTTGTATGTGAAGTCTTGGAAAAGTTTCAAGAGAAATTACTTATAATCATATAGAAAGGAATACGTTTATTATGGGTAGTCAATGCGATATTATGAAGGCGTGGTAGTTAGTATGGTGCATATGGATTTCAGTAGGTGTTTGATAGGGTTCCCCACGGTAGGCTATTGCACAAAATACGGAGGAATGGGATTGAGAGTAATTTTCTGGTTTGGATCAGATATTGGCGAGCTGAAAGAAGATGGAGCGCGGTGATTGATGGGAGATGTGCATTGTGATGTTCAGTTTTTAGTGGTGTACTGCAAGGATCTGTTTCACGACAAATGCTGTTTGCCATGTTTTAAATAAATGACCTGGATAGGTACAGAGAAGGTTGAGTTGCTAACATGCAGACGACACTAAGATCGATGGAGTTGTGGATATTGCCAAAGGATGTTGCAGGTTACAAAAGGACATAGGTAGACTGCAGAGCTGGTCTAAGAGGTGGCAAATGAAGTTTAAAGCGGAAAAGTATGAAGTGATTCACATTCGAAGGAGCAACAGGAATACAGAGCATTGGGATAATGGTTCGATTCTTGGATTCGTTGTTGAATAGAGAGATCTTGGCGACAATGTGCATACATCTCTGAAAGTTGCCACCAAGTTTGGTGGGGTTGCTGTGAAGGCATACGGTGAATTGGTTTTTACTGGAAGAGGGTTTCAGTTTTGGCTCCATTCGATGGTGTTACAAAGCTCTGGTGCGGTCGCACTGGAAGTATGGCACGCATTTCTGTATAAAACACTGAAGGAAGGATGTGGAAGCTTTGGAAAGGGTTCAGAGGAGCTTTACAGGGATGTTGCCTGGTTTTGAGTGATGGTCTTACCAGGAAAGGCTGATAGACGTGAGGCTATTTTCGTTGGACACAAGAAGGTTGAGAGGTGAATTAATTGAGACGTATAAGACAATCAGAGGGTTAGGTAATGTTATCTGTGAAAGCCTTTTTCCTCTGATGATTGTGGCTCACACGAGGGAGCATGGTTTTAAAGTGAGTGGTGATAGATACAGGACAGATGTCAGACATAGATAATTTACTCAGAGAGTAGTAGGGGCGTGGAATGCCCAGCCTGCAACAGAAAGAATCTTGGCAAAATTACGGGTATTTAAATGGTCATTGGATAAACGTATGGATGAAAATTGAATAGTTTACATTCGATGGGCTTCAGATTGTTTTCACAGGCCGACGCATCATCGAAGGTCGCGGGCTTGTCATGCACTGTCATGTTCAATGCTCGACGTTTTATGGTCTTACAATCGTACTGCTTATAGATTTTTTTTACCTTGCTTTTTATTCATTGACATCTTTGTTCATGCAAGTGATAATATTAGTACTTCTGAATTGCATGGCGAAATGAAACAAAGAATGCTGCGAAAATTAACAGGCCTGAAAGCATTTGTGGAGAGCTGTTAAGATCCAGTACACCTTCTTCAGAAGTATTCTGTTCGGGGAATTTGGCCTCATTGTGACAATTGTGGAACATCGGGAAAAAATGAGCACTGTTTCAAATAAAAGCAACGTTTCAATTTGCACTTTAGGAAAGGTGTCAGATGTCCACTCTTTGATTATAGACCAACAGCAATGCATTTAATTCTGAACTCGGAGCCATGAGGTCATATCACACCTCTACAAAACGCTGGTGTGACCACTCTTGGAGTGCTGTGTGCACTTCTGGTCACAACATTATAGGAAGGATGTGGATTGCTTAGGATAACTCTGGAGTAATTTGGGTAAATCTGTGGCAAAAACACGACAGATTTAGATAGAGGATCTGGATTAGCGCAGGCTTATTGCGCCGAAGGGCCTGTTCTTGCACTGTATTTTTCTTCGTTCTTTGCTCACCCAGCCTAGACACGTACATGTTTTGAATGAGTTCTTTTTTCAGACTTCTGTGTAACGAGATAAACAAAAATACACGATGAAGAATATCTGTGGACTTTAATCACCGTAATGAATGAATGGCTTCAGTTGCAAATAGAGTTAGGGAGAATCCAAAGGGTTTTAAACAAATACATGATGTACAAAGGCGTAACAAGGTGGAGAATGGGGCCCCTCAAAGGTCAGCAAAGCAGCCTTTGTGTGAAGCCGCAGGAGTTGGATGTTTACTGTGGAAAAGGACATGGAAGATGTAGAATGTTGGGAAATAGATGAATCATCTGCGTATAACAGAGGAGGAAGTGCTGGGTGTCATTGAAACGCATCAAAGTGGATAAATCACCAGCACCAGATCAGGTGTACTCTGGAACTATGTGGGAAGCGAGGAAGTGATTGCAGGGACTCTTGCTGAAATATTTGCATTAACATTAGTCACAGTTGAGTTGCCAGAAGACTAGAGGTTAGCTAACGTGGTGCCACTGTTTAGGAAATGTGGTAAGACAAGCCAGGGAAGTATAGATCAGTGAACCTGACGTCAGTAGCGGGCAAGTTGGAGTAAATCCTGAGGGATAAGGTATACATGTATTTGGAAAGGCAAGGATTGATTAGCGATACTCAACATGGCTTTGTGCGTTGGAAATCATGTCTCATAAACTAGATTGAATTTTTTGAAGAAGTAACGAAGAGGATTGGTGAGAGCAGATCGGTAGACGTGATCTAGACTGTCTTCAGTAAAGCGTTTGACAGGTTCCTGACGGAAGATTGTTGAGAAAGATGAGATATCATGGAATGCATGGAGATCTAGCTATTTGGTACAGAACTGGCTCAAAGGTAAAAGACAGAGGGTGCTGATGAAGGGTTGCTTTTCAAATTGTAGGCCTGTGACTAGTGGAGTGCCACAAACATCGGTGTTGGGCCCACTACTTTTTGTCATTTATATAAATGGTTTGGATGTGAGCTGAAGATGTATAGTTAGTAAGTTTGCAGATGACACCAAAATTGGAGGACAGTGGACAGCAAAGAAGCTTACCTCATATTACAACTAGATCTTGATCAGATGAGCCAATGGACTGAGAAGTGGCAGGTGGAGTTTAGTATAGATAAATGCGAAGTGCTGCATTTTGAGAAAGCAAATCTTTGCAGGAATAATACTCTTAATGGTAAGGTGCTGGGAAGTGTTGCTGAACAAAGAGACCTTGGAGTGTACTTTCACAGGCCCTTGAAAGTGGAGTTGCAGTTCGTTAGGATAGAGAAGAAGGCGTTTGGTATGTTTTGCTTCATTGGTCAGAGTATTGAGTACAGGTGCTGGAGGAGGTCATACTGCAGCTGTACAGGACGTTGGTTAAGCCACTTTTGGAATATAGTATGCAGTTCTGTTCTCCTTCCTATCGGAATTTGAAAGGTGTCAGAAATGATTTCCAACCATATTGCCAAGGTGGAAGGATTTGAGTTAAAGGGAGAGGTTGAATAGGTCCGGATTGTTTTCCCTGGAGCGTCAGCGGCTGAGGGTGATCTTATAAATGTTTATAAAATCATGAGGGGCATAGACAGGGTAAATAGATAACGTCCAGGACTAAAGGGTATAGATTCTGGGTGAGAAATGAAAGAGACCGAAAGGGCAATGTTTTCATGTAGAGGATGGTGCGCATATGGAATGGGCTGCCAGATGAAGCGGTAGAGGCTCGTACAATTGCAACATTTAAAAGGCATCTGGATGGGTACATGAATAGGAACGGTTTGGAGAGATAAATCACCGGTTTGGCAGGTGGGACTAGATTAGGTTCGGATATCTTGTCTGCATGCAGGATGTGGACTGAAGGGTCTTTTTCCGTGCTGTACACCTCTATGATTCTAAGAATCAATGGCCTTATAAATCAGTCCAAAACCTATTTTTTATATTATGCTTCAAATCATGTTCTAATTCCCTTTGAGAAATACTTTGTGGTGGATTATTCTCACAATAGATGCACGTTTGTGCATTGTAGATTTTGTTGAATTTTTTTCGGTTGAAATTCCTTTAATTCGTACATTCTTTAGAATTCAGTCACTAATGTTGAATTAAAAAGTATCACTTTTCATTCTTCCACAAATGTTTACACTCTTCTGTACTTGCATCCAATTTGTCCATTCCATACAGACAGATCTACCTCGACCTGATCAGTCGAATTTACATTTACCGTGATTTCCCCAGGGACCATTAGTGCTCTGACGTTTCATTATCAACCTTTCATGCTGATAGTCCACAAAAAGATCTCTTACAAAAACACATACATGATTCATTACTGAAGTTATTCTTTGAAAACACAGTGATTAGTGTTCTCAGCTTTTATTGTTCGCTGTTCATACTCGCCATCCAACTCATTTCAATTGAGAACCCATTCACAATGTTCAAAGCAGATAAATGCAAGCTAACCAATAAACACATTGTACATTTTATCAACGTTGCACCCCATTTCTAATTATAACTTTACAGAGTTAGAACAAGCCTCAAAACACTTTTTTTCTTTCTCAGCGAGTGGAAATAGTTGATTAGAAATTCATTGAAATGAAGTAATTGGTCTCAAGGCTTTTTTTTAACTCTCCAAGGGTTGTGCAAGAAATAATTGAATTTATTCATGCACATTCGGTTTGCATTACAATAATTCGCATCACTTCGATTTGTTTTTACAATGTTTCTGGTTATGCTCCTCTTGGGTTGCTGTTTACTTATATCCCTTAAAAACACTTATTTTAGCTCTTAATGGAACTTTACCAACCTTTGCTCAGAGCGTTATTCGTCATTTACTTCACAACACAAGCAGAGAAAATTTCGTAAAAGTACGCAACCATTCGAAAGACGGAACGCTGCACTGAAAACGTGAACTGTTTCCACTATTTACAAATGCTGCCATTCATGATAAGTACCTCGATGATTTTACATTTTCATAATGTTCCGTAAGACGTCGTAGCAGAAATCACATTTGGTGATAGTGTGCAGGTTTAATGTGTGTGAAACTCCAACTTTAAGAAATGACTAAGACAAAAGAAGTGACGAGAGCCCTCAATTGACTGCGTGTGGGCTATTCCCTCCACAGGACATCAGTCGCTTGAAAAGAATCCTACCAAACTTCTCATTGATCGGCTTTCTCTCATAATGTGCCCATGAATAAAATAATCTGATGCTGTGTCTAACAGAATTGGCAAGGCATATACAGACAATGTACCGCTGTTTAGAACTGAAAATATCTTGACTAATGGTTTTAAATTCCAGTTTCAAATACTTCAAAGGATCTCAGTGTCTGTGCTGGAAAGCTTTCTTTCTCAGATTGTGCTCAACTCCATTATCATAACATTACGTTGGGGCTCTGAATGCAGGGTGCACTATATTTGCTGGAGTCGTTTGTATTTACTCAAAAAAAAATCAGAAAACCGAAATCCCTACTCACATCAAAAGTGCTACGAAAACCTAAGATGTACCAATGCAGAAATGAGTAGTATTTGATTTTACCAAACCCCAGAATGTTTTCTGACTGAGAAAGATGTGAAGCTAAAACTTTATTGGGAAGAACATTAGCTCAGCTGGATTCATTTTATGGACTTATGGTGAACTTACTTCCAACGTTAATACCTGCAGAAACCTTTGTGTTTTAAAAAAAAACTTTCAAGGAATTTTTCATTTCTGTGGCGATAAATTTAAGGTATGTGAACTAACCTCTGCAATAATATATATTTGTTAGTTTGCGAACGCTGAATTTCATAGCAATTGTCAAGCAAATCTTGAGAAAAAACTAACAGAGAGAATATTAAAATGCTACACTTCCTGCAGTTCACGTATTCAGCAGTTTTGTTTAATTCTCACAGTTTTAGGACTCCGGAGTCCAGTAAGGGTTCAATTCTCCATTGCAACACATTGGACAATTCATGACATGAAAAAGACAATCAGAGTAAAGGGCATCTAAATGACCCAGGCGGTGTAAAACGTGATATAGAATAGAGAACACAACACATCGAACATTATAGCACACCACAGGATTTTTGGCCCTCGAAGATGAGATGACCTGCGAAACCAATCTGAAGCCCTTCGAACCTACACTATTCCATTATCATAGATATGTTTATTCAATGATGATTTAAATGCCCGTAAATATGGCGAGTCAATGACTGATGCAGATATGGAGTTCCACGCACTTACTATTCTTTGACAAAGGAAACTACCTTTGACCAGTGTCCTATATGTATCACGCCACAATGTAAACTTATGTCCCCTCATGTTAGCCATCACCATCTGAGGAAAACGTCCCTGCCTATCTACCTATCTAATCTTCCGATCATCTAATATGTCTTTTTAAGTCACTTGTCAACCGTCTTTTCTTCAAAGAAAGGAACCTAAATTCCTTTCGAATTTACTGATTGGATTTTCCCTCCAGACCAGACAACATGCTGATAAATCTACTCCGCACCATTTCAAATACTTCCATATCCTTCCTTTAAAGCAGCAACTCGAACTGTATGCAAAGTCCGACTGCAGCTGCAGCAGCAGCAGACGTTTTTATGGCTCAATATGACTCCGAAAATGAATACCTCTACCAATAAAACGTTAACAGACTGTATGCCTTCTTTACAACCTTATTAACCTGAAGAGCAACTTTCTGGAATCTATGTACATGCACTTCAAAATTTCTCTGCTCTTCCAAACTGCCTAACATCTTAACAATAGCGCAGTATTCTGTATTCCTTGACTCCTTCTAAAGTGAATCACATCAGACATTTCCGCACTTACCTTTTTTTGCCACTTCTCAGTCCGGCTCTGCAGCTAATCTACATCCTTCTGAAAGCTGCAGCATCCTTCGTCTCTGTCCATAACTCCACCTATCTCAATGCCACCCACACATTTACGAACACATCGTTCTCATCCCCCTTCCAGGTCATTTATGGAAATGACAACAGCTGTGATCACATAAATTCCTTGCGATATGTCGCCAGTAATTGAACACCAGGATGAATGTTTCCCATCAAACACCACCTTATGTCTTCTTTCAACTCGCCAAACTTTGATGCAAATTGCTAAATCACCTCCCAATTCGATACCTCAGTAGTTTTGTCATTGCCTACAGTGGGAAACATTATCAACACATGAGTAAAACCCTTATAAACAACTTCGGCTGATTGGCCCTCATTCATTTGTTAGGTCACCATGTCAAAGAACTCAGTAAGTTTTGTGTTGCACGATCCACCCTTCATAACACCGTGTTGACTATCTCTAATCATAATATACATTTTTGTATTCTTGTAAATCCAATCTAGTATGATCCTTTCCATCACTTTACCCACAAAGAAAGTAAGGCTCACGGTTCTATAATTACCAGATTTTACCCTAGCCCCATTCTTGAACAAGGGGACATTATTAACCATCATCCAGTCTTCTAGCACTATTCCTTTAGACAATAACGACATATATATCAAAGCCAAATTTTGTGCAATCTCCTCTTCGGCTTCCCAGAAAAACCTAGTATAAATCCCATCAGGGATTATGTATATTCACACTCTCCAGAATTACTAAATCTCCCCCTTATGAGCCTCCATCCAGTCTGGTCTAATAGACTTTATCGTAGTATTCTCGTCGACAACATTACCGTTTTCCAGTGTGAATACTGACCAAACATATTCACATAGTGCCTCTCCTAGCCTCTCGAACTCCACGCACAACTTCCCACTATTGTCCAGGACTGGCCTTAAACCTACTCAAGTTATTCGTTTGTTCCTGAAATACCTATAGAAATGTACTGCGTACATATTTTTCCTCGATCCCACCTGCCAACTTCTCATGTCCAATCCTGGCTCCTCTTTGCTTTTAGTTCCTTCCTGGCTGACTTGTAAGTCTCCACCGCCCTAACTGAGCCATCAACGTCTCATCCTCACATCAGCCTCCATCTTTCTTGAAAAACGATTTATCTTCTTTAGTAAACCATGGCTCCATCGCTTGACCACTTCCTCACTGCCTGACAGGTATATACTTATCAAGCACACACAGTTGCTGTTACGTGAACGAGTCTCATATTTCAGTTGTGCATATCCCCTGCGGGTTCCTTCCCTGTCTTATCCATCCTAAAAATCAACTAATCGCTTAAATGTTGCCTTTCTGCCAGCATAAAAGCATGCCCTGCTGTAAGTTCACGTTTCCAGTTGTGATGATTACCATCAAGTTGCTCACTGACATCCAAATCTAACACCTGGCCTGATTCTTACCCAGCATCAAATCCAAATGTGGCCTCGTCTCATGCTGGCTTATTAAGATACTGTGTCAGGATATTCTCCTGCACACACTGGACAAAAAGTGACCCAGCTAGGTGAATACTTGCAAAGTTAATGTTTTCCATAACAGCTACCCACTCCGATACAGAAATGCCTTTACAATATTGCCCTCAACATCACTGGAACTGTAGCAGGGTTACATTTCCTTTCCTGTTCTTTACCTCAAACCACACTATCTTAGTACATAAGTCTTCATCAAATCTCCTTTCTGCCACCATAATACAGCCCTTAACAAACAATGCCACACACCCATCACTTTTCCTGTATTTACTGGAACATCTAAACCCCAGAACCCGCAGCATCCATGCCATCTGCTTGAAGAAAACGTAAAAACACCGCTGGAATTAATTAATAATTCTCTCAGCTTCATAAGAAAATAAAACTGGTACTTTCTTCAAATTGATGCTTATTACCAGAGTGATTCTGACGCAATACTTTAGATGTTCTGGCAATAGAACACGACAAAACTGTCTAGTACGAAGGAGACAATACACCAAACAGATGAATTCGCAGTGACAGCATTCATGATAATTCAGCAAATAAGAGTATAAGGAAGTAATGAAAAGGGAAAGTGATAACTCAAGAAGTAATAGAGTTTTACACCGTTGATGAGGACCATCGCTGTCGTTGCTATGGCCAAAATGTAAACATCATACACTTGGGTAGTTTACAATTTCCTTGTGAAAGTATCGAAATTGATTACTATGGGATAGAGGAACAACAGTGAATAATATACCAAAGCGTGATTGGAATGAAGTATGATGCTAAGTAAATTTGATGTGATGAACAATATACAATATTAAAATTTAGTAATCCAGCGCTGAGATCATTCTGTAATGTAAAACAAGACACTTGAACATTACACACGATCATTAAGCAGTATTCACATCACGTGAGGGTGATAAGGCATAAGCAGAGCTTAGAACGCAAGCGTGACTAGTCAAGTCTCAAGACTAGTTATTGCAAAAAGTTGACACAAGCAAATTGCTTGCATGACTCAATGCGCTGAATAAACACGCAGAGAAATGGCAGGCATCAACAGACGGAGAGTTTATAATGTCACCCTCCCATGGCGTTGTGGTGTTGCCCTTCTGCTGCATCATGATGCATCACCTCCAGTCTTCCACAGGTGTGTCAAACGTGTCTGAAGAGGTTGCCTCGGAATGAAAACTGATAGAAAATGTTTTGACTCATCGTGAACAGTAAGGGATCCAAGTGTTGGATAGTAAATTGCTTTCAGCAGGAGAATTGCAGGCTTCCGCTTCTTGTGTGACAATAAATGATTCATGTGGGAGCTCAAATACTCTGACTGGCCATGTCAGAGCCAATCAAAAGGAAATTGCCTTTTGCATGCACCAAGTCCTCTCGGAATCAATCATTTTCATGATGGCAATGGCCTAGATGTATTATCGCTACACTGTTAAACTAGCGACCAAGGCAGTGGGGATGTGGGTTTCAATCGTGCCACAGCGAGTGGTGGAATTAATCATGTAAAATCTGCTAGTAAGAACCGGATGATACCCATGAATCAAATGACGATTGTTGGAAGAAAAACGTCTGGCTCACCCATGTCCTTTAAGAATGGAATCTGTCGCTTTTACTTGGTCTGGCCTCCATGTGACTCCTGACACACAGTAATGTGGTTGTGTCTTAAACGCCCTCACGGGATGGACAATAAATGCAGGCTTAGCCGGCGACACCCTCATCCCGTGAATTAATAAAACTTTCATTACTCATGTTGGTTATTGTTAATCAACAGATATATTTTTGTGTTAGACATCATAAGAAAGAAACAAGAAATTCAAAGGGGAAAACTGCTGGCACTTACGAAGTCAAGCAAATTATGCAAAATAGCCAGTTCCTATCTACAGCCGCCTCCTGCATCCGCAAATCTATTAATTGTAATCTCCTTCAAGCTTAAAACCATTTGAGCTATGTATGGTCTTCCATCTCTTATGTGTTGAGACTCTTCTACGTTGTTAGTCTTCCTTTTTTCTGACCTCCGAAACTTGTCAGGTCGCTGCATTCACTAGCTCAGGTGACTCTGTGCTCTGTGACTGCTGAGTTTCAGGCTCGTAGTTTTAAAGTTATTTTTGGTTTCTCCTGTGCATCGGTGTCACTTTCTATATTTTCGCCGACACTTTTACAGACATATTTTGTCCATGTCAAAGGATAAACAACTGAGTGCTTGAGATACTGGGTAAATCATCAGCGTGAATAGTTGGTCAGGTCCAATAACTTCAATCAAACTGAAGGCAAAAGTAAAAAATCCTGATGTTTTGATTTATATTCGATATAATCATACTCTCCCAGTCTCACTTTGTCTGTTGAATGCAGTTTTATAGACTCCATTTCTAAAATCACATCAGTGCGTATAACTAGTGATTGCTGTGGCTTATTGCACGGTGCTGTGTAATTCCAGAATTTTATCTGATATGTGTGCTTTATGAACATACATCACACAAGCACGAGGCTGGGACAACACAACAGGGCGTGCAGAATCAGGAGATGGTAGTTTCGATGTTTCATGTGTTACCCTTCTTCAGGATTGAATGTATGTTACTTCACGTAGAGGATTGTATTTCACAGAAAATCTCACGACTGCATGAAGTGAATTTTTGCACGGCCTGCCGACACTAAAGCTTAGGATAACCCACAGACTATTTGATCGGGTCGGCATCTGGGGAAGGGTCATATCGATGATCGTGTGATTGCATTCTCAAAAAGAAAACACTGAGGGCGTTTCAGTTGCTGCCTAAATTGCGAAAAAATGCATGTTTTTGTCACGTAACAATCACTACTTAGCTCTTCTATCAGGAAGTTAGGTGGCTGCTTTATACTTTATCAATTTGGGCGGCACGGTGGCACAGTGGTTCGCACTGCTGCCTCACAGCGCCAGAGACACGGGTTCAATTCCCACCTCAGGCGGCTGACTGTGTGGAGTTTGTGCATTCTCCCTGTGCCTGCATGGGTTTCCACCGGGTGCTCCAGTTTCCTCCCACAGTCAAAATATGTGCAGGTTAGGTGAATTGGCCATGCTAAATTGCCCGTAGTGTTAGGTGAAGGGGTGAAATGTAAGGGAATGGGTCTGGGTTCGTTGTGCTTCGGCAGGTTGGTGTGGACTTGTTCGGCCGAAGGGCCTGTTTCCACACTGTAAGTAATCTAATTCGTCCAGAATCATGTTTCTCTCTCGACCACATCTTGTAATGCAGAAGACAACATCTTGTGATCACATCTCTGAAAATGCAGGGACTTTTTATCCTGGATTAATCGCACAATTTGAAATGTTCATACAACCTTTCATTCTTGAACTCGTAGGAGGCTTACAATAGAACCAGAGTGGTTGTACTTGTTTGCAGACACTATTGTTTCAACACCATTTTAGTCATCATTCTTCAACCTGCGCAGCTGAGTTATCATCTCTTTTGCAACTTTCCGTTTCTACATTTCCATCATTCGTTTTCCACAGTTGTTTTCTGAACTAGATGTCAAAAATTGGATATGTTGAGGGTTGCAGTATTTAATGCCAGAAAACTTAATGTCCCCGTTCACCTCGGTCCCATTTCATTGGTCAATAATTCTTTTCCAATCCCACAGACACCTTCACTCATTTCCAACACTCTCCTTCCACCTGCTACTCTCCCTCTGATTTTTCTTTTCTTACGGGCACTTGACCTGTTCATTGATAACTGTCGGTATGAAATTGGAAGCTTCACTTCCTCTGACACACACACACCCATATCCCGTTCTCCATTCAAGCTGATCTGCCTCTGAGCTGACTGTATTCTGTGCTCTCACATCCAAACCTAGCTTCATATTTATGAAATCTGCTGAGAAGTATGCATTTGTTTTTAACTAGTGTCCTGACCTCTGCATTGCAAAATAAGGGCACCAACGTTCAGATGTCTATTCTATGCAAAACGAACGTGACATTACCATGGAACGCAACGCCATGTATCCACAACGGTCAATAAACATATTTCATCCGGTGATGTCCCCATTACTGCATCCAAGTTCGTAGTCTCCTAACTCTGGTTCGCCCAGTATTATCTCCTCCATAAGATTATAGACAATAATTTTCAGCACACCTACTCTTTCTGCCTGATGTTGACATTTGAAATTCATCTCTTTCAAACTCGATTCTGTTCTATTCTCTCCAGCCCAGTCCCTTCCCATTTGCATTCGTGATCTCTCAGGGGCTTTTTGTCAACATCAGAATTTCTAGTTTACGTGGTTCAAAAGTCTCCACTTTACCAAAACAAGTGACTACATTTGGATGGCCACATTGCTCTGTGTATCACCCTGGGAAAAGAGTCTGAAGTGACACCATCGAGAAACACGTTCGTCTACCAGGCCGAACGTGATTTCACCATGAACAAATTGGCTTTTAATTCCACTCACTGCGATCAGGTAAAAGGAATGGCCATAGGTACTCTTATGAATCCCTGTTATGCATTTCTCTTTGTACACCATTCCTTTTTACCAGTGTAGTCTGGCTACCAAAACGTTCTACTGGTCTCGAAAGCACCATTGATGCTGCTTCCCTTTCTACTTCTGAATTGAAAAGTTTTGTCTATTTCCATCCCATTTCCACTTTGCTTTCACCTTCACCTTTTCCATCTATCACCTCTCTCTTCTCTTCTTCAGTATCTCAATTTCCATTTACGAGGCCATCAATATCTACCACAAGTCAATGATTTCCACTGTTATATTTACTGGAATCCTCTTATTATGTTTCCTATAAAGACTACATTTTATTCCAGCAGTGTCTCCATTCCTATTGCTTATTTTCTGATGATGCGAACCATGATAAGGGGACATTGTAAACGTGCACTTTCTTCATCAAGCAAGGAATCCGTTGCGCTATAGTTAATGGATCCTCAGCCGAATCCAAACCTGTTCCCGCACTTCAGCCCTTAACCTCTTTTCCCACTCAGAGAAACAATAGGCTCTGTCTTGAACTACCATCTCACCACCGTCCATTTTGGCCACGTCAACGCGATTCCATCACCAGACACATTTTTGCCATACTATCCCTTGTCAGCAAGGACTGTCTCCTGATGGACATTGTAGTCCAATCCTCTTTCAAGCCTCACAATTTCCCGAAGCCAAACAGGTACCTTCCAAAATGATGTAATGCTCCACCCTTTACTTCCTCCCTCCCGCGAGGCTCTCCACAGACTCAGTCACGCCTTCCAAGTTAATCAGCCTTTTATTTGTATTTCAATTAACTGCCGCTTACAACGTGGTCTCCTCTGTTTTGGGGAAATGAAGAGGAGATTTGTTGACCATTTCGCAGAACAGGTGTGTACTTTCCCAAAGAACCGAGACCTTGCTGTTGTTTGCCACTTCAGGACATCCCCATGTTTTCTGGCAAACAGCTCTGTCTCAGGGTTGCAACAGTACTCCAATGAAGCCCAGTGTAAGCTCGAAGAAGAACGCCTTACTTTCTACTTGGGAACTCTGTCGCCTTCTAAAAAAATGTTTAATTCAATTTTAGAGCTGGAGGAGCTAACTCCTTTCTTTTGGACACTCCTATAACATCAGCGCTTGTCATCACATAGGCTGCTACACTCAGTAACTAGCCACTAATACTCTATTATCAGCTGATCCTTTCTCCAAGCTAGCTATTAGCCTCTCCTTTATCTGTACAACTGTTTCTCTCTGTCTTTCTCCATCCCAACCTGTCGCTTATTCACCCCATGCAAACGCAAATAAACTGTATTGTAAAAAAACCCTTTTTTTTAGCTTCGTTTGTTCACAAAATGAGGGAATCAAATAAGGTAGTAAAGTGATAAATATAATTAGATAACAAATCTAGGATATAACTTAAATGGTTTCACGATGTGTTTTCCAAGTGCAAGTATTTCTGTTGTTTCTCATAATGGCATCGTTCAAGATTTACTTTAAAATTCACTACTTTGAATACACCCAAATGATGACCAACTTTGTATTCTCGGAGGTTCTAAAGAGCTGCTAATGAGAGGTTAGACGAGTTTTTCCAAATCTTCATAACACAGAATCAAAAACAGATTCAATCTTATAGAAAGCGCAGTCCAACAACCAATTCAAACCCTGCTCACTCAATGGTAGACTGACTGCCCCCTCACAATGTTGCTTGTTATGATTTAGCATCTGCTATATCATGAGACAATTTCTGGATTTTCTGGGGAGAAGTCCTCCATTCTGACTAACGTCTGCAATCCGTTTGAACATAAACCTCATATCAAGTGATGAAGCATCTGCCAAAACTTTGGGTCAGGAATCCAACTGCAATTAACAACCAGGCCTTGCCTCCCGAACGACCACAAGCTTGTTTGGTCTGCTTCACTTTTAACACAGCCTGTTAGTCGCCATTAAACAGTCATCTGATGCTTACAATTCCATCTCACAGGACCAAACGAAAAGTGGTGAACGAACAAAGTGCATTTTGGCTTAGTGCATACCACTGCTGCCTCACAGTGCGAGGAATAAGAGTTTGATTCCAATCTGTGGCGACTGCCAGTGTTGAGTTTGCACGTTTCTTCTCTTATCTTCATGGGTTAACTCCACGTACTCCAGTTTGCTCCAACAGTCTAAAGAATTGCAGAATAGGCAGATTGGCGAACTTAGATTGTACATGATGTTCAGACTATGTGGGCTAGTTGTGGGAAATGAATGAGTATAGGCATAGTTTGCGTCTGGTAGGCTTGATCTTCAGAGAGTCAGTGTGGAAAAGATCAGCCGAATCGTCTGTTCCAGACTGTCGTGCTTCTATAGAAAAAGAATGAAGAAATCAGTGATTCATCCAAAATTAACTTTGGCCTCGGTCACAAAGATATTCCTCCTTTATTTATCTCTCCAAGCTACCTGTGTTAATACATTTCGTGCTTCCAATCACCCTCCACCACTTTATCTAGCAGATTATTCCTTCTGCATACTACGCTCAGTGTGAAACCTTTACCGCTTTGGCCATTTTTAAAGAAATCCCTCTCACACTAAACCTTGCGTTTCGATTCCACTAGACTTGGAAAAGTATCCTGGGCAATCACTATTCTGTACCTTAAATTATTTGAGAAATCTCTATAACCCTTCCTCCACCGCTGATGGGGAAACGACCCCCTGCCTGTTCAACCTCCGTTTATATCTCAAACCGTCCAATCCCAGCAACGTCTTGCGGAATGTTTTCTGTACTCTTTCAAGTTTAACAACATCTTTCAAATAGAGAGAGAAACGAGAATTTAATGCAGTCATCTAAAAATGTCCGATTAATGCCCTGTACAATCTGAACATGACAGCACAACTACTATACTCAATGCATCGTCCTAAAAATGTAAGCAGGGCAAACACGTTCTTGAATATTCTGTCTACCTGTGAATCCATATGTTGCCAGATGAAGCGGTAGAGTCTAATACAATGATATAAGTTAAAAGTAATCTGTATGTGTACATGAATAACAATAGTCTATAGGAATACTGGGCAAATAGAGAGAAATTATACCAGATTAATTTCGGATATCTGCTCAGCATAATGAGCTGTATCACAATGTGTGTTTCCGCACTACACAACTACATGGTTCCATATGCTAAATCGGATTAAAAATTAGTTCTAAAAGAATTATGCCAAGGATGAGTCGAGTGAACATTCATGGCATCAATTATTGTCGTCAGATCCCTGAAAATGATTGAGAATAAGAAACATGGATAAGCGAGTGTCACCTTTTCCAGACAAATGTCTACAGCAATTTATGGTTTTGCAAAATGTCATGAGAAAAGTGGACCTCAATAAAAAATTAAGTTAAACAACTGACAGAGCATGAGAACAGACTGATTTTAATTGTAAAATGCTATGTTTCAAATAAAGAAATTCGAAATATAATTACGTCATGTAGATGGTATCGAGAACTGCACCAGCAAAATCAAAACAAATTCTAGTGAAAAGATCGGAAAAGTCCAGTGTGACATTCAATGAAATTGCAAAGTTTAAGTAATTGAGAACCAGCTAATATAACGAAGAAATGAAAAGCAAAAGGATGACTTTTAGTCGATCATTTTCAAAATGCTAAATAGTAAATGAAGAGAAACTATCGTACAAATGCAATGAAAGTGAAGAAACATTATGCAAATTGGACAATCACATGGCTGAAGTGTGAATTTAAGGAAGCAAGAAAGCTAGGAGGGAAAATAAATTTTAAGGGAATAAACTATCCAAACACAGAGCTCCACGTGTGCTTTGAAGAATGGAAAAGCTTCTCTCACAGTAAATATATTCCACAGGTCGGTTCTTTGTAGTTTCGGCTTTGTTTTGGGTGCAATATACTGACAAACAATTTGGAGCACGTTTTCAAGGGCGATTTCGAAACTGATGAACTTGGCTTACAATTAAAGCATGAAATGCCTTGAAAATATGATATAAGTTTAAAGAAATTGGAATTGGTTGGTACTGAAATATATGACATTCCACGGGGGCTTCTACATAAACATAGCTTATACATAAAACAACTGAAACGTTGTTACATTGAAATTTATGGTTGAAAGTAACACTTTTCAATCATTATGCTGCTGAATTGTGAGCAGCTAACCAGAACGCAGTACAAGCATAAATGAATTCGACTTATGTTTGCAAAGTAAAACGAGTCGAGTGCAACAGCGAAAGATGCTGTGACAGGATGCTGGGACATTTCCTTAAAAATTCCTAATGGAAGAAAGGGCTGGAAATTTCACTGTCGATACAAATACCAGTTTTCAAATGAGTTGTGAAGAGGACACGAGAATGGAGAAATATATTGATATATTAAGTAATGGGATCAATTTGCGGCTAATGAAGCTTAACAGTGAAAGAAAACGTGGAATTGGCCATTTTGCCAGAAAGAATGGGCAAAAACGACATGCTTTCTAAGTGGTGAGAAATTGAAGTGCAATAAGATGGAACGGTGTGGCCTCGTTTATCATTAACCAAGCGTTGTCGTGCCGAAACAGAAATTGATTTGATAAGCTAATAGATTGTTATCATTTATCATCTAGAGCTGAAAGCAGAATCAACGAAGTTACGTTTCAGTATTCCAATCATGTCTACCTCCAGATTTATGTGGTTCCCTTGTCCTCTTTGACTGAAGGGTGGATACAAATGAGACTCAAACAGTTCAGAAACTGTTAACACTGCTATTGCTATAGAATGTAATCAGTATCACCATATGAAGCTAGATTGCTCAGTATCAGTTTGCATGCGGGGGAGAATAAAGATCAATCATTAATTGATTAAAATGACAATGTATCCTGAGAGGCGTTTTCAGAATGGATGTGGACAGGCTCTTCCCCTAATCGGAGAATCTCGAATCAAAGGTCATTCTTTTACATCAATAATTGCCAAACAATGGATTTGAGAGAGTTTTGTTTATTTTTTTCCACGGGGGAAGCTAAACTTGAAAATTGTCTGTCAATGGACAGTTTTGAAGTAGTCCTTTTGAGCATTGTAAACACACCACTGCGGAGATTCTTATACAGCATAACCGCAAAATCATTTGTTTTTCTAGTTATACAGGAATGTGTGTTTGAGTTTGCAATCAGACCAACCATGATTTCAATGCATGGTGTTTGTAAGCTCGAATGACTGAATGTCACGCTTCTACTCATGATTAGTATGTCTATAACCCATATTTCTAATTTATTGTCGATAACGTTGTTATCTAGATCAACAATTTTCCATCATCTATAATTCTTCCCCCGTCAATATGCACTTGCGTTCATGAACTGCCCATTCATGCATCAATATGAGTCAATGTGCGACGGTAAACGATGCATGAATGATCAGAATGGATGATTGGATTTAATATACAGTTTAATATTTTATTTTTGTCAGATCTAAAATGATACTCTCAGGGAGGAATCAAAATGTGTTCGTTCCTACTCAGGAAAGTTTTTTTTTAAATTGAAAACAGGGATAAGACCGTAATCTGATGACGATAGACTGCCCAAGCCAGTATTGATTCCACGTTTATTCAATCCGTGTACTATGAAAAAGTCTTGGAAAGACTTGACACTCAAAAGAACATAGAACATAGAACATTTCAGCGCCGTACAGGCCCTTCAGCCATCGATGTTGTGCCGCCCTGTCATACTAATCTAAAGCCCATCACACCTACATAATTCCATGTAAGTCCCTTTGCCTTTGCCTGACGACTTAAATGCACTTAATCTTGGCGAATTTACTACCAATGCAGGCAAAGCATTCCAAAACCTTACTACTCTCTGAGTAAAGAAACTACCTCTGACATATGTCTTATACCTATCTCCCATCACTATAAAAGTGTGTCCCCTCGTGTTTGCCGTCCCTATACTTTGTAAAAGGCTCTCCCTGTCCACCCTATCTCACCCTCTGATTATCTTGTGTGTCTCTATGAAGTGACTTCTCAACGTTCTTCTCCCTAACGAGAACAGCCTCAAGGCCCCAAGGCTTTCCTCGTAAGACATTCCTTCCATATCAGGCAACATCCTAGTAAGTCTCCTCTGCACCCTTTCCAAAGCTTCCACATCCTTTTTATAATGCGGTGACCAGAACTGGACACAATAATCTAAGTGTGGCCGTACCAGAGCTTTGTAAAGCTGCAGCATAACCTCCTGGTTCCGGAACTCAATCCCTCTATTAATAAAGGCCAAAGCACTGTATGCCTTCTTAACAACCCTGTTAATCTGGGTGGCAACTTTCAGGGATCTGTGTACATGGACACCGAGATCTCTCTGTTCATCTGCACTCCTAAGAATCCTACCATTAGCCCAGTAATTTGCATTCCGACTACTCCAGCCAAAGTGTATGACCTCACACTTGTCCACATTAAACTCCATTTGCCACCTCTCAGCCAAGCTCTGCATCCTATCTATGTCTCTCTGCAACCTACTACATCGTTCATCACTATCCACAACTCCACCGACCTTAGTGTCATCCGCAAATTTACTAAACCACCCTTCTAAGCCCTCATCCTGATCATTTATAAATATGACGAACAGCGGTGAACCCAATACCGATCCTTGTGGTACGCCGCTAGTAACTGGACACCAAGATGAACATGTTCCATCAACTACAATCCTCTGTTTTCATTCAGCAAGCCAATTACTGATCCAACCTGCTTTGTCTCCCACAATCCTATTCCTCCACATTTTGTATAGTAACCTACTGTGGGGAACCTTATCGAACGCCTTGCTGAAATCCATATACACCACAACAAACAGTTTGCTCTCATTTAACTGTTTGGTCACTTTGTCAAAAAACTGAGTAAGTTTCGTTAGGCACGACCTACCTTTCACAAAACCGGGCTGACTGTCCCTGATCAGATTATTCTTTTCTAGATGGTTATAAATCCTATCTCTGAGAAACCTTTTCCAACACTTTACCAACAACTGAAGTGAGACTCACTGGTCTGTAATTACCAGGGTTGTCTCTAATACCCGTTTTGAACAAGGGAACCACATTTGCTATCCTCCAGTCCTCAGGCACTATGCCTGTAGACAATGATGATTAGAAGATCAATGCCAAAGGTTCAGCAATCCCTTCCCTTGCTTTCCAGAGGATCCTAGGATAGATATCATCCGGCCCAGGGGGCTTGTATATTTTCGCATTCTGCAGTATTTCTAATACCTCTTCCTTGTGAACCTCAATCTCTTCTAGACGAGATGCAAGTACCTCTGTATCTTGCTCGTGAACATTTTTATTTTCTATAGTGAACACTGTCGAAAAATATTTATTTAGTGCTTCCCCGATCTCCTCTGACTCCACACACAACTTCCCACTATTATCCTTGATTGGCATACCGATGGAAAGCCTTAGGGTTAAACCTGGTCCTTTCCGCCAACAACTTCTCATGTCTCCTCTTGGTTCTTCTGAGCTCTCTTTTTAGGTCTTTCCTGACTTCCTTCTAACCCACAAGCGCCCTAACTGAGTTTTCCCGTTTTGTCATAACATAAACCTTCTTCTTCTTCTTGACCAGGGTTCCACTTCCTTAGTAAATCACGGCTCACGCGTTCCAAATCTTCCTCCCTGCCTGACAGGTACAGACTTATCTAGGACACACAGGAGCTTTTCCTTGAATAAGCTCCACATTTTTAATCCCCTGCAGTTCCTTCCACATTCTAATCTTCCCAAACCTTTCCTAATTGCATCGTAATTTCCCTTCTCCCAGCTATAACTCTTGTGCGATGGAGTACACCTATCCCTTTCCATCACTAAAGTAAACCTGACAGAATTATGATCGCTGTGTCCAAAGTGCTCACCTACTTCCAAATCTAACACCTGGCCAGGCTCGTTACACAGTACTAAATTTAAAGTGACTGCACCCCTTGTAGGGCTGTCTACATACTGTGTCAGGGAGCCCTCCTGCAACACTGGACAAAAACTGGCCCATCTATATTACTCGTGCTGCAGTGATCCCAGTCAATATTTGGAAAGTTGAAGTCCTCCATGACAACTATTCTGCCTCTCCCACTCATATCGAGAATCATCTTTGTTGTCCTCTCCTCTACACCTCTGGGACTAATCGTAGGCCTATAGATAACTCCAAACATGGTGGCCTCTCCTTTCCTGTTTCTAACTCAGCCCATACTACCTCAGTTAACGTGTCCCCAAGCATCCTTTCTACAACTGTAATATTGTCCCTGATTGTCCCTAATGCCACACCTCCACCTTTTTTTACCATCTTCTCTGTTCTTACGGAAACATCTGAATTCCGGAACCTGCAACAGCCATTCCTGTCTCTGCCCTCTCCATGTCTCCGTAATAACCACAACATAGAAGTCCCAGGTACCAACTCACGCTGCCAGTTCACTCACTTTATTTCGGATGCTCCTCGCGTTGAAGTACACACACTTCAAACCAAGTTCTCACTTGCCAGTGTTAGATACTTGATTTGGGAACTCCTTACTCTCATCCTCTTCTGTACTTGTCCTACAATTTTGGTTCCCATCCCCTTGCTGCATGAGTTTAAATCCACTTAATGGCTTTAGTGAATTTCCCACCCAGGCTATTGATACCCATCTGGTTTAAATGAAAACCATCATGCTTGTTGAGTTCCCACTTACCCCAGAAAGAGCTCCAATTATCAAAAAACCCGACACCCTTTCTGTAGCCACGTGTTCACCTCCTTTTTCTCCCTATTGCTCACCTCACCAGTACGTGGCGCGGGTAGCAAACCAAAGAACACAATTTTGTTTGTCCTACCTCTGAGCTTCCATCCTAGCTCCCTGAATTTCTGCCTCAAGTCGCCATCGACTTGGGACTGCTCTCTCTCCCCGCGAAAGATCCCAAAAACACTGTCAGACACATCACGGACCCTGGTACCCGTAACGCAACACACCAACCGTGAGTCTCACTCGTCCCCATAGAATCTCCTATCTGTCCCCCTAACTATCGAGTCCCTAATGACTACTGCTCTGCTCCTCTTCCCCTTCCCTTCTGAGCAGCAGGTGCCACACTGCTTTCCCTTGCAAAGTCATCCCCCGTCAAAAAATCCCACAAATAATACTCTTATGTTGCCATACAGAAAGAGATATTTGAATAGCCAAACGGCCTGAGTGCAGCTAAAACTAAAGAAAAGAAGTTGCTGCAAAAACTCAACAGGTCTGGCAGGATCTGGGAAGAGAAGTCAGTGTTAACATTTCGGGTCCTGTGACGTTCGTCAGAACTGTTTACAGCTTGGATAATGTCTGTTTACATACAGCAGGAAGGGTGAAGGGAGATGGTTAGGAGTAAAGAATAGGTGTAGCCAGAAGCTAAGGAGAGAGAGGAAGATTTGGACTGAAAAAGGTTTAGATAACAATCTTTATATCACTGTGTGAATAGCTGTTGATGGCTATCAATTGGTACTGTGCAATGGAAGATGATGAGGTAATATGGCTTGGTGTGCGTGGTGGAAGTGCTAGAACATGGGAGAGTTCAGGCCCTAAAATTATTCAGCTCGGTATTTACTCCTAACGACTGCACGGTCCTGATGTAGAAAATGAGGTGTTTATCTCCCAGTATCGCTGGAGAAATGGAGCAAGTCTGAGGCAGATATTTTGACGAGTGAACAGGGTGGTCTGCTAAAGGAAGCTCAGGGACCTTTTCTATGAACAGATGGATGCTCTGCAAAGTCTCATCCAGTCTGCGCTTCCTTTCTCTAATTTAGAGGAGACCACATTTTGAGCAGCGAATGCAGTAGACTAAATTCTATGACGTGCAGTTAAAGTGCTGCTTCACCTGGAAGCTATGTTTGCGCCGTTGGATACCGAGGAGATTGCAGGTAAATGCCGAGAGGATCTTGGGAGATGTTTCGTGTGAACTAAGTCTGGGCCAGTGTGTCGAGGAGGGAACAGTCCTAGAGGAATGCGGACAAGGGACCTTTCAATTTCCACTCCGCCCTTACGTTTTCCTGGTCATCTCTGACTCCTCTGTTCACTTCCTCAACATCCTTGTTTGCATTTACGGGGACAGAGTGGACACGAATATTCATTGTGAACCCCCGACTGCCATAGCTACCTGGACTATGCAGCCTTGAACAGTGCTGTGTTCGAAGACTCCATTTCATTCTTCCAGTTCTTGCATCTCAATCACACATAGGCTGATCCGGCTACCTTCGACAAGGGATCAACTGACATGTCCACCTTGTTTCTCAACGGAGGAAGCCCCAGCATCATTGTCAAATAGGTCCAAATTGGCTCTCGCACTTTCCCCCCTTCATCTCTTCCCACCCGCAACAGGGATGGTTTTAACGTGTTTTTACTTAGTCCCACCGGCATCCACATCCAGAAGATTGCCAGTCACCATTGATGCCACCTCAAGTGAGACACGACGACCAAACCCATATCATCCTCCTCTTCCTTCTCCGCATTCGGCCGCAACCATTCCTTCTCCTGCATATAAAGATGTGTTTTTTCTTGTTTCAATCAGTTCTAAAGAAGGATCAACAGACCAGAACTTTAACACTTACTTTCCTTCACAGATGCTGTCAGAGCTGCTAAGCTTTTTCAGCAAATGTTAATATTTGTTTCTCATTTACACCACCGCAAACCTTTTAGCTTTTCTGTTTCATTTAGTGCAGCTAAACCCTGGAATCCAGTCCAAATATGAAAGAAAAATGCCAGCTCTGTCCTGCTCTCATCAAGCAGGAGAAATCACGCAGCCTGTTCTAGCCAGTCTGTCCACTCTGATTGTTTAGATGTTTATAGAAGATATCATTGGCAGAGCCATTACATGGCAACTGTGCAGTGAAGTGTTCCACACAGATACTCTTCATCTGTTCTGGCAATGCCACATGGTTCACGAAATAATATTAACATTTCACTGCAAAACAATGCCTCACTTACGTTGTGGGAATAGATCTCTTAGCATCAAGGTTGCATTTTACTGAACACAGCAAATAGATGTACAAGTGCAGTTATTGTCAAAGAGAATCAAAGCTAAAGCAGAGATACTACTCTCCTCAGTCCTCTAGTGACGTGCGAGGTGGTCCTTCGATGGCGTGTTATGTCAAAGCAGCATGCGTTGCATCATCAAAACACTTACCATAAAGTAAGAATCTGGGATGTTAATTAATTGTTGCACAATACTCGGCAGCTGTCACAATTTCTGAGATATTATACACTTGTAGAAAATACTGGAAAACGTTCGGACCTCATCCTACAGCTAAACATAAAGCAGTAAAAAATTTGTGAAACTCTCTCCATATGAGTGCTGCACATGTTCCTTATAGCAGTTTTTAAAATATTCGGAATGTAGATCATCAAGGTAATAAAGAACTCTCTCAAACACTTCATAATGTAAGAAAAGTAAATAATTTTAACGAAACAATTAAAATACCAATATTAAAAGAGGACTTAAGCATTTTAGCTGTTTTATTATGTTGCCAGGAGCTAAATTCTCAGTCATGTTTCGAGAAATTGGAGAAAATTGGCATCACCAAAGCAACTAATAAGACCCACAACCCCCACCTCGCCCACTCCCATACCACATTTGAAAACAGTATCACAACAGTGAAAATCACCGTCCATCTATCTGACAACAATCTTCAACTAGATGACATTGAATATCTCGCCAAGGGCTGAATTTCTGCCACACAATCAAAGGGACCCCATTGGTCTCGTGGTGAAGAGAGAAGAATTTATCCAGAAAAAAACAGCCCAAAGAAACACATTTTCAACCAGAACAGTCTACAGAAACATCCGAAAGAAGGAGTTCGCATTGGACACCAACAGAGGTCCACTTATTGAAGCTTTCAGGATACACATGAAACACACCCACAAAAGGGCGCAAAACATCCCTTCATTTCAACGTATGGCTGTCCAGGCATTCAAGACCAATTGGAACATGGTCATCAATCAACAGACAAAGGAGGAGCTATCATTCCACAGAATAGAATAGAATGTTGACAAACATATGTAACAGCAATCGAACAACCAGCAACACCAGTGAAAACTACCTATCAGTCAGACCCGAGTTCAAATCCGTGAACTAAACGTAATGATCAACAATTTCGTTCCAGACCCAGTCTCATCGCGCATACTTGTCGCATTGGAGAGTTTTACTGCTTTCAAAAGATTCACACAGCCAGTGCCACTGGACTTCGCATTATGTCAGGTCCTGGAATCTATGAAAGATCTCTCTGTCTGTTTCGAAGGCATCTTGACACATATAGTACAAAAGAAAATAAAAAGCTTCTGTCCTGACACCATGAAAATCCTACAAAAAGTCCTCACCCACTACTCTTTCGAATCAGTCTTCTTATTGGGCACATTCATTCCCAGCAAATCTGAACACCTCGGAACCACATTCTACCGGATAGCTTCAAGATGCTGTACTTCTCGAGCTCTCATCCTTGATACATTAAAACAGAAATCCGCTATGCCCAGCCCTATGCATACATAAGCTCTTCTCAGATGAGGGGAAGCGACACGGACACCTGGACATTTTGAAGAATGCCCTCAAAAGAACAAGATACGATGCTCCACTCATCAGTTGCCACTTCCATCATGCCTCAGCGAAAAGCCATAATGACCTCCTCAGAAGACAGACATAGGAAATGACCGGTAGAGTACTTTTCATCGTCCTCTAGTTCCCTGGAGCAGAGAGACTACACGGTGTTTGTTTGCAGCTTTCAACACATCATCAAACACAATTAATACCTTCCCTATGCCGTCACTTCTCACCTCCAAAAAACTGCCAAAGCTTAAACAGATCATTGTTCACAGTAAAAAGGCCCAGCCTTCTGAACAACATCGATCATGGCAATCGCTGAAGGGCACATCAGATAATTGACGTGGACATTCCTGTCACACATGGGGACACCACCCACCAAATATATGGCAGATACTTATGTGATCTGATAAAACTCGTCTACAGTAAACAATGCAGGAAACAAGTCCTTGAGGCATTGTTCATTGGCTGGATCATGTTGACATATAGAACATAGAACATTTCAGTGCAGTACAGGCCCTACGGCCTCGATATTGCTCCAAAGTGTGGAATAAATCTGAGGACCACCTAACCTACATTATTCCATTTTCTTCAATATGTTGTGGTTCTGCTCGCCGAGCTGGAAGTTTTCGCTGCAAACGTTTCGTTCCCTGGCTAGGGAACATCATCAGTGCTGTTGGAGCCTCGTGTGAAGCGCTGCTTTGATGTTTCTTCCGGTATTTATATTGGTTTGTTCTTGCCGCTTCCGGGTGTCAGTTTCAGCTGCAGTGATTTGTATGTGGGGTCCAGGTCGATGTGTCTGTTGATGGATGTTCTTGCCGTTTCCGGGTGTCAGTTTCAGCTGTAGTGGTTTGTATATGGTGTCCAGGTCAATGTGTCTGTTGATGGAGTTTGGGGATGAATGCCATGCTTCTAGGAATTCTCTGGCTGTTCTCTGTCTGGCTTGTCCTATGATAGTGGTGTTTTCCCAGTCAAATTCATGTTGCTGGTTGTCTGAGTGTATGGCTACTAGAGATAGCTGGTCGTGTCGTTTTGTGTGCAGTCCTTGCATGGTATTTTGTAAACTACGTTAGTTTGGCTCATGCTGGGTATTGGGTCCTTTGTTCTAGTGAGTTGTTGTCTGAGCGTGGATGTTGGCTTGTGTGCTGTTATGAGTCCTAAGGGTCGCAGTAGTCTGGCTGTCAGTTCTGAGATGCTCCTGACGTATGGTAGAGTGGCTAGTCCTTTTGGTTGTGGCATGTCCTCGTTCCTCGGTCTATCTCTTAGGCATCTGGTGATAAAGTTGTGTGGGTATCCGTTTTTGGCGAATACCTTGTATAGATGTTCCTCTTCCTCTTTTCGCAGTTCTGGTGTACTGCAGTGTGTTGTGGCTCTTTTGAATAGTGTCCTGATGCAGCTTCGTTTGTGTGTGTTGGGGTGGTTACTTTCATAGTTTAAGACTTGGTCTGTGTGTGTTGGTTTCCTGTGTACCCTTGTGGTGAATTCTCCTTTGGGTGTTCTCTCTACTAACACGTCTAGCAATGGGAGTTGGCTATCTTTTTCCTCTTCTCGTTTGAATCGGATTCCTGTGAGTGTGGCGTTGATGATTCGGTGTGTTTTTTCTATATCTGTGTTTTTGATGATTACAAAGGTGTCATCAACATATCTGATCCAGAGTTTGGGTTGGATTTGTGTTATGGCTCTATGTTCTAACCTTTGCATAACTGCCTCTGCTATGAGTCCCGAGATTGGTGATCCCATGGGTGTTCCGTTGATTTGTTCGTATATCTGATATGTTGATATAGAAAAAACAGGAAACCAACACACACAGACCAAGTCTTAAACTATGAAAGTAACCACCCCAACACACACAAACGAAGCTGCATCAGGACACTATTCAAAAGGGCCACAACACACTGCAGTACACCAGAACTGCGAAAAGAGGAAGAGGAACATCTATACAAGGTATTCGCCAAAAACGGATACCCACACAACTTTATCACCAGATGCCTAAGAGATAGACCGAGGAACGAGGACATGCCACAACCAAAAGGACTAGCCACTCTACCATACGTCAGGAGCGTCTCAGAACTGACAGCCAGACTACTGCGACCCTTAGGACTCATAACGGCACACAAGCCAACATCCACGCTCAGACAACAACTCACTAGAACAAAGGACCCAATACCCAGCATGAGCCAAACTAACGTAGTTTACAAAATACCATGCAAGGACTGCACAAAACACTATATAGGACAAACAGGAAAACAGCTAACAATCCGCATCCATGAACATCAGCTAGCCACAAAACGACACGACCAGCTATCTCTAGTAGCCATACACTCAGACAACCAGCAACATGAATTTGACTGGGAAAACACCACTATCATAGGACAAGCCAGACAGAGAACAGCCAGAGAATTCCGAGAAGCATGGCATTCATCCCCAAACTCCATCAACAGGCACATTGACCTGGACACCATATACAAACCACTACAGCTGAAACTGACACCCGGAAACGGCAAGAACATCCATCAACAGACACATCGACCTGGACCCCACATACAAATCACTGCAGCTGAAACTGACACCCGGAAGCGGCAAGAACAAACCAATATAAATACCGGAAGAAACATCAAAGCAGCGCTTCACACGAGGCTCCAACAGCACTGATGATGTTCCCTAGCCAGGGAACGAAACGTTTGCAGCAAAAACTTCCAGCTCGGCGAGCAGAACCACAACAACGGATACCCGAGCTACAAATCTTCAATCAGATTTCATCAATATATTCATCCAAGAACATTTAAATTTCCTTATTTTTGGCGAGTCTACTACTGTTGTAGCCGGGGCGTTCTACGCCCCAGTCCTCTCTCACTAACGGAACTCCCTCTGACATCTATCCTATAACAATCACTCCTCTGTTTCAAGATCTGTCTCTTCGTGCTTGCTCTCACCATAAGTGGAAAAAGGATCTCACTATCGACCCAATTTAACCTGCTGATTATCTTATATGTCTCAAGTTTCTTCTCTCTAACGAAAACAGCCTCATGTCCCTCAGGCTTTTCCATTAAAACCTTCCCTCCATACCAGGCAACACCCTTGTAATGCCCCTGTGGAACCCTTTCCTAAGTTTTCATATCCTTCCTGTAACGCAGTCACCAGAAGCGTACGCAATACGCCAAGTGAAGCAGCACCAGGCATTTTAACAGCTGCAATATGATCACATGGCTCCGAAAATCAATTCCCTGCCAATAAAAGCGAACACAAAATATGCCATCATAACAACCCTATCAAAATGGGTGGCAACTTTCAGGGATTTATGTACATGGACACCGAGATTCTCTGCTGATGTACACCACCAAGACACTCACTGTTAGTCCAGCACACTGTGTGCCTGTTTTACTTCCAACGTGAATGACCACACACTTTACTGCATTAAACTCCACTTTCCACTTCTCAGCCCACTCTGCAGCTTATCTGTGTACCTCAATAACTTGCAATATCCTTTGACACCATCCACAACTCCTCCGAGCTTTGAGTCATCCGAAAATTTACTAATGCAACCTTCTACGCACTCATCCAGGTCATTTATAAAAATGACAAACGGGAGTGGCCCCAAATGGACCCTTGTTGTACACCACGAGTAATTGAACTACTCAATGAACATTTCCCATAAGGCACCGCCCACAGTCTTCTTTCAGCCAGTCAAATTCTGATCCAAAATGCTAAATCACCCTCAATCTAATTCCTCTGTATTTTGTCCAATGTCATAGCGTGGGGAAACTTATCTAACTTATCAAACACCTTACGGAAATCCACATACACCACATCAACCGCTTTTGCCTCGTCCACTTGTTTTGTCACCATCTCAAAGAATTGAATCAGGATTGTGAAGCGGGACATACCCTTACAAACCAGGTTGAGTCTTGCGAAACAATTTAATCCTTTCTTGATTATTATAAATCCTAACTGCAGGTAACACCACCACTCTACGTACTTCCACGCACAGAATCACATGCATACACTCGCGCACTTATACAGACCCTCCCCTATACACAAACAAATACGCACTCACATCTACACACATGAGCATGCAGACTCACACTTTCTCAAATGCACATACACAGATGGACACTTTCTTAAATACATGCACGCAATCACACCCTGTCAAATGCATACTCACACTCACACTGTGCCTCTCTCTCTCGCACACTCTCTCTCTCACGCTCACATGCACACACCTCTTAAACTCTCAAGCACTCTCTCTTGCACACGCATACACACAGGCAGGGAAACGGATACACACAGAATATTTCTTTCATATGGATTCTCTCTTAGACACACTCAGACACACATTCACACATAAACACACACACACACGCTCAGGAATTAATTCATTCCAAATTATTTTCTGACATATTAAAAATATTGACGTCACTTTAACCATTGATAGCTAGTTTTAAAAATGTCAACCTTTTCTTATAAAACGGTCTCATTACCTCTGTATACTACCACCCTTCGGAAGGAGCAGAGCTCCATTGCAATTTTAAATAAACTCATTGGACTATTAGCTGTGATCGTTTGATTTTTGACCATAATTTTTGAAAGACAGTGATGGAAGTTTAACTCTCTGCCATATATAATGCCAACTGTGCATTTTGCATTGCTCTCCCATGGACAGTATAAAACTTAGCAAAAGTTGTGTGAACAACTAAGAAAACCATGGAAACCCACCTTCTATCCACGGACTCCATTTATTCTTGTCATTGCCACGGAATGGTTATCAACATCATCAATGGCACATTGCTCCACGGTAATGCTCTCCTATATCTTCTTCTGTCAGGGAAGATACAGAGGCTTGAACACACAGCAACAGATTCAAGAAGAGTTTTTTCTTCCTCTTGAATACTGACGGATAACTCGCTAACTTCAACTGATGATGATTTTGTTAATGTTAACCTAGCTACGTGCCCTTCCTACGTTGTTAAAACTTCATTTTTTTCACTCCGTGAAAGAACCCAATCATCAGTACGTATTTGTTTTCTATGATCAGCCTGTGCAACCCTATGAATCAACACAAATCAAATCAAGTCAAACAATTGTGGAAGAGCAGAACCTGTTGAGAAGGCTGAGTGGCCTCTTGCTTCTTCTGTTTCCCCAACCCACGCCACTTCCGCCTATCCCTTGAATATCTGTAAAGAGTCAACAGTAAATATATTGGCAATGGAAATCTGAAGCAAACAGGATGAAGAGTCTCAACAAGTCTGGGAGCAGAGCTTTTGAGAGACAGAGAGAGAGAGAGAGAAAAAAAACGCTGTTCACTTCTCCGGTCTAGTCTCACACTTCTTCAGAATTGGAATTCAGAAATGGAATTCGAAATATGATCAGCATTTCTGTCTTACCCTGGATGCTTCCGGATTAATTAAGAGTTTGTCTAGCATTCTCCATGGTTGACCTTTCTATTAATATGAGGTCCTCAACTACCACTGCCACCGAGAGTTCATCACATTCACTTTTAGGGACGAGCTATGTCATCATCAGAGACGTGGCCAGTAAATCTATGATTTCGTCATCCTTTGATGGTCACCATCTATTCACAATGCGCTGTGCATGACCATCTGAGCATATTATATGAACACGCACAGAGTTTTTGTTGTCAATTATTGTACAGCAAAGGTGAACATATCCTTCAGTCAGATCAACTCCTGCGCCTATCGTGAATCAGAGGAATGCTGAGGCGTTTTCTACACTTCAGTCAAGCTGTTTGTGAATGTCGTGTCAGGCGTCAGTGACCATCGTTAGTTGATTTGAGAATGGAAGCACTGAATTCTGGCTCTAAATTTCTGTACCGCTGCCCTGCAGGATCCTTTGCAACAGACGCCTCTTCCTGAGCAGCAGTCAGCGGCCTTAACGTTATAAGTTACACGACGGCTGTAGGAAGAGTGCCTCATCTTCCGCCAACTAACCCTCCAACCACAAGGGATGAACCTAGATTTATCCAGTTTCCTCATTTCCCCTCCCCCACCTTGTCTCTCGAACTCAGCACCGCCTTCCTAAACTGAAATCTTCTTCCTGACCTCTCCACCCCCACCCCCACTCCGGCCTATCACCCTCACCTTGACCTCCTTCCAGCTATCGCATTTCCAACGCCCCTCCCCCAAATCCCTCCTCCCTACCTTTTATCTTAGCTTGCTGGACAGACTTTCCTCATTCCTGAAGAAGGGCTCATGCCCGAAACGTAGATTCTCCTGCTCTTTGGATGCTGCTGACCTGCTGCGCTTTTCCAGCAACACATTTTCAGCTCTGATCTCCTGCATCTGCAGTCCTCACTTTCTCCTCCTTAACGTTATAAGTACCAAGGTCGAAACACTCTTGTTCACTGGCTTAGAGTGTGTTTCTGTTTAATCAGCAGAGGGACGGGTACAGATAATTTTGCGCTGATGGTCACGTGTTACAAGGGAAAATGCTTCTGCGCCGTGATGGAATGGAATGCATTGGGAATGCAGCACAAAAAAACACAATAAAAGTGCCATTTTCCTTCTGAGTTTTTTGCTGCAAGAGGGATGGGTAAAAGTAGGCAATTTAGCCTATCAATATATTTTCGCTTTTCAGTGAGACCTTGGCAGATCTCTTGATCCTCAAGTGCAGTTTCCTGCTGTTTTCCAATAACATCATTCCACTTGCTGATTAAAACTCAATTTGTCTCAGCTTTGATCTTACTGACCGAGCAAGCCTCAATCGCCCTCTGTAGTAAATAAATCTGCAGGTTCACTACCCTATGAGAGAAATAATATCTTCCATATTTGTGCCTTAAGTTGGCCATCCCTTTTGATGTCCCCACCATCAAGATCTCGCACAATGTGAAACAACCTCTCCACATTCACACTGTGAAATCAGTTAGTAATACCATATATTTCCATAAACCTGTCTCTTATTCATCTACAGCCCAACAAATACAGTTCAAAATATTTGTCGTCTCCTCGTAAGGTAGTCTTTCCAGCAATCAGCAAAGTGAAATTTCCCTGGACTTTCTCAAAGACAGTATCTCTTTCCTTACAAATGGGGTCAAAGTTGTTCACAGTAATCCAGTTGCAGTCTCATTCGAACATCGTATTGATTTACAATGTCCTCCCTACTTTTGAACTCTATTCCCTTTGAAATACAGGCCAACACAACATTTGCCTTTCCTATTCTCTTCTGAATCTTGAACACTGATTTTGTTTTTGCAATTCATGTACGAGTATTCGCAAATCTTCATTCTGTAGCTTCCTGAAGTATTTATTATTCTAAATAATATGCATCTCCTCAATACATCCTGCAAAATTACTTGAGCTTGCATTGCCCCCATTAGATTTCATATAGCAATGCTTCTTCCACTCAATGAATTTCTCTAATCTCTCTGCAGACAATTTCTGTCATCCTCAATGCGTGCCTTTCTATCTATTTGTACATAATCTACCTTATATATGATATACATCACAAATAATTGTTAATCCAGAACTGATCCCTGTGAACCCTTCATTGTTTACAGGCTTCAATCCTGAAATTACACTCCTCCGTCACAACCCTGCCTTTTGTTCGATCATCACTCGTACCTAAAGAAAAAAAGTTGACGCAGCAGTGAGCAGTTTCTTCTCTCATGACCATACTGATGGTCTTCTATATGTCCTGTTCCCAATATCTCCCCTCAACTTTGCTGAGTTTAACCCTAAGGCTTATAAACAACTGCTTCTTGAAAATATTCAATGCCTTGACCTCAACTGTCTTGTATGGCACTGAATTCCACACGTTCACCCGTCTACTGACCCTACAAGTGTTCTGTGCTCGTACATACCATTTTTCAAGAACACCGTGGGACATTTGGGATCCACCAGATCTCCGGCATGATTCCCCAGTGCGTAGGTAACATGACAGATCATAACAACTTATTATAATTTCCTCGATATCAGTGGCCCGTAATCTGTCAAGAAAGGGTAAATCTTCATTTCTATGGTATAAGTGGCACTGGAGCGAAAGGGGTTAAGCAAAACTGTACTTTTCCAATTATCAACAGTCTCTGCAGCACTAAACAGTGTCTCTGGAGACGTCCCATCTTATGTTTAAGAAACCATCATTTTCACTGGGTTGTTCCATCGTGATTGTAGGAGCATCATCTCTGTTGTTCGAGGCATCAGTGATTCTGGATCGAGAGAGAGACAGAGACAGAGGCAGAAAAACAGAGAGAGACGTGGGTTGAGACAGAAAGAGACTGAAATCAGATCTGAGAGGAAGAAACTGCAACTTCACAATAAGTGATCATAACCTAAAGAAATCAATTTGAATGTTATGGCAATGAATCAGAATCTGAGTCCAAGCGATTGGAATGTACCCAAAATGGGTCAGAATCTGAAAACAATGCACTGGAGTGCGCCAATGCATTTCAGGAGTCTATCTTGGTATCTTTTCGTACTGTCCACATCCTATGATCGCCTCTCCTTACGATCCCGAATCCAATATGTACTTTACATCATTGAAGGTTATTACTATCCCATCATTGGTTTTGTTGGAATTTCGGGTAAGTCTTTCTATCCAACCATTGACTCGAAAAGAAACTTACGTATGTATTCATGAGCTAAATTGTTCTCGCTTGCCAATTGTTCTCTCTCCAATTTCCTAAAGAACTGTCCCCTTTCACCTACATCAGGAAATTGGAACCCCTTTGCCGAAGTGAACGAGGAAATTGTTGAATTCGGTTGCGCCAATGTCATGTATCAATGCCTGTTCATCAATCTATGAACCTCCATTGCATTTGCCTTAACCAGTTAGGATTGGGAAGATCAAAGCTGTTCGCTTCCGAGCAGGATGCAACATTGTTTGCCTACCTGCAAACTGCACTCTATCTTAGCATGAGGTTGACATAGCTGTATCATGTCTTGTTTTCTAAGTTAAATATTCAAACTGAGGAAATAGTATAAAGAATAGGTCAAATGGCCATTGCAATCTCTACCAACATTTTATATCATCATAATGATCACCTAACGCATGTTCCCATTTTCGTGTTCTCCCCAAATTCTTTGATTCCTTCAGCCTAATAACCTAAAAATACTGGTCCATGAAACATTCAGAGCTTTTTTCTCAACCTCTTTCTATGGCAGAGAATTCTGTAGGTTCATGACTATCTTGGTGAATTTGTTCTTCCTCATCTTAGTTTGTGACGGGAGCATCCTTCTTGTGCTGACCATGTCTAGGCCTGTTCGAATTGTTTCTGAAATTTCTATGAGATCTCTCCCGATCCTTCCAACCTCCATATTATTCTTCTTAACTCCAGTGAAAGCAGTCCTCCCCGAGGCAGTGTCTCTTCAAACATCAACACAGTGATCACAGCAATTATTGCAATGCATTAATCTCATTTATTCTCCAAGGCTCAATTGTCACTTAGTTCAGAGACTCTATAAAACAACATCTGCGCAACTGTAAATTTAAACTCAAATCTTCATGTTTTCAGCTGGTCAAATTCGAGTTACAAAGATGCAAGTGCAAATGCTCATGTAACAGATGCCACCTTGCACCTGCATTATGTTAAATCGTCGGCGTTCTTTCACGGAGTGACAGCACCTCAATGTTAACGTTCCCGTTGTCGCTTCTGCATCTTTTGTGAAGCTCAACTTCCACATCGGTTGCACAGTTACAACATTCGTGCGCTTTTTCTTAAAATCGCTATTCATACAGACTTAACATTCAGTTTTTGTTCTATTTAAGAGTATTCCCAGTTTGGTTATGCGCTGGTAAGTTGTCAATGACACAAATGGTACAATCCAGAACCCAAATTTAAGATCAAGAAGCAAGGACTCGAACGACACAATGATATTTTCAAGTTGGAACTGAACTGGGCCATTCAGCCCCTTGGGTCTGATCTGCCGTTTTGATGTGATCATTGCTGACCTCATCTCGGTCTCAATTCCAGCTTCCTGCCCTTCTCCTTTGATTATTTTTTCATGAAAGATATGTCATTATCCTCCGGAAATTTAGTCAGTACCCTGATATCCACGACACTCTGGCGAACGGCTTTCCACAGATTCAAAACTATTGTGAGATGGAAGTCCTCCCATCGATCTTTAAAATCCGTTTCCATTTAGTCTAAAACTACGACGTCTCATTCTCGATTATGCCAAAAGGGGAGACACCCTCTCCAAATGTATTTTGTCAATCTGCTTTAGAACTTTCTAAACGTCAAATAGACATCCTGTCATTCTTCTAAACCCCAGGCAGTATGCACCTAATCCACACAAAAAACACGTCGGGAAGCAAATCCCTCATTTCTGTAATTGAGTGAATCACCTCTTACCTGTAATCAAATTCCTGTGCAAGTAAATGGAGCAAAACTGGACTCAATATTCCAGATGAGGTTTCACCAACATTTCCAAACGGTAAAGCATAATTTCAATATTTTTATACTACATTTCATCAGCAATAAATTCCAGAAACTCCATTCACCCATCTTATTACCTGCGGTCACTTCATAAAAGTGGTCACCAGTCCATGGTGTCATTGTGATATTTGAATTTGACAAAGAACTGGAAATAAAAGCTAGTCTCATGATTCCTCTGTAATTATTGGGAAGTATTTAAAAACATATTCTAGTCAATTTTACAGTAGCAACGAGAGCGCTGAGAGCGAGGAGGAGGGGGGCTGCCAGAATGTAAGTTTTCCATTTAAATACTTACCTTGGAGAATCATCAACCACCCTTTTGCCACAGCAGCGGGAGCCGTGAGATCAAGGAGCTGAGTGAGAGCAGACGAATTGCTCTCTGGAAATGTGAGTGAACTGATATATTTCGGCAGTGGACAATCCCGAGACCCTGCACATGTAGTGTTTCCCTACCATACTCACCTTCACTCCAAAACAAAAGTTGTCTTGGTAAGGTAAGATTTTTCTTCTTTTTATTATCGTGAGCTGATAAGAAATGTGACTTATTAAAATTATTTTATTTGTCAATTATTTGATGTTATAGTTGGGCGAAGTTAAAGTCAAGAATAAAAAGGGCAGATGATACAGATCCGTGTCACGCCCCACTTGCTCAATGTGGGAGCTCAGAGATCTGGCTGATGCAGGAAGTGTGTCCAGCTGCAGCTGTGTTAACACCACATGGTTGTTCTGGAGTTGTGGGTGGACTATTTTGGAGCAACTGTAATGCTGAAGAGTTCGTAGATAACGCATTTAGCGAATTTGCCATACTGTCGATTAGGATTGCTGAGAAAGAAAGGGAATGCTTGACAAAAAGGTAGAACAAAGAGCAGGAAGTCAGTGTCGGTGTCCCCTACGGTGATCTCCCACTAAAACAGGTTGGGGGAAGTGGCTCACTGGATTAAGGTGGCTGCAATCAGGTTCATTCCACTGTGGCTGGCTCTACTGGACAGAAGGACGGGAAAAAAGTGTGCAAGGGCGATAGTCGTCGAGGGATTCATTTATAATAGGAATAAATATGTGGTGCTGCGGCCGAAAGCAATACTTCCGAATGATATTTTAGCTTCCAAGTGCACTGCTCAGGGATATCTCAGATGGGCTGCCGGGAGGGGGAAGAACCAGCTGTCGTGGTGCACATGTGAACCAATGATTTAGGTTATAAACGAGATGAGGCAAGCAGAATGCAGGGAGTTAGGCGCCAAATTTTAAAACAAGTAGGACTCTAGAGGTAGTAATCTCGGGATTGCTGCCAGTAATCACGTGCTCATCAGTATTGAAATGCATCGAGAGGCAGGATGAATGTGTGAGTTGAGAGATGGTGCAGGGAGGACCTGTTAAGAGTTTTGGGATGTTGACTGGTTCTGGGGGATGTCGAATTATCACAATAGGAATGATCTACACCTGAGCTGAAAATGTGTTGCTGGTTAAAGCGCAGTAGGTCAGGCAGCATCCAAGGAACAGGAAATTCGACGTTTCTGGCATTAGCTCTTCATCAGGACAGGAACTAAAGTCCTAGGGGGTGCTTTTGCTCACGTTGATGGTCAGGATTTAAACCAATGTGGCAGGGGGATGAGAAGCAAATGAGGAGGTGAGTGACAGTAAGGAGGTAATAAATAAATCCTGTCAAGAACTAGATTATGAAGGCAGCATGACTAAAGGGAAGAGTGTGAGGTAGAGGGACAAACATACAGACAGATTATGGAAAGATGTAGGAGCAACAGGATGGCGGCGATTGGAGATGTCAATTTTCCAACAATGACTGGGATTCATTGTAGTTAGAGATTTAAAAGGAGCAGAATGCGTAAGGATCACCCAGTAGGGTTTTACAGAGCAGTATTCAAACAATCCAATTCGCGAAGGGACCATACTGGACCTGGCTTTAGGAATGGGCCCGGCCAATGCTTGAATTATCGGCACGGGATTAATTTAGAAACAGTGGTCACAATTCTATAAGTTTTAGAAAACCCATAAAAAAACATGAAAATAATCCAAAGGAAGAGTGCTAAATTGGGCAAGGGCAACTATAGCAAAATTCAGCAAAAGCTGAGGAATGTCGATTGGGATCAGCTGTTGGAGGGTAAATCCACATTTGACCTTTTCAAGGCTTTCAAAGAGAGCTTGATGAGAGTGCAGGACAGACATGTTCCTGTGAATATGAAGGATAGAATTCGCTATGGTTCCTTAAATGGATTTGGGAACCATAGATGACAGGTGACATTTGTCAGACTAGCTATGAGAAAAAAAAGGGTCTTACATAAGATCTCGACGAAGTTTAGGGAGATATATCGGGAATGCAGGTCAAATATGAAACGAGAAATTAAGAGGGCTAAAAGTAGTCATGAAATATCTTTAGCAGAGTTGAGGAAAATCCAAAAGCCTATCACGCGAACATAATGAGCAAGAGAGTAACTGAAGAAAAAACAAAGGAAGGAAGTTATGCGTGAAATCAGGGAAAATGGGTGATATTCTCAATGAGTACTTTGTGTCAACATTCACAAGGAATGGGACATGACGGATGCTGAGTTATGTGATTGATGCTTGGTAACTTTACGTGAAGTCGCCATAACGGGGGAATTGTGTTAGATGTTCTGAAGGCATTAAGGTGGCAAGTCCTCAGATCTGGATGGGATCTGTCCCGTGTTAACGAAGCAAACGAGAGAAGCCTTAACATCTATATTTGCAGCATTATTGAACACTCGTGGGATGCTGGGGGTTTGCAGAATTGCTAATTTTGTCGACTTGTTTAAAAGGATTCGCAAGAATAATCCCCATAATTATAGACCGGTTGATATCAGTGGTTGCGAAGCTGTTGGAGAAGGTACTGGCGATGATGCTGAGGAATAGGTTCCATTAATATTTTGAAGATAATTGACATTTCATTGATAGTCATTATGGTTTTGTGCAGGGAAGGTTCTTTCTTACCACCATAGTAGAATTCCTTCCTGACGTGACGAATTTGATTGATTAGGGATGGGTAGTAGTTATCATACACATAGTCTACAGTAAAGCGTTTGAAAACTTTCTATATTGTAAGCTGATTTACAGGTGGGAGTGGTGCCTTCCATTGTTGTAAATTTGTCAATTGAGTTATTAAAAGATGCATAACCTGGGATGTATCCAAACTGTGAGGGAAAGTGGTCAAAATGTCACTAGTTGAAGCACAAGAGTTGAAACAATATAGAGAAGTAAGTTGAAGTAATGAAACAGTTGAGACGAACCAGAAGCAGGTAGTGACAAGTCAGACATGTTTAGTTCAGAGAAATTCAAGGAGTTGCAGCAGAAAGATGAGAAATTGAAGGAAATACGTCAAAAGGCATACATGGAAGAAGAAAGTGAGGACAGCAGATGCTGGAGATCAGAGCTGATATTGTGTTGCTGGAAAAGAAAGCAGATCAGGCAGCATCCAAGGAGCAGGAGAATTGACGTTTCTGGCATGAGCCCTTCTTCAGGAATCAGGTTCCTGAAGAAGGGCTCATGCCCTAAACGTCGATTCTCCTGCTCCTGGATGCTGCCTGACCTGCTGCACTTTTCCAGCAACCCATTTTCAGCATACATAGAAGAAGACCCCGGCTGTATCTCAGTGAGCTACTAACACAAACATAATGTCTTCATGAGGAAATGGAATCCATCACATATTCAGACGGATGAGAACTGGGAAGAGGTGAATCAAGTCGTATTGCCAATGGATTATAGTAAGCAGGTCTTTCCGGTGGCGCATGGATAACCAGTCGGGGTCATTTACCAACGAGAACCAAAAGAAATCAAGCTAAAATACAAAAACATGCTTTTACTGGCTGGGACTACACAAGGATGTATTTGAATTTTGCCAGACAAGTCATACGTGCCACTTGATTGGAAAACCACAGGCACTAATGAAAACTGAGTCACGATTAGAGTGGTGTGCAGCGTCCGTGTTGATTCGGTCGCCGAGATAGAAGAGCAAATGTCTAGGAAAGGGAGGGAGGAGTCTGAGATGGTCCAGGTAAATTTGAGTTCGGGTGGAAGGTGTTGGTAAAGTGGATGAACTGTTCAACCTCCTCGCGGGAGCACGAGGCAGCGCCGATATAGTCATCGATGTAGCAGAGGAAAAGGTGGGGGGTGGTGCCAATGTAGCTGCGGAAGATGGACTGTTCCACATATCCTATGAAGAGGCAGGCATAGCTGGGGCCCGTGCCCATGGCTACTCCTTTGGTTTGGAGGAAGTGGGAGAATTGGAAAGAGAAGTTGTTCAGGGTGAGGACCAGTTCAGTCAGTAGAAGGAGGGTGTCAGTGGAAGGGTACTGGTTGGTACGGCGGGAAAAGAAGAAGCGGAGGGCTTTGAGTCCTTCGTGATGGGGGATAGAAATGGAAAGGTCTAGGAAGGGGAGGGAGGAGTCTGAGACGGGGTGCTAGGAAAGTACAGCAGTTCAGAGAGCATCTGAGGAGCAGGAAAATAGAAGATTCAGGCAAAAGCCCTTCACCTTCTTGATGTAGGGTTTTTGCCCAATACGTCGATATTCGTGCTCCTCAGATGCTGCCTGACCTGCTGTGCTTTTCCAGCACCATTCTAATCTTGACTCTGATATTTAGTATCTGCAGGCATCACTTTCACCTCGTAATGAAACCTGCACCAGTAATAACCATTCCAGCATTTCAGGGCCATTTTACAAGGGTTTTCATTTATTGTATAAGACTCGTACCTAAATCAGTAAGTGTGCTTCTTCATTTGTTAAAAAGAATGGATGTGTCCATTATTGTTCCAGAGTTCATGTCAGACGCAATATAATAGCTAAAAAGATTGTGGAGGATTCACTCAGATTTTTCACGAGATGTGCACTACCCACAGAGGTGCAATCAGATTAAGGGTCAAACTGTACTTCAAAATTATTCAAGGAAGTTATGAACAGAGTAAGAATTTTAAAAATCAAACCAACTGCGTATCATCCAGAATCGTAGGGAGCACGAGAAAGATGGCATCAGACGTTAAAGACCATGTTGATGACTGAGAGTTAAGACTATCAACATGGTTGCATATGGGAATTGCGCTATCCGCCATTTTGCGATTATGGATGCATCAAATGAATCGACCAAATTCAGTCCAACTAAATTAGGTTTTGGGCATCAAGTGAGAGTACCACTAAAACTCATTAAGGAGAAATCGGTAAGTCAGAATTCAGAGACCACGTATTTTGACTCTTTGTCAGATTTTAAGGAACAATTAAATGGAGTGTCTGAGTTTGCTAGTCATCATTGAAAGTTATCACAGCAGATCATGAAACGAAAAGCAAACAAGAAATGAAACAAACTCACAATTTTGCTATAACAGATAAGCTTTTTGTGTTACTTTTAGTGGTAGGTGAACCTTTAACGGCAACGTTTGGTGGATCTTATCAAGTCAAAAGAAATTTGAGTGAGGTGATCGAATTGGTAATGAGTGCAGGCAAAAGAAAAACTCACAGAATGTGTCTTGCGAATTAATTTAACAGTTATTTTGCTCGTGAAGAAAAGGAAAAGGCGACTGCATTTTTTAAAAACATAGAATAAAGAAACAAGTTCAGTGGATTATAAATTGGAAATTCCTCAGATTAAATTGAACAATAAGGAAGTTGTTAAAAACTGGGATAAATTATGGAATTCACTTATGGAGGAAATTTGAAATATCTGAAGGCATTATTACTTTCGTGTAGGGATATATGTCGAAATAAGCTGGGGACTACCAGTCTAATTATCCATTTCTTCAGATATTGGACATGTTGTTCCCATTAAGCAGCATCCTGACAGCTTACGACTCTAAACTTGGCACAGGTTCAAAAGGAGACTGAACGCATGCTGGCAGACGATATTATCCAATTGAATTGCAGTGAATGGAGCTTTGCCATTTTAGTGATGTCAAAATAGACAGTATCCAATTGCATTGTGTCGACTATCGCACAGTCAATTCAAATACAAAGGTTGACACATATGCATCTTCGCGTCTAGAAGACTGTGTTGAAAAAGTGAAAGTTATATCTGTAAGTTGGATTTCCTCAGAGGAAAAACGAAAATAATTTTGTCCAAACGAACAAAGGCAATTTAGGCTTTCATAACGCCTAATGGACAGTTTCAGTTTAAAGTCACGCTGTTCACTAAGACTAATGAGAAAGTAGATGATTTTGTATCGAAAGGCCGATCAAGAGTCTAAACGGTAGTGCTCAACATGAAGTCAGCAACATTATTTATAGAGAATAATATTGAAGATGCTTGACAGCAAATCTAAAGCCAGGGTCTTCGATTAAACTGAAAGAATTTCCTTAGAAGGAAAATAACTTTCTTCCAAACGACATCACAAGCACAAATGCAAAGCGTATGACTAATAACTTATCTCTCCTGCCGGGTTTAAGTGAAATATGAGGATCATTAAATGCACAAATCCAATGCAAGGAGATTTAATAGAATGAGGATTCAATTTCATGCAAGTATGGGTTCTGGACATCACCTATGCCTCCACTCCCCACAAAAAAACTACACAATGTTTCGCTCAAACAGTGTATGTGTCAAACGGATGATGGTGTGCATCATCCATAGAAACATCATACACATCTGGAAGTTTACACTTTTCCATCATACATCCCAATTCCGCTTCATTCCATGCCAGCAATTTGTTTGAGGGAAAGCTCAGATGATGCCCATCTCACAAGAATTTGAAATGCTCAAGGTGTCTGACACGATCCTCAACCATGGACTATATGGAGGTAGAACATACACCAAGACAGGCTTGAATGAGCAATTGAGTGAACTCAGATAAAGGTTAAACAGGTAAGTTCCATCACTAGTTGCAAATGAAATTAGACATCTTTGAAAAGCATACAGAACAGGACCATCCTAGACAGAAATGGTGGACAAAATGTGTAGGATACGGTGTTGAACATTAATGAACCCACCTGAGGAAAACATATCTCAACTCAAGATAGTATCTCACTTAGTAATCGGAGTGGAACTATTATTGAATCTGACATGAGGAGTAAACGCAAACATTGGAATTTCCAGATGGGTTGCAAAGTTGTAGCTATTGGTGTCAGCCTTTCTTTTCATATATTTATTGAGCTCAAATTTAGGCATTTCTGTGGTGAGGTTCTAACTCATAACCACAGAAAATTTGTGCTTTATAAGATCATGCAACCAGCGGATATACGAACGAGGGTAGACTGCTCAGGTCTTCAAACTAGCCCTCATATTAAATAGGCTAAACTTCCTCACGTCAACTTGCCTGAATTCTCCCATTAACCACGACATCTTTACTGATTGGAAATCTATCTGTCACATCACGGCACTGTCCCCCGAACCTCTCCATGATAATGAGATTCAAATTTGAACACACGTACCAGCATTTTCAAGAATAGCTCCTTCTCTGCCGTTACTTGGATGACGAAAAGTTTCTAATTTCAATTCATGTTGATGTCGTTCACCTATTCCTTGCCTCACGCATGCTCTGTGTAATGCAACCTGTACGCCTTATTCTGTCACTTTTTTCACCTGTGATGTCCATGTCCTTGTTTCCAATGGTCTGCCTTCACTGTTTTCAAGCAAAGTTTTCACTGTACGTGACAATACATCAACTCAAATTAGATCAAAGACTCAACACTCTAGGAAGAAATCCCTCCTCAGTTATTAATCCGTTGTTCCGAGAGGCTGCCCAGTTGTCTTTGACTCTCCTATGAAATGGAAAATACTCTTTATATTTTCAGGGTCACGCCACTTATGAATATTTTTTCTTTCATTGAGATAACCACACATTTTTGTAAACTCCACTGAGCAAGCTTTCAACCTGCTTAGTTTATTTTCTTAACAGTACAGTGCCTTCATACCAGCAACAACCCAAGTGAATTTCTCTGAGCTACCCCAATGAAATTATATCTTTCCTTGATTGAATGATGAGGTCACACGTCCATTAAAAGAACCAATGCCCCATTGAGTCCAGTGGGGACATATTTCAGGCAGACGTGTAATGAAACTTACACAGTTTTTAACAAGTGTGAGGACAACCTGATATATATTTTCATTAATACCTTTAATCCGCACTCCAATTTCACTTGCTTATATTCCACACTCTGTTAACCATCCACAACACACTACTCCCCATTTACCACATGAACCCCGTTCAGCACCACGCCATGCTTGGCTCGTTTGTTATTACATATATTACTTCTTCTCATCTCCCACCCATTCATTCAACCTCAGTTCTGCAAACCCTCTCATTCCAATTCTACGTATTTCGTTTCCTGCCCCCGTTCTGTATCTTTTTCTACAGATGAAAGTTGCCTGACACTGCACAGATCACATCCTGCATCATGCCTAAAATTAATTCTGCATAAACGATACTCTGCACTTTGGAAGAAAGATACACAAAGTCGCATTCTGATGGACACCAAACTCTAAAGGAGCTAGTTCGATAATTGAAATGCGTTTAAATAAAAGCTTTACTCAGAGAAAATGTTTCAAAGTTGTCATTTTGTCCCTCATTTGCTACTTAATCTGATAAATAGTGTACAGGGAGATAATAATGCATTTTTCAGTTGTTCCCTAAATACCCTCTGGGTTGCTGCATAAATCCATGGGTTTAGAGAGGAGCTAAAATACCTCAAGAGAGCTGCAACTTCAGTGGCGATGTAGCCTGGGTCTGTGCGATCGCCTCGGTAATAAGTAGTGTTTGTCAGTTTGGTCGTTACTAATGTCACAGCATGTGTTAACCACAACAATATGAAGCTGCTTGAAATAGCGAAGAGCAAGATAACGGATTTCTTTCGATTCTGCATCTCAGAATCAATCTGATTCTCACGGGTATGGTTGTGGATTCTTCTTCTGGATCGACTGCTCAGCACAATCTTTCTGATTGTTAAAGAGTTAAATGTGGCAATCAAAATGAAAGGGAACCAAATGAGGGAAGCGCTGTGAAACCACACAAATGTTTTACCAAAATTTGAGGAGAAGAAAGATGCCTTTGCCTGGCATCCCCATTGTATTTTATTAATTGTTATCTCAGGATCAAATGAAAGCAAAATTGGGATGTCTTTCAAAAAGACCAGGAGAACGAGAATTGTAATAACTATAACCGCTGTTCTTTCAGTACAGTACTTTGTCTTAAAATTCTGACAGCATATCACCACAAATCGGTCGAACGTAAAGAAAACAGTGAACCAAACAGAACAATCAAGCGTAACACCTGTCATGTAAATAATGAATTTACAAACGGAGGTCTGTGACAGGAATGAAGTTGGAAAGTGATAACTGAAAATATAGTATATCAAAACATTATTGAGCATGACCAGTAGATCTGCTGTTGCCATGGCCACCATATAGACAGTAATACACTTCGAAAGAGCGCAGTTTCCTCGAAAAAGAACCACAATTGTCAGCAGGTTCGCTGTAAGAAACGGAAACAGATAGTAATGTTCCATTATCTGTTGAAGATTGCACAGCAAATGTTCACCCTATCAGTGTGAATGTAAACTAACGTGTAGAAAGATGATTTGTTTTAAAGCAATTACCTTGGAAACATGAGTAAAGGTCTATTACAAACCTGGCTTTTCAAAAGGAACTGAGTGGCAAGCAATGCGACTAATTTATTCTACTAAACGTTCAAAAGCAATGCAACACAGTCTGATTAAATTACGAGTAAACTGCAAAATAAGATTTGGCCAAATAATACAAATATCTACTAACAGTTCAAATAAAACAAAAATAGCTGCCGATAGTAGAAATCTAAAACTGAGACAGAAATTACTTCAAAGAGTCTATAGTTCAGAAACGTTACCTCAGTTCTTCTTTTCACAGTTGCTGCCAGCAATTTTCCAGCAATGTCTGCGCTGGCAACTGTTATTTGTGACTTTGTATAAATATGTTGCATTATTCTACATTTCGAGCGAGAAAGAAGAGAGACAGTTCATGTACGATAGCAATACAAAATAAAGTAACTCACCAGGCACACCAATGGCTGCCAAAATCGGATAGTAAATTTCTTTCATCAACAGAATTCCTGGCTGTTCCATTTTCAGTTATAGTATGAAAATTGTGTCACAGCTGAAGGACTGATGCACGGTTGAGGCAGTGAAAGTCATCATCCATTTATACATACCTCAAGTCTCCTGTGACACACTCATTACTAACACTATTTACAATTGTTCAAGTCATATGCTGGGATCAGTTTAATTTGGGTTCAATGACAATGACATCTACCTAATACATTAAAAACAAATATCCAGTGACGTGCAATGCATTTTAAGCAGGGAATTCACGACCTACCGGCATTTTGGTTCAATGTACGACAACTAGATGCAGTGATTCAAGAAGGCAGCTTGTCAAAGGTAAACAGGATTGGCTAATAATGCTGGTGAACCAGCGACGCCCAAGTGCAACAAATGAATTTTAGAGATGTATAAACCAATTAACAACGGCTCCATCAGTTTGTTCTTAGTTATAAAAAAAGACATTCAGTGTGATCAACAGAACTATCAAGCACAATTTGCTCACGAAACATCCTCCTCACTGGTACTCATTTGAGTTCGCCACAGCTACCTAGTTTATTTTCTTACAAACGCCTTGGTTTAAACTTGGTCAAACGAACTAACCAGAGAGGATTTGTCATTCAGGTTGCATTTATCCATGAGAATTCTTAGTTAACCCATGGAAAACATTGGGGTCTATGGGGAAAAAAAGGGTACTACTCGATAAATATTGCAGATTTTTCGAGCTCTGAAGAAAGATCGCCACAAGTTTCAATTCCAATCCCAAATGAATTTTATTTTTATTTTGGAATTTATATAATCATTTAGGAAGCGGTTCAGTTCAATAATTTCTCACGGTTCCATCTCAACCATTATTCCTCTCTTTCCTTTTTGACTCGTTCCCTTTCTTTTTGCCTGTGGCTTCTCACTCTCTTCCCTGTCATCTAATTTACTGAGAGTATACAACAACATTGGAAAGCCTGAATACACTGTGTAATGAGTCTAAAGTGCTGTTTGTGCCCGCTAAGATAGAAGACTTTGTTGTGGACCACAAAAGACTATTTTGCAGGTTGGTGTGACAGTACTAGTCGGCTGCCAGAAGCGTCACTCATAAAGTCGCAGCAATATATCATTCATATCAATAACTTAGATGAAGGGAAACAACGTTGTGCCTCCAACTTAAAATACAAGACCACGTTGTGTGAGATGACTTTGGTTAAGATCAAAGCGAATGCAAACAGATATGGACGAATTCACTGTTTGGACAGATATTTACCACACGGAACATAACGTGGATTGCAGTCAGACTGCAATGGAGAATTGCAAAGTAACTCAGTGACATGTTAAAATCACACTCTATTTCCAATCTATACTTTCAGTTCCAGTCAGTATTTGTCTCTGGTGGAAGTCAGTTTTCTGACGAGAAATTATAATAACAATATGAAAGCGGAGCTTCCTACATCCCATCATACCACTTACTTTTCTATCTGTATCTTATAGATGATTGTTTTAAGAATTGCAATTGGACATTAACGTGGTGAAAGGTGGTTCACGTTCGTGGGAAGAATAGAAGAAATGAAACAGAATGCCTCTGTTCTAAATGGTGGGAAATTGTTCAATGTTTTGGTCCGTGACTTTATGATGTCAGACATTTAACATGGCCATATAGTCAATAATTCGAAGGACAAACGCTGCATGACCAGTCAGAGCTAGGAGACATTTATTACAAATGCAAAGAAATGTTGTGGTTCCCTCTCAATCAGATTTACTATTTCACAGAATATATTAGTGTTCCTTTGGAGTTCCTCCTTCACACACATAGACATAGAAATACATAGACAAAGACACACACACTCAGCCTCTCACATGCACACACGCCCACATATGCAAACATACTATCATGTTTTTGTAGGCTTTCAGTTGCTCACACACGCTGCAGACACACACATTCTCACACAGGCGCTCACTGAAAGGGCATGACAATTTCACGATGTGACCACATTTCTCAATTGTACACATACACCTCAAAAATATTCAAACACAATCTCCACTCAATGCAACTCATCCACAAACTCTCACTGGCTCAAAATCACACACATTCCTTCACAATCATCCTCACTTGCTTACAAGTACCAACAAAGCATACGTATATCTTGGAACTATTTTTTTTTAGTTGTTGAAGAATTTAATTTGTTTTTACACAACACAGCTTTTGAAGTCACAATTGGTATTTTATAACTTAATGTATTCGGGATAAATCAGATTGATACTTAGTAAAAACGCAGATAGGTTCTGAAAAAAAGACCTGCAAACTCCAACTGAGCTGTTAAACAGGCATGTGCTTTTTCATAAATTCCCTATCAATCTGGATGTTTCAAATTGGATTGTTCGCAAGGCATTGCTGAAGCACTTCATTATTTTAGGCGAGTGAGTTTAAAGACTTTCTGAAATTTGCATCTTCATGAACCAAAATTCTTTCCAGCTGAGTTATCCATATTGTGCTGATATCTTGCTGTGGCAGCTGAACTATTTGTATGGCTTATTCAGTTTAGTTTCAGTTTAATCGTGACCATCGCAAATGTTCAATTTGGTGAATCAATCAATTTTCACTTTGGTGAATGGATGAAAACGATGGTTGCATACATTATTGCTAGATCTGGTGATTGCCTGTCACGTGTGTAGTGAAGTTATTTGCCCAGTCAGGCCCAGTCTGAACATTTGAAATTTATCTGAACGTACTTTACTCGGTCATCAGTGAACATTCCCACGTTCCCACCGTCAGCAATGGGTTTATGCCAGAAACGTCGATTCTCTTACTCCTCGGCTGCTGCCTGACCTGTTGTTTTATTCCAGCAACTCACTCTCGACTCTGATCTCCAGCATCTGCAGCCCTCACTTTCTTCTAGTTGCAAGATTTTCAGTGTACTGTTAATTTTTTAGATGGTCATCCAAGTCTTAAATCCCCAAGAAGCACGACACATTTCTCTTTACCTGTTTCAACAGTTTCGATTATTCTATTGAAAATGTTTAATCATTCCAGATAATTTAAAATTCACCCTACGTTTGTGTCATTCCAATCCCACGTCTTTGAACTCTTGCTTTCCTGCTATTATTCTGGTGAATCTATGTTGTATTCCAATGGATACTGATTGCCAAGTCCCACTCTTTTTTCCCTTTGTGTAAAAAAGTGCTGTGAGAGCATTATCTCGGGTTTGCAGATTATAACACACCGAACTCTTTACTCAACTCTTGGACTCCTGCAGTTGAAATCCAGCCTGAAAATGAGTCACTGCTTTTTAGATGTTAGACTGAAGCAGGACAATATCAACTAAATCGTGTAATGTGAAACTGGATTCATGATTGGAGAAGGCTTCTGTTTGTGTCTGGAATTCTATCAGCATTCGAGAGTGGCAAATGGTTCTAACGTTGTTTTCATTGAATCGATTTTGCATTGGAGAAATGTCAGTTTGCTTGCAGAAACAGGAAGCTCTACCTGAGTTATCCAGGTAGAGACAGGAACACTGCAGGGTCATGCAAGTGTCCATTTATACTGTGTTGCGATTTCTCCACTCTGCACTATGCAGAAAATGCGAGGCGTTCCTGACTATTTGGATGATCAACAGACCAGAACATGCGTACAGCTGCACCTACACAAGAGGAGATTTCTGGAGCTTGGTACCGGGTCCGTTGTTGCTTGTGGAATATTTAAATGTAGGAGCTACGGCAAAGAAATTTACGGATAACAGCAAAATGTATATTGCGACAAATAGAAAGGAGGACAGCTGAAAACCGTTGAATGTCAATGGATTCTTCGAATGAGAAGACCTGTGGGAAATAAATTCAACCCAGAAAGGATGAGGGCTTAATTAGGCAAGGCCCGATTACTTCAAAATTAGTCAGCAACTGGGGGATGTGGATTGGGAGCAGTTCTTTTTTCTTCTTAGAAAATTAGTGTCTGGCATGTGGGCGGCTTTTAAAATCAGTTGATTAAAGTGTAGGATAGATTCTGTCGCTGTAAAACTAAAAGATAGGAAGTTTAGCATTCAGAAACCACAGATAACAAAGAATATTGTAATATTCATCAATAAGGAAAATGTAACAAACGATAGGTCTACGGAGCTACAAATTGACGAAGCTCTTGAGCAGTCTGGAGAACGTAGGAAGGAAAGTAAACGTGGAATTAGTAAGGCTAAAGGTGTTCATGAAATATCTTTGGCAAACAGGTTCAAGGAGAATCCATAGGCCTTTGCGCATATATTAGACGAAAGAGGGCAGTGAACGAAAGATAAGGCTCGTTTAAGGCAAAAGGAAAGAAATTCTGCATGGAGCCATAGAGGGTGGCAGAGATCCTCAATGAGTACTTTGAATGAGTATTCACAAAGAAGAATGACAGAACTGATTTTGAAGTATGGGATGAGTCTGCGAGTACTCTAATGTCAATATACTGAAGAAGGAAGGCTATCACAAATTCCACTAAGGTAGACAAGTCCCACGGTTAGATTGGATCGATCCCAGGTTGCTGCGAGGGGGAAGGGAAAAAGCAACTAAATTATTAGTAGATGTAGTCTTATCCTCTTTGACGGCAGGCGAGGGTCCAGAGAACTGGAGATTAGCCAGTATTGCCCCATGTTTTAGAAAGGAAGCAGGGATAATCCAGAAAATGCTCGGGCAGTGAACTTGACATCTGTGGTAGGGAAGCTCTTGCAGAAGTTACTGAGGGTCAAGATATCTGATCTTTCCAGAGAAAATGGAATAGTATGCCAGACAGCATTGTTTTTAAAGGAAAGGTCATGCCTCACCAATCTGATTGAAATGTTGTTAAGCGGAAACAAAGATAACCGATGAGGGAACGGCCGTGAATGTATTTTATATCGAGTAGTTTTTTTTGCATCAAACTGCCATGTGGACTTTAGTAAATGCAGATTTGCACAAAGACAAATCACATGAGATTCGGGGTATGTTGGCTAGCAGGATATATTGTTGCCTTTGTCACAGAAGACAGAGGTAAGTTATGGAAGTGTATTTTTAGCAACGCAACTGGTAACTGGTAGTGCTCCACAGAGATCAGTTTCTAGAATCTCTTGCTTGTAACATATGTAAATAACCTGGAGGATAATCTTAGAGGTCTGATTAGCATGTTTGCAAATAGCATAGAGATTGGTTTAGTTACTGATATTGCTGATGTTTGTGAAATGATATAAATAGATCAACAGAATATAGATAGATTACTAACTTGGTCACAGATATGTCAGATGGAATTTATTCCAGGCACATGTGAGGTGATGCAACTTGGACTATCAAATTTTGGTCTGAGTCGAACTGAAAATGGCAGAATCCTTAGCAACATTAATGGATGTGCAGGATCTGGATGTGCAGGTGCACGTTTCCTTAGAAGTGGCAACACAGCTGGCCAAGGTTTTTAACAGACTGAAGAAGGAAGTTTAGGTTATCATAAATTCCACTAAGATAAATAAGTTCCGGGTGTGGATTGGATTGATCCCAAGTTGCTGCGAGGGGGAAGGGAACACGTAACTAGATTATTAGTAGATATCGTCATATCCTCTTTGAGCGCAGGCGAGGGTCCAGAGAACTGGAGATTAGCCAATGTTGTTCACACATTTTAGAAAGGAGGCAGGGATACTCCAGAAAATGCTCGGGCAGTGCTCGGGTATGCTTGCCTTCAAAGGCTGGGACATTGAGTATGAGAGCTGACAAAGCATGTTGCAGCTGAATAAAACCCTGTCAGGTCGAATTTGTCGTATTGTGGGCTATTCTAGTCGCCACACGACCAGAAGCACGTGGAAGCTTTGGAGAGAGTGAAGAGAACATTCAACAGGATGTTGCCTAATCTCGACAGCATTTCCTAGGATAAAAGTTTGAAACGGATTGATTTCCGTGGAAAGACGGCAGCTGCGAGGAGACCTGATTGATATCTACAAACTCATGAGTGGCATAAATAGGCTGGATTGTCATGTATCTTTTTTCCAGTTTTGAAGTTTCAACTACAAGGGGGCACAGGTTCAAGCTGAGAGCAGTAAGTTAAAGAAGATGTGCAAAGGGCATTTTTCACGCAGAGAGTGATAGGAGCTTAAAAGAGTCAGTAGAAGCAGAGACTTTGGCCACATTTAAGATGTGATCGTTACATCAATAAGGAGGAAATAGCGGGGTATGGACAAAATCAGGGTAGAGAGCTTGTGCCTTAGGTCCCGTTTGGAAATTATGGTCAGCACAGTTTTCGATGACTGTGGGGCCTGTCCTGTGCTGTATTTTTCATTTGCTGTTTGTTCTTTTAAATACATGCGTGAGTACGTTATGAATTGAAGGAACATGCAAAGTGCAGGAGAACAATGCGAAATCGATCTGCATATCCATAGGTGTCTGAAGCATCAGTAGTGTTGAATAAATGAGATTGGCGGGGGTGGAATTCTCAACAGCAGGGAGGCTGGAAGAACCTACCTTAATCAGAAACAATAAAGTGAAGAGTCAGGTCAGGCCAGGACACTACAGGCTGCAGTGTATTAAAATGCATATATCTCAATGCAAGTGGGCTGAAGGGGAAGATCGATGACTTTAGGGTGTGGACAGGTAAGTGGGAGTGGAATATTATAGCCATTATAGAAATCTGCCTCAAAACGGGACACGACTGGCAGCTTAATGTAGAATTGTATCGATGCTTTTGTCAAGACAGAAGTGGCGGAAAAAGGGAAGGTGGAGTTGCATTTTTGATTTAGGCGAGTTTCACAGCATTAATCAGAAATGAAGTAACTGAAGAATTATCCAGTTTAGCTTTGTGGGAGCAGCTAAGTAAAAAGAAGGGCATGGTGATGTGATTGAAGTTGTACTGAAGGACTCAATTAGTCAACAGGAATTAGAGCAAAACACTTGCAGGGAGTTTCAGGAGACATTCAGGAGCAAGAGGGTTGTCAGAGTAATGGATTTTAATTTTCCCCAAAGAGGTCCTCCTTCCTACCCTTGCCTATGTTGTTTGTGGAGAAAGTGAGGAATGCAGATGCTGGAGATCACAGCTGAAAATGTGTTGCTGGAAAAGCGCAGCAGGTCAGGCAGCATCCAAAGAGCAGGAGAATCGACGTTTCGGGCAGGGCTCATTCCTGAAGAAGGGCTCATGCCCGAAACGTTGATTCTCCTGCTCTTTGGATGCTGCCTGACTTGGTGCGCTTTTCTAGCAACACATTTTCAGCTATGTTGTTTGTGCCAACGTAGACCACAACAACTAGATCCTCTCCCACCCGCTCCAATATCATTTGAAGCTAGTCATAGATGTCCGACACCCTGGCACCAGGTAGGTACCCCACCATGCCGGACTCCTGATCCGGCTCACAAAGGATCTGTCACCTTAATTACAGAAACCCCTATAACAACTACTTGCCTTTTTGCCTCCCACCGTTGAATGACCTTCTGTATCATGGTGCCATGGCCAGTTGACTCATCTATACAGAGAGCAAAAATCTCATACCTGTTGGACAAGGTCAAGGGCTCAGGCTCCTCCACTCCTTAACTCAGAATTCCACTACCTGCGTCACTTACAGTCACACACTTTGTTCCTGATCACAAACTAATTTGAATTACTTAATCTACTAGGTGTGACTGACTCATGAAACAAAGTGTCCAGGTAACTCTCCCCCTCCCGGATGTGCAGCAGATATTAGATTAGATTGTCTTCTGTTTCGAAACAGGCCTTTCGGCCCACCAAGTCCATACCGCCCCTCCGAACAGATACCCACCCAACCTCATTCCCCTACCCTATATTCATCCCTGACTAATGCGCCTAACACTTCACAATTTAGCATAGCCAATTCACCAGACCTGCACATCCTTGCATTGTGGTAGGAAACCGGAGTACTGCGAGGCAGCAGTGCTAACCACTGAGCCATCATGCCGCCCAGATTCCAGATCATCAATTCTGCTACTGTTCACAATGGGATCAGTTAACTCCCACACTATACAGCCCCAGCACATCACTTCTCGAGCCATCTCTACTTACTTAATTAATTTATGCAAATTAATGAGTTCAGTAATTTATTGTAATTCTCTGTCGTTTTATTCAATTAATCAATTAATAGCAAACTTTTAATCAATCACACGATACACAAGAAATGTCAACTGAAACGCCTTACCTTAGAAATACACGAAAGTCCTTGTTTTTTGTTTTGGTTAGAGGAGGAGGGCGGGTTCCAGGTTCCCAATTCTCCCAGAATCTGCACGCTTATTGCTCATTTCTTGTGACGGTTACTGCCTCCAGGCTCACAAACGTCCCTCCCCTTCTTCTGAGTTCCTGCTCATATTAGGGACATGTAAGCAACACTTGGATAAGCACATGGATGGTAGTAAAACGAAGGGTATGTAGGTCAGATGATCTTAGAGTAGGTTAAAGATCGGCACAACATCGATGGCTGAAAGGCCAGTACTCCGTTGTATTGTTCTATGTTTTATGTTCTCTATTATTTTAACTACCATCAGGCAGAAAGCCTTCAATCTCTCCATGCCCTTCAAGGGCATTGCTTTCTCCTTATTGCTGCAACCACCTTCACACTCAAAACAAACCTACATTGACATTCCAATCTTCTATAGCCATGGACTCCTCGTGATTTTTATGATTTATTACTGCAGGTCAAGCCTTTGTTATATTTGCATTTTGACCCAAGAAATTCAATTCTGTGTTTTCAGTCTCCTCAGATCTTTGTACGCCTCGAGTGTTTTTTGTTGTTTCCTCGTGTACATAGCCTCACCCTTTAAAAAGGTGTTTGCAGCTGCCAACGGTCTTCGTTCCACTTATTTTGTTCCTATATGTTTTTCTCTTTCTTTCAATTTAACTACCCTGCCTTTTCTTTTGGAAAGTTGGATCTCTCTGTTAATGCCTTGCATTTGTTCGGTTCCTGTTTCAGATTTCCCTTTTTTACTCCCCATTACAACACTCTGCGCACATATCTGACACACTTGTTCATACGCTTACACTTTCACTCTCTTTTTTTCCTGTTTCTCTTTTTTCTTAACACTATGTCTGGCTGTTGCTTTGACACAAAATTTTCAATCTGTCTTTATCTCTGTCTGTCCGGAATTAACAAGTTTGATACATCTTGCATTGAATCGCATCATCTAATTGCGCGTCTGCTAATGTTTGTCTGTGTCATTATTCCTTCATAACTGTTCCTTCATGTTCACTCGCCTTTCCCTTTGGTATCTATTTGATTCCCACTAATTGCTCTGTCAGAAACCCCTCGCCACACTTCACGCTCATCGTTTGCTTTACAAACGACCAATACAGCACAGGAATGGTTGCCATGGAAATAGTCATGTTTTAAATGTTAGAAACATCGCCTCGCATTCTTCTGAACTCAAACGATTACAGTGCGAGTCTGCTCTCGCCATTGTAAAGCAATTCATTAAATTGTGCAATAAAATCTGCCTGAAATTCTCTGCATGTCATGACATCAGTGATACGCATATATTAGAGCACATGAACCCTATATTGTTATTCCAGTGCCTTGCAGCAACAATTGATGAAACTGTAATTTCTCAATTAGTTATTTTCTTGCATAGCGACACCATGGAATCCAGAACAATGAAAGCAGATGCCTGCACGTTGCCCCACAAAGTAATCTATCCACAATTTAGTGCTACTCATTAAAATTGTCTGATTTTTTTGCAGACTCTTGCAACATTTTCAGCATTTAAGAATCTTCTTAAAATTCAGCCATGAGAACATCAAGGAAACAGATTTGTTTTGCTTGCTTAACTCATTGCCATAGAATTTAATAATTTAAATTCAGAATTTACACAACACCAGGTTACATATCAACAAGTTGATTTGAAAACAGAAGTTTCGAATAGCTGTTCTTTCATCAGCCGAATTGCAAGCTTGGTGTGTCAATTTGTGGGCGGCACGGTGGCGCAGTGGTTAGCACTGCTGCCTCACAGCGCCAGAGACCCGGGTTCAATTCCCGCCTCAGGCGACTGGTTGTGTAGAGTTTGCACGTTCTCCCCGTGTCTGCGTGGGTTTCCTCCGGGTGCTTTGGTTTCCTCCCACGGTCACAAAGATGTGCTAAATTGCCCGTAGTGTTAGGTAAGGGGTAAATATAGGGTTATGGGTGGGTTGAGCGTCAGTGTGGACTTGTTGGGCCGAAGGGCCTGCTTCCTCACTGTAAGTAATCTAATCTAAACCTGCTTGAATACAATCTGGTGCAGTGTGATGTTTGACTTTGTTTACCCTAGTCTAACCCCTCAATAATTTAAGTCCGCAGCATTGATCACCTGCTTTTTGAACTGCTACAGTCCTTGTGCTATCGGTAGACCCACAATTCGATCATGAGGGAATTGCAAGATTTTGAACCAACAACACTGAAGAAATGGTGATATATTTCCATGGCTGCGTTGCGAGTGGCTTGGATTGGAACTTGCAAGATACGATTTTCCACGTATCTACCCTTTTCTTTCTAGATGGATGTTGTTGTGGGATTGAAAGTTGTTACGTAAGGATCAGTGGTGCATATCTGCAGTTCGTCTTGTAATTAATAAATACTGCTACTACTCAGCTTTGGTAGTGGAGGAAATGGATATTTGTGGATTTGGAGTCAATCAAGCTGTCCACGGTGAACTAAATGGTACCAAATATCCGAGCGTTTTTTACTTGCACCCATCCAGGCAAGAGGCGACTATTGCACATATCCTGATTTGTGCCTTGCAGACGAGCCCAGGCATTGGGGAGTCAGAATATGAGTGACTCGCCATAGGATTGCCACTTCTGTTGTCGCCACTTTATTGGTATGCCTACTCCTATTCAGTTTCTGATCAATGGAAGCCATTAGGATAATTGGGCATTCACTGAGAGTTTTGCCATTGATTGTCAAGGGGCTGTGCAAATATTGTTTCTGACTGGAGCATATCATTGTCTGACGAGTCTGTTGTGCGAATGTTATTTACCATTTGTCAGCCCAAGCTTGAGTATTGTCAGATCTTGTGGTGTTAAAATACTCATTGCTTCTGTATCTGACGAGTTGAAAATGGTGCTGTACGTTAAGTGAAAGTCCCCACTTCTGATTTTATGATGTAGGGAACATATTTAATAAAGCAGCTGAAGATGTTTGAGCACTGGAATCTGCCTTAGCACTTCTTATTCAATTTATTTGCAGACCACCTAGTTCTGGTGGTCCTTTGTTGGTACCTGAAACACACAGCCAGCATAAATGTTAGTGTTTTTTTAGTGGTCCTCAGAGCCTCTTTTGATTCAAGTAGTTCTGGTGTCCCAGGGTGATTGATCGTGATTGATCTTTCTTGCTGAGCTTTTGTCTGTTTCAATGGCATGTTATTTTGTTGAACCTTTTCCTCTATTTCTTATGACATCACTCATTCGGCAGATGAAATAGCAGTGCTGCAAAAGCTTGTGATTTCAAATAAACCTGTTGGAATATAACTTATTATTGCGTGACTTCTAACTTTGTCCACCCAGTCCAACACAGCCAGCACTAGCACATCAATAATCAATGCTGTTATGAATCCCACCCAGCTGATAGACGAGTTTAAACCTTTTCAAATAGCTTTAGCAAATCCCCCCATCAGGATATTGGTCTCCCTTGAGTTCAGTTGAAATCTGTCACACTTGCACAGGTGATTTTTGCCTCATCGGCGACCCCAATGAAACATCTGAATTCCTGACCTCTGCAATGGTTTATCAGTTTTATATGCATCTTTCCGATTCTCCTGTTCCTACGCTCACGAGCACGTGGCACCAGAGACTCCTGCCTTTGATGTCATGTTTTTTGTTCTCCTGCCTACCACTGCAGGACCTCATCCCGTTTTCTATCTCTGTCATTGATAACAGTGTATACAACGATCTCCAACGGCTTGCGCTTTGCTTTGAGAATTTGCTGCAACTGTTTCGAGACGGACTTGGTCTGGCAAAAAGGGAGGCACACATCGTCGTGGTATCTCACTCGTTTGCACAAAAATGCCTGTCTGAGCCCAGACTAGATAGTAACCTAACTGAAATGACGCCTTGAACGGTGCCATACTCTGCTTTACAGCAGCGCCTTCGTGGTGCCAAAGACCCGTATGCTCCTGCTATTTTCTCCTAAGAGGCTATACCCCTCCCCCAACAGCATACTTATTTGAGACGAGGATAGCCACAGGAGAATTCGGCACAAGCTGCCTACATCTCCCTGCTGGTCACCCATCCACCTGATTGCATCTCCGTTGTGATCTCCGATCCATCAATCTCTGTGCCATCTGTATACTCCTCAAGCGCTTCAAACTGCTGATCCAACCGATCCATGGAGTCTAAGAGGAACCGCAGCCAGACACGCAGTAGTCGAACAAAAGTCAGGGTCATGTAATTGGAGAGGTCCTGTAGAATTCTACTGAGTGACATGACAAACCTCTAACATGAATTACCAAATGGCAGCGGGTGTCTAGTGGTAGTTGTTCTTCAGACCAGAAACCCAGGATTCAAGTCCTGCATGTACTGGATTTGTCTCACAACACGCCCGAAGAGTTTGATTCAAAATACTTACAATTTCACTTCTCCATGGCTGAGTTCTCTCACTTTCTTCATTCCTCAGAGCGTCTTTTGATGTAGCAGCAATGCCACGATCTCATGATCGGATGGCGCAATTTCAAGTCTCACCGGCTCCTAGAGGTGTGGCATGGAACACTGAGCTGGCCAAGTTTGGAAATATTTTCACCTACAGAAGCAACTGGGAAAATAAACGCGATGTTGACGCTTCTTGCGTTTGAAAAGAGCAATTTTTTGAAAACTCTTTCAATAATCTTGCCAAGAAGGCTGTGGACAGATTTGGGTGAGATCATTTCAAAAGGAAAATGTTCATTTTTAATTCCTGATGAGTAGCGTTTGATTGATGAGCAAAAAGTGAACACATTTGTGTTTGTGCTCAATGAAGATCAAACAATTCCGACATGATCTGATTGAAACATAGATTAGAGCTAGGTGGCAAGATATTCGAGAGACTAAAATATTTTATAGACTGTTTTCTAACTTGAAACGTTAATGGAAAGATGGCTCGTCTGCTGGAGGAGGGGAGTTTTGGAACGTGTTTCTCCACAATATCCTTTCAAGCCCAATCAGCACTCTGCTCCCCACTCCCATTGCCAGTAGAGTCTGGGTCACTCGCTATCTTCCCGTCTGAGAGAGACAGACTTTGGATCGACTGGCGGAGTCAACTGTAATAGGAAAATGACTGGTAAGTAGTCACAGCCGTTTTCATCACATATTATTTCGGAATTATCAGCGTCACTGAGAGTCAGAAATATGCAAGCATGATGTTTCATTTCGAAGCAATCATTCCTTGGTTGTTTCAAACGACACTTCCCTCTGACGAATTATTCCAAATATTCACTTAATGAAACCAGACATTTCAGATTCAGGAAAACAGGAAATGTGAATCACAAATACATTGCTGGCACTTATCGTTCAAGGACTGAAACATGAGGGCTGGGAATTGTTACCGCAACTGTGATAGATACTCATGAAACTGAGCCTGAGCTACTTCATACAATTCTCATCATCTTACTTGAAAAATAATGTTACTTCTTTGGGGGAAATTCAGAGGAAGTTCACCAGGTCAATTAAGATTTAAGTGCTTGTCTTGTGACGAATGATTGAGCAGTTTGGCATATAGTCTTTATGGAGTTTGTAGAATGACAGTAGAACTAATTGACGTGGACAAGATGCTAAAGATGATTGACAAAAAAGATGTCTAAGAGTTATTTCCATAGGAGGGACAATCTAAACTGAGAGATCTTAGTTTGAGTACAAGTGACAGGTAAGGTGGTTATAATTTTCATAAAGTGTTATGAATCTGTGGACGTCACTGTTCTGGAGTATGTAAAATGACGGGACATTGAACAAATTGACTTGTATAGATAGATTTTTAATCAGTAATGAACGAAAGGGTTCTGGAGGGCTGATAAGAAAGTGGACTTGAGGCCAGAATGAGATCAGCCTTGGTCATATAATATGGTGGAATCAGATTCCTGGAGCTAAATGACATTGCAATTCTCCGAGTTATTATTCTGTTACCAAAAGATGATCTGTAAAACCTCGAAAGTGCTTTTATTTTTTCTAATGACAGTAAAGGATTTTAGGGTTATCCATAGTTATCAAGAACTGTTGTTTTATGTTGGATTCTCTCCTTGATTTGTTTTTCGCCTCACTTCCGACATTGAAAAATTTGTATGAAGGGTTTCTTCAGCATATTTGTCATCTACTGTCTGAAATTACTCATTGTCGCGATTTGTGGACTCAAGTGTGAGTGCAGCAACTCAGGAACTTCAGCATGAGCTCAATTCTGAACATAATCGTCGATCTACACAGATCGGAAAACTAAATCATACATCTACGTCTAGACAGAATAAATCATTAATGTTGACCATAACAAGTTAATTTTGGCAGAATAGCCATGAGTAAAATTATGGATTTCCATTTACTGTCCACCTCTGCGCCATTGTGACTTTGCTTACTGCTCGAAATTCAAGCTGGTCTGCGGGATTTGCTGCTCACTAAAATGTGCCTGACTGTGAAGGTGTTGCGGTGTAAAATCAGTGGGAATGGAGAAGAAACTCGACCGTTATCCAGAGTAGAAAGCTCTGAGCATTATCTAATGCAACATAAAACCAAGGGAAGTTCATGAGTTGACAGTTACTCATGAACGCAAAGTACCAGAAAACATCTCTTAAGCTGCCAACTGTGGTCAAGGGTTCCTTACACCACGGACGCCATCTTCTCAATATTTACCTTTGTGCTTCCGGTAATAAGTAATTGAATTGAAGTGAATTGAATTGAAGTGAATTGAATTGATTGTCACGTGTACCGAGGCACAGTGAAAAGCTTTGTCTTGCGAGCAACACAGGCAGACCACAGAGTGAATGAGCATAGATAAGTAATTAATAGGTAAATAGTGGCAAAAACAAAAATACAGGTACAGGCAAATGTTTGTTGGTCCATTCAGTATTCTAACAACAGTTGTACAGAAACAGCTTTGGAACTGGCTGGTGCGTGGAGACTGGGGCGTGAAGGCTTCTGTACCTTCTCCCTAGTGGTAAAGGTTGTAGAAAAACATTGCCCGGGTGGGATAGATCTTTGAGAATGCTAGCTGCCTTTCCTTCACAGTGAATCTGGTGGTTGGATTCTATAGATGAGAGGTTGAACTTTGTGATTGTCCGGGCTGACAATCACTCTCTGTAACCGTCTGCGATCTTGAATGGTACAGTTGCCATAACAGGTAATGATACATCAAGATATAATGCTCTCGATGGCACACCTATGAAAATTGGCAAGGATATTCGCCGTCATGCCAAATTTCCTCAGCTGCCTGAGGAAGAAGAGATATTGTTGGGCCTTTGTAACCAGTGCGCCCACATGAAGAGTCCAAGAAAGCTTATTATTAATTATCACTCCCAGGAGCTTCACAAACTCCATTTGTTCCACGTCTGTGCTGTTAATGTGTAGGGGGGAGGGGGGGGGGGGCATGATTAATGTTCCGCTGAAAGTCAATAACGAGTTATTTGGATTTGCCCGCATTGAGAGCTGGGTTTTTGTCAGTGCACCATGTTTCCAGGTCTTCCATCTCCCATCTGAGATTCTTCGCCATCTGAGACTCGACGGCAATGGCGGTGTCATCAGCAACTTGTAAATAGCATTAGTCTGGTATTTGACGACGCAGTCATAAGTGAGTATAAGTGAGTACAGTAGTGGGATAAGTACGCACCCCTGGGGGCTCCAGTGTTGAGTGTTATGAGGATGAAATATTGTCCCCAATCTTCACTGACTGTAGCCTGTGGGTCAGGAAACTGATGATCCAGTTGCAGAGAGTGAGGCTTAGTCCAAGACCACTAAGTTTAGTAATCAGTCTCGAGGGGATAATAGCGTTGAAGGCTGGAACGTAGTCAAAGAGTAGAATTCCTACGTCGCTGTTCTTGGTGTCAAGATGTTCTAGGGTGTGCAAGAGATATGGCAGCTGACGTGGATCTGTTGGTCAAATAGGCAAATTGAAGTTGAAGATCCTAATGAAGGGCTTTTGCCCGAAGCGTCAATTTTTCTACTCCTCGGATGTTGAATGACCTGCTGTGCTTTTCCAGCATTGAGATTTAGAACGAAACGTTTAAAATTATGAGGGGGATACATAAGATGGAAGAAAGTTGTTTCCACTGTCACATGAAATTACAAATACCGGAATGGGCCTCAAAAGAAGAGAAAGCAGATTTACGACTGAGTTGAAAAAGAACTTCTTCACCCATAGTGTTGTGAACTGATGGATTTCCTTGCCCAGTGAAACAGTTGACACTATATGGTTTAGCGTTTTAAAGGAAAAGCTAGGTAGCTTTTTGTACAGTAGGGGAATTAAGGGTTAAGGTGTGCGAGCCGGTAAGGTTGGGCGGGGGGTGGGGGCGTCGTTGAGGCTACACAAAGATAACCCAGGATCTTATTGAATGGCGAAAAAGGCTCGGTGGGGCAAATGTCCTACTTCTGTTTCTCTTTCTTTTGTTTTTATTTAGGTTTGAGACAGGGTGGATTCTCAATCAGGAACAAATCGTGGGGAGAAAATTGAATGTGACAGAAGTCAGATCAGCCTTGATCCTAGTGAATGGTAGAACAGGCTTGAGGGAATGAATTACCCACTTCTCGTTTATCTCTCATTGGATTATTGATGTTTTTTGAGCAAAATAAAAATCATTGATTTCTGTCCAGCTCGTGCACAGCAGAAAACCTCATACTAGCAGACCATAACCCGATTGATTACAGCATTCCAGTAATTTACCTTTGTCATATCTCCTCTAAATCACTTATGTTAAATATATGCCCCTTATACATTGATCCCTGTATCAAAAAGGGAATAGCACTTTCTGTCTACCCTATCTAGTCAGCAAGAGTGTCAACCCAAGCAGAGCTGAATGGATCAGAAAGCATCAGGGGTAGCCTGGGATTGCAAATATCAAATTCAAACAGTTGTGGTGAGATTTGAACACAGGCCCTCAGAATATCATCTAATTCCAATGATTAAAAAGTCATTGTCACCCACAGAAACATGGATGAGATCGGCTGGGAAATGTCAGGGGAAAAAAGCAAACATTTATTGTCTTTCTGTTGATTAATCGAAATCAGTACATGAATACAGGCAGTCTTTCATTCCAGTTAACGTTTTCCTCTTATAATGAAATGATATTTTCAATTGTCTTTGGTGAAGACAATATTCCTCGTGTGGGTGGTTATTAACTACACATTACTTTGTGTATCCATTTAAAAGGCCTCCTCTCTGGCTATTCCACTATAAATACAAGAAGCAGGCAGATCAGGATTTGGAAACGGTGGCTGATTTTCTTTGGGGTTCTGGTGCTGACGTATCCCAACAGGAGTGATGAAGTCGTAGAAGCCAGGATTTCATTCGGAGATTTGTGAGCCTGCCAGCATATGATCTTTGACACCATCATAAGGATGAGAGTCGGCCATGTAGAGACACAAAGCCTGGGATTCCATCAAGTGCAACAAGACTGATCTGTGCAATTCTACACACATGGAGTAGTGGAAGATTAGGACAATTTTTCTCAAAGGGCAAAGGACCTGGAAAATTTGGTATTTTAAATCGGAGACAGCTTCTTCCCTCCTTACGTAAAGGTATTAAGGGATATATGCGAATTGCAATCATATGGAGTGAGGCCACATGATCTCATTGACTTTGTGCAACAGTCGCAGAGACTGAATGGCCCACTGATGTTCTGATGTTTCGACTGTTGCATCAACCCTTAGTTCTGTGACTTTTCGAACCTGAGAATGTGGAAAGACTGCCATCTCAAACAGGAAATTATTTAACTTTGCTTCAATTAACCAAGGTAAGCTGAAATCGTTGGTTTCCACACGAGGTTTATTTCTAAGGACTGCAGATGCTGGAGATTCGAGTCGGGAGTGTGGTTCGGGAAAAGCACAGCTGGTCCAACAACATCCGAGGAGCAGGAATATCGACGTTTTGGGCAAAAGCCCTTCATCAGCCCTCATCAGACCAAGAAACTTGGTTTCAAGCGCTGTCTACACGACAGGGGTGTTCAAACATGTTTGAACTAGGTTGATTGAAAGAAAAACACGACAGGGACGACTATTATCCTCAAAGCGTAACTTTGCACTTCCCATCCACTTGGGATACTTCAGAGACTCTTCATTCATGAAGTGCCGCATTTGCAACTTCTTCCATTGCCTTTCTCCTCAACATGCTAATTTCCTCCAGATTAAATACAGATTCCAGAAAGAATCAATCGATTCTGCTCTGACCGTTTGCAAAGAATTCCAACCTAGAACCTATTCCCTCAACCTCCCATTCATCCTGCATACCTTTAGATTGTTGGAAGAAACCGGAGCACTCAGCAGAAATTCACACGGACACGGCGACACGGCGAGAACATGCAAACGCCACACAGATAGGCACAGGGAATTGAAACCAGGTCCCTGATGCTGTGCACGCCATTGTGCCACTGTGCCTTTTGGACATCTACGATACTCTAGATCTCTCCGTCATCTGTAGTCCAAGAGTTAGTCACTGGTATTTCTGTGTATCTATTTAACTGTCCGAGGCCAGGTTTATGGGATTCACTCCTTGATACATTCAGAACACTTTCACATGCTCTAAAAAGCAAGTACAATCCGGAAGCGCTTCAGTCAGCTGTTCTTACTCTCTGCTGAAGTGTGAAGTGCCGCTGTGGTCCACAGAAACCAGGATTCGATTACCCTCAAACAGACCGTCCCCAAGAGTAGCCTTTGTATCGTTTTGTCGGAGAGGCTAAGGCCATAAGGAATATGAGGTAAATTAAGCCATTCATCACATCGGGTTTACTCCACCATTCAATCAATATTAAGTAGTTTGTCAAATCCATTCCCCCGTTTTCTCCCCATAAATCGTGATCCCCTTGATACTCAAAAACCTATCTATCTCTGTTTTAAATATATTCAATGTCCTGGCCTCCGTAGCCTTTTATGGCAACGAATCACATCGACCGACCACTGTTTGGCTGAACAGGTTTCTCCTTAACCCCGTTCTAAAATGTCACCCATTTACTGGAAAGGTGTGACCTCGGGTCCTCCTTTCTCCAACCAATCGAAACATCTTGCCAGCATCTACTCTGTCCACGCCATTTTGTATTCGTAATGTTTCAATTGGATCCCTCCCCTCCTTCTTCTCAACTACATCGAGTATAAACCCAGGGTCCTCAAACTTTCCTCATAGTTTTAAGCTTTTCATTCCTGGGGCCATTTTCATCAAATACCTCACATACGCTCCAAGGCCAGTCAGTTTTTCCTGAGATGTGGTGCGTAAAACTGAACCCAATGCTCCTAATATGGTTTGACAAAGTCTCAGAAGTGCATTCCTGCTTTTATATTCAAATCCACTCAAAATACCATTCTAATATTTGCCTTCCTAATTACTGTCTCGAACTCTATAGTTACGTTGAGAGAATTCTAGACTATAACTCTTTGAATTTCAGACTTTTGAATTTAGAAAATGGTCCACACCTCTATTCTTCCTACCAAAGAGCATGACTTAACACTTTCCCACGCTGTGCCCCATCTGCCACTTACTTGCCCGCACTCCTAACATGTTCAAATGCTTCTGCAGCTTCCCACCTTCTCAGTTCTACCTGTCCCTTTACTTATATTTGTACCGTCTCATACCTTAGACAATGTATTGCAGTTTTAGGCAGCTACACAATAGTTGGGAGCATGCTTATAAGTTGTTTTTCCAAGTTTAACACTTATTTTCTATTATATTTTACTTTCATTAGATTTAAGTCACTCCATGAAAATAAGTGTGAATATTCTTTCACCTAGGTTTGTAATGTATAAAGTGAAAAGATATATTGCCAACACTGAGCATTATATAACAACACTTGTCAACGGCTGCCATCCTGAGAAGGACGTTTATATCTCAAATCTCTACTTTCTGCCAGACAATTACGCTTCTATCCATGCTAGATCCTAGCCACGAACACCTAAAGCCTTTATCTTACTCGGTAGACTCTTTAGAAGCACCTTGTCAAAAGCCTTCTTGAATTCCAGAAAGGTAGCATGCATTGGCTGACTTTAGTCTAACATTCTCGTTACTTATTCAAAGAGTTCCTGAAGATTTGCCAGTCATGACTTCTTCTTGATGAAACCATGCTGACTTTCCCGTGTTTTAACATAACTTTCAAGTTTTCAGAAATCTCACCCTTATCACTGGATTCTTATCGACGACCCAGGTTAAGCTAATCAGTCTGTAATTTTCCATGTTTTGGCTTACTGAATTTTTTAACCTTGAGTGTCACTTCAACTATTTCCCTGCCCTCTGGGGCCTTCGTTGCTTCTAACAATTCCTGAAAGATCACCACTAATGCCTCTACTACCTCTTCAGCCATGTCCCTTAGAACTCTGGTTGTCCATCTGCTTCAGATGATTTGCCATCTTCAGGACTTTCAGTTCATCTAGCGCCTTGTCCTTGGTGGTGGCCACAATACTCAGCTCTGCCATCTCACTTCCGTGATTTTTTTTGGGTGGTATCTCACCCGTGGCAAGCAATGATGCAAACATTTCAGCCAGGGATCCGAAAATTCTTTGCACTCCTTTTCTAGTGTTCTTGGATTTTTCTGGACAGGATCAGGAGTTTTCTCCAATATCATACCTTCAAATTAATTCAAGACCACTTGTATATGACCACCAAATTCCCCAAGTTCACAAAGCCTCGTGTCTTGCTCCATGGCCAGCAGAGAGGAGAAATATTTATTGACATAATTGCCCATCTACTATGGTTCTGCGCATACATGCCCACTTTGGTCCTTGAGGGGTGGCATTCTGTCTGTAGTTATTCCTTTTCATTTAATGTATTTAAATAATTCTTTGGATTCACCCTTATATTCTCGGCCAAGATATCTCGTGCCCGGTTTTCACCCCCACCCCCTAATTTCCTCCTTAATTGAACTCGAGCATTCCCTGTGTACATGCGGGAATTCCGTTCATCACAGCTGCCCGTACTTGAGCTAGGACTCCTTCTCAATTTTGAACAAAGCCTCAGTATCTCATGGGCTCCCTGCTGCTGCCAATCCTGCCTGTGAAAGGGTGAACCTCACAGGAGTATACAGACTTTGAACTCTAGCTATCTCACTTTTAAAGGCCTACCACTTACCCAATATCCTTTGCTTGCAAACAAACTATTCCAATCAAACCGTGCAATCTCTTGTCTTCTGCGTCAAAATTCGCCTTTCCATGATCTATCACTTAAACCTGTAAACCAGTTTTGTCCCTCTCCGTCACTAGATTAAAACTGAGAAAACTATGGTCACTCCCCCTTCTTTACCTCTGTCGCCTGTTCAGTCCTGTTTCCTAGGGGTAGTCGAGTTTTGCCACTTTCCAGTAAGGATCCTCGTTATACAGCTTGAGGAAACTTTCCTGAACGCATTTGAAACGTTTCACCCCACCTAAGCCGCTAATGCTCTGGCAGTTCCTGTCTATGTTAGAAAACTTAAAATTCCTTACTATGACAATGCTATTGCTCCTGCCAATCTCCCCACTCTCAATGCATATTCGTTCTTCTAATTCCTGTTGACTATTTGGGGTCCTGTAATACAAACCCAATTATGTCACCATGCCTTTTTTATTTCGTAGCTCCACCGACAAATCCTCACTGGATGATGCTTTAGTTACCCATCTCTGATTATTGCTGTGATGCTCATCCAACTCCCCCTGCGTTCCATTCACTACATCTGACTCGCCAAAAGCACCTGCACCCCAGCACATCACGCTGCCAGTACCGCCTATTCTTGAGAATGTTTCTGTCATAGCTAAAATATATTTGTCCCACATACTTATCCACATCCTCAGCTCACCAGCCTGACCTGTCCTCTTGCATTGAAAAAAAAATCAATTTAATTCAACAGGCATTCCTTGTTCCTTGACGTCTTCATATATGTAGATAATTGGAATGCAGGCTAGGTGTCAGATGTCTCTGGGAGAGCACTTTGGTGACGGTGATCACAACTCCCTGACCTTTACGTTAGTCATGTAAAGGGTTAGGTGCAGGCGGTTTGGGAGAGTACTTAACTGAGGAGGGTGGAATCACATTGCCTTTAGGCAGGAAGTAGAGCACCCAACTTAGGAACAGACGGTCTCAGGGAAATGCACAACAGAGTTGTGGAGATTGTTTAGATCGCATTTGTTGATACTGAAGGATAGGTTTGTCCAAATGAAGCAAGAAAGGGATGGTAGCGTGAATCTTTCGTGACACCGAGTTAAGACGAAGAAGGGAGCTTACTTGAGAATTGCCAGTTGATGTGCTGAATGGAGGGCATGTCTTTTGAAGAACGGTTGAGGGCGCTCGATCATTGAAGAAACATTGAAGAGATCATTAAGAGGTGATGTGATAGAGGTGTAGACAATTATCAAGAGGGGACAGAATTTCAAGATTTCAAGTTTAGGGAAGATGCAGAGGTCGGTTCTTTACAAAGAGAATCATAGGTTCGTGGAATGCACTGCCAGCAGTACTGATAAAGTCAGAAACATTAGGCTCACTTCAGCGAGTCTTCGATAGGTGCATGAATGATTGTAAAATGTAGGCTGTGTCGGTTAGTTTGAATTAATGTGCCATACTATTCGATGTTCTGCATGGGAGTATTGCCAGAGCAACGAGGGCTTGATTCACATCAAATATTTCTGATTCCATAAATTCTCTGCAGACTGAGGATAACAAGAGGCAAGTTGGCACTCTCAACTGAAATGTCACCACTCAATCATCAACTCCAACTTTTGCCTGACGATCAGAGTCTTTTGAACATGAAAACCACCACTCGTTTAGAATAAGATCCCTTTCATTCTCTTCAACGCATCTCAGCGTCTTGTTCTAACCCTCCAATCGTGCAGATCTCTCTCAACTGTAACCCTCCGACGATACAGAACTTACTCAATATTGACCCTCTAACAGTGCCCACTCCCTCAGCACTGACCCTTCAACAGTGCGGTGCTTCCTCAGCGCTGACTCTCCGTTCGTGCATTGTTCCCTCAGCGCTGACCTCCGACCGTGTTGGACTCCCTCGGTGCTTACCATGAAAAAGGACAACTTCCCTTCAGTCTTTTCAGAAAGCCCCACTCAATGTCCTGCTGTGGGTAAAGTGGATGCAGACAGCAGGTGAATGTCAGTACCGAGATAATTTTTTTCTGAAGACTCTCCACAGTCGAACTGTTGAAGCTATGTGACACCATAAGCCTGGCGACAGTGTCCTTTGACACGACTTGATTCGATATCACCTCCAAGAAACCCGATAACTGGGCATGGCTTCTCCCATAATTTCAGCTAGTGCTCAGGTGGATCCAACAGCCATAAATCCGGAGGCTGAGGTTGCTTCTCCGTATCTCCCCTGGCTCGTAGCCATCCATCAATCAGACCACACTGTCAGTTTGGTGCACTGCTCCTCTCTTCACATCCTTCAGATATCCTCACATTGGGAGATCTGCACACATTATGCTTATGATTATGATTTCAATGGAGACTTTGGGAGAATTCTGATTTATAGGAATTGTCTGAAGGAACATTCAGTTTCCAGGGAGTATCGTAAAACCTGTGATTTTGTAGCATGCCAATGTTCGTCTTCTGACCAGACTGAGATACAGCAATCAAGCCGTTGGAAAATCCGGATTATTCGTCTGAAGATATAGATTGGAACTGGTGAACGTTTGGCGGTCAGTCTCTAACGAGTTCGCTCAGAAGATTTCGATTTTCTGAAATCATAGATTCACACAAAGAGGATTAGATTTCTCCAAACCTCAGACCTTGCAGCCCCGAGACCAGCCCTCAACCTCATGCAGATGACACCAAGATCAGTCAGGATGGCTCTCAATGGATAGAAAGTCTTGATGGAACTGGGCTATTAAGTTCTGGGTGGAACAAGGTGCGCAGACAGAGATACAATCCTGCTTCTCGATCCAACTCGAGTGTGAAATGTATTCTGAGGTTGGTCAGACCTCCGAATGAGACCATCACCATCTCCACTTCGGCGATTATGGGGTTGCCTCAAGGCTAGGGCTCCAAGAACCAACAGCAGAGCATTTCTCACCTTTCCTGAGCACTTTCGAGACATGATAACGTGACTGCAATGCATTCCCTATTTCAGCGAATATGGGGTGGCGTTCTGAGTGAATCAACACCAGAGCTGATTGTGAACTTGGTTCTCCATGATTCTGATTAAATGGTCAGTTGACTCGTTGACACTTAACTTCAAATAGTGATGATAATATTAATCTTGCCGAGTGCACGCCCTGGGCAGTGTAGACTGTATGCCTTTCTCTGTTCAAGTCTTTTATTTAACCATCTGTATTTCTTTGCTTACTTTGATCTGTGTGTATTGCTTGCAACGTTTTTTCACTGTGCTAATGTACACCTGACAATAATTCAAATCAAATCTAATCTAATCAAATCAATATTATATACATTCAAAGGTCATACAATCCCCCAAGCAGGATTTTTGTTCACTAATATTATCAAAGAAACAGGATTTGTATAATTAATGATTGCGATTACGTTCATATGTGTACGTGTGTGTGTGGTTTTGACATGAATAAAAATTGAATGCACTTTAACTTTGCCTCAGTCCTGACATGTAGACTCTGACTAGCTGGCGAACAATGTGGAAATCATTGCATTTAGGTATCTGCTGCTGGCACTGCTATCACTGACAATGGTAAAGTGCGACCAAAGCATTTTGTGCCAATTGGCTAGATTCATAATTGAACAACCTATCGAAAATTCTGAGCAAAAGGTGAAAGTTATTCTGCCTTTTAAATCTATCCTGCGCCTTAATAATGTAATACCCAATTCCTATCATCGTAATATCAGTGCCTTGTGCTGCTGTAACCCTTCTACCACTTTGCAAATGGAAACATGCCAATCTCGGTTTTCGACCTTGTAAGCATTTGAACATTATACTTTGTTTTTTGATTAAATATCCTCCACCCACTTTCTACAAAGCAACCAAGATGAGTGTTCTCATATCACCTATCCATACACCATCCCCTGGTAGTATATTGCATTAAGAATATCCCGAAGTTGAAACTGCCGCTCAGTAATTAGCTCTGTCAACTTCTACAGTACTGAAATGAAACATCTTCATGATAGCTGTATTCATCAGTCCTCTTGCTCAGTGTGATGTTTTAATGACAGAGATGAGCAGTTTGTTTTATGAAGAGAGATTAAGCAGTTTGGACCTGTTCTCTCTGGGGTTCAAAAGAATGAGGGGAGATCTAATCGAGGGGTATATCACAAAAGGGAAATGACAAATATGGGATGGACAGGATGTTTTGTCAAGTGGGGGCCATCTAGATAATTTTACCACAGTGTAGCAGGTTTAACACAAAGATGAGGAGGAATTATATACTTCACAGTGGCAAACATCTGTGGCATTCACTCCCCCAGATTGTAGTAGATGCTAGGACATTAGTAAATTTGAGGAGCAGAGAGGCAAATTTTTAAGTTCGAATGGATTTAAGGGTAATGGACACGAGAAGCAAATTGGACTTGAGGCCGAGATGAGATTAGTCATGATCGTATCAAATGGTGGAGCCGACTCAAGGGACTGAATGGCCTCCGCATTTTCATAACTCATATATTCTTGCAAGTATCTATTGGCAATGAAGTACATGCAGACCTCAACTTAGGCCCGGAGCTTGCCAGGGCATGCAACTTGGATAAATGGCAAGAAGCGGGAGTAAATCAAATAGCAAAATTATTGAATACATTGAGAAGAGAACAACTTTGTACCCTCTCTTTTCAATAAGGGAGAAATCCCTGTTCCAGTCACACCCCAAGTCCCGCCCTCACTGCCATATCTCTCCCTGTTGTGTAAACGGGGTGCACGATTTGTGAGGTGTGGATCTTCGAAACTATACCTTGCTCGTTAATAATTAATCGATTTTTACAATCGATTCAAAAAACTTCGTGCCTTTCGTTCAGGTCGATGAAGATACAAATATATTATCGTGCAAAACTGCTGATTGCAAATGATCTAATGTCCCTTGTTGACTGTCACTTGTGGCCTTTGCCTCATTTTACTTAATGAATTTTTCTGGCGAAATTGAAAGTTTGTAAACTGAAAACTACAACAATGGAGAAAGGTTTTTCATGGGAGTATGACTATCTCTGCAAATTATGACAGAATACCATTAGTATCTCGGATTAGTTTATCTCTTCAGATATTCCAGCACATTTTCTAGCCCATTCTCACAATCGTGGGTGCGTCTGGTAAGTTTCTCTATCCAACTATCCATTCTATATTTCAGATCTAGAGGCATCTGAAGTCGAGCATTTTATGATTCTTCTAACATCTTGAGGCACTTAAGAATACTTAGGAAGAGTACTCGGCTCTTCAGTCCTTTGAACGTTTTACACCATTCAATTGGATGGTGACGGGTCTGTGATTTAACTCCATACCCCTTACATAAAAGGTCTATGTATCCCATATTTAAAATTAACATCTGATCCAGCATCCACTGCCGTTAACGGAAGAAAATTCCACATCTCTCCCGCCCTCCTTCCTATTATCGCTTTTAAACGTTCTTGTCCTAATTCTCGAACTATGGCGCGAGTTTCAGAATGCCAAAACAGTTGAAATCATTTATCTTTGTCTATCGTGTCGTTTTCCTATTAATAGTTCCATGGCTTTCACCAGATGATCCCTTAACCAGTATTCGAGATGAAACCGGCCTGACGTGTATAACTTCTCTTAACCCCGAACTCCTGGTACGTTCCTGTAAACATACTTTGTAATCCCACCTCCCATTCACAGCCCAAAGACCAATATATACTTGTTAAGATGTGGCTCACATTACTCCAGGTGGAGCCTGTCCTGACTTTTGCATGTCTGCAGCATAACAGCGGTATCTTTGTATTCCAGTCCTTAAAATATGAAGGTTAGCATTCTATTGGCTCTCCTGATTGCTTCCTGCGTCGGTTCCTGTCGTTATTACTGTCTATGCAAGTGACCTTTCAAATGTATTTCTGAATTCACTGTATTTAACTTCACAACACTTTAAAAAAACATGTCTATTCATTATCCATCGAAATTTTCTTAGATTGAAATCCATTTGTCAAGTGCTGTCGATTGACTTAATCTCTCAATATCTCTATGTAATTTTCTGCAATCATCCACGATTACCACAATATCGCTGAACATGTTAATCTGGTCAATTTCTCAATGCCAGGTCCTGTATCAGTGTACTGGGCTATCTTTTGGCACTGACGTTTTGGAAGAAGGACATCATTGTCTGTGTTTACTTCGCCGGTTCTTGCCAAGATTTGACAATTTCCACAATCATCACCTTTGTCTCCCCACACCCATTATCTCTGCCTTTCCTCTCTTCAGATATTTCTGTATGTGCTGATTTTCTCCAGCGACTTTTCTTTTGTTTTGTAAGTGCTTTCTTTTGGTTTTGAGAGTGGGATTTATATCATACCACTATACTGTTACAGGAGAAAATGGGTAAGCAATAAAGAGGTTCAATGAAAGGTTGTCTCAGACTCCGAATGATGCGAGCTGTTATTTCTACAGAACTGAATATTTTCTATTTTGTAGATGAATTACCCTGACCTACTGTTTTCTGAATCACCTCAACGAAGCGCAATGCATTGACTCTTGACAATGCCCCACATTATTTGCCTATTTGATCGGTGTGCGATCATTTTGTCCAGGCAAGAGGGAGATCCAAAATAGGTGGTTTTGCATCTGCATCGTCTGACTCCAGAAGTGCCAACCTCACAGAAAAGTCGTTTCCTTCCAAATCCATTGGTTCAATGGGGGTGAGCCAGACGACCATTCTCAGAGAAGCCTTCTCATTATGATAGTTACGTTAAAAAGAAACTCCAGGTGATTCCCATCTACCCTCCCCCCACCCCTCACCTCCCCACCCCCCCCGACAAATAATAGCTCTGTCCTTTTCCATGTTAAACATTGGTGTTAAATGCATTGAAAGAAACCAACACTCTTGATCATTCTAGTTTTTGTACTTGAATCTCCATCACTAAGCAAGTCTCAGCAACTCCAGGACTGGTCACACTCATAGAGGCCTCATAGCCAAAGGTTATAGCGAGAAAACGAACAGAAGAGGAAAATGCTCTTGACCAACTTCTTACAGATCTTCCTGCCTCAAATCCGTCTGCTCCATCATCGTTGGCAGGAATGAACACTATTCCATCCTGGTGGAGTTAAAATGTTGTCTTCACACTAAAGGCGTATTGTTCGGTGCAGTCATTGCACCAAATGGGAGACATTCAGAACAGATCTGGAAGGTCCAATCTGGGCATCCAATTGGCACCATAGGAGTTTGGTTTAATCACAATCTCTCAAATCACGATTTGTGATATTCCTCCTGCACTATCCTCTCAGAACATCCTACATTTATTTTCGAAACTCTGATAATTCACCTTGTCTTGGCTTTGGAAAGTGATCTCTGAGGAGGCTGGTGAATTTCTGTAGCCCGTCATTTACACTGTGCACAATTTTGTTACTGAATGTCCATGATGATGGGAGTCAATGTTTGAGAATTAAAGCATTAAATCTTTCTTCTGTACAAAGTTACTACCAGACTTGCTGCGTTTCTCTACCAATATCTCATTTTGTTAATCTGTCAGGCTGAAGGCCAAGGTTTCAATGTAATTTTACTCTAGACTTGTGTCATAACATATCCAACTGATGGCGGGTCCTTATCAGTGGATGATGATGTGAGTCAAAGATGTGGGCCCCCAAAAAGAGCCAACAGTCATCAATTGACCAGCATCTGGACTCTGAAACCAAGGGCCAATGCAGCAGGTATTGAAAGGCCATCCCGAACGAACTCCAAGCTCTTACAGCAAGGGGTAAACCCTCCCCCACCTCCACCCCCACAAATTTAAGCCTGTCACGCAGAAATAATTTAACCGATGCTGCTATTGTTGTGGAGAAAATATAGAGTATCACCAGGAGACTCAGAGAGTTCTTCAAGAAGTAGGTCTGCTATTTGCAAACAACACCCATGACAGTGAGAAATCAGATTCTCGAATGACCACGAGCCGCAGGGTTCGTGGATTTTTATATTACTTTTATCATGTTTCTCTTAGCTTATCAGCATGTCCAGCTATTAATCAAAGTACCTCACTCTAGCTACACAATAAACCAGTGATGTTAGTTCCCATCATCCCTTTAGTTGTACATTCTACTTAATGTTATTCTAGTTTTACGATTAGATATTTATTTCCAACTCTGCTACAGTGATCTTCAATTCCAAACTAACCTGTCATGGGAGATACTTAGCTATTCCAACCATTAAAGTAGTCTCCTGTCTCAAGCTGCCTCCAGTAACTATTAATTAGATATTTAAATGTCAACTCCCAAATATTTATTGTCCCAATCCTGTCATAATAGCACATAACAGAGAAGCTTGCATTCTGGGCGGCACGGTGGCATAGTGGTTAGCGCTGTTGCCTCAAAGCGCTAGAGGCCAAGATTCAATTCCTTCCTCAGGTGACTCTCTGTGTGGAGTTTTGCACATTCTCCCCGTGTCTGCGTGGGTTTTCTCCCACAATCTAAAAATGTGCAGCTTAGGTGAATTGGCCATGCTAAATTGCCCGTACTATTAGGTGAAGAGGGAAATGGGTCTGTGTGGATTGCTCTTCGGCGGGTCGGTATGGACTTGTTGGGCCGAAAGGCCTGTTTCCCCACTGTAAGTAATCTCATCTCGTCATTGTAACCTTTCAGCCATAACCTTACTCTGCTTATTGGTGGAAGAACATTTCACTATTCTTATCCCATCTTGCTTTCCACAGACCACAGATTGCCAGTGGTCTTCATGCTTTAACCCTTCCCATGCTTTCATGTTCTTTATTTTCCATACTATCTGTTAAAATTCGAGAGGCAAAGAGATATCCCAAAAGTCACTATTTAATGCACAAAACATTTAAGAACTTTTTAAGTCTAATATAAAATATTAACTGACAACTACTTACAACTCCTTTCTCCCAACTGTCGTTTATTTTCCCTTAAATGATACAAGTCCAATAAAACCACAAGTTAAGATTTATGAATAAATTCAAATTTCAAATCAGCCAGTTTTGAATCTTCTCTTTGCATCTTCCTCTGTTATTTTTCCCTTCTTCTTATGGATTTCTGTTTCACAGGACATTGATAGATAAAGGTACCTTTAAGACAGTTGTTCTGCGGGCAGTCTGCACATGTTGGTGGCTTACGACTTATCCACCAACTGTTCAACTTTCCATGGTCTTATGCACCAAAACATTGAATAATTTCTTTGGCCTTAATATTGGCAAAAGACTGAATTCAACCTTGGTTGAAATTTGTTTTTTGGGGGTATAATTTAAACTGATTAGCCGAATTTGCATTTGAATTTGTCTTTTGTCTCATAGCAATCCTGCCAGTGCTAGCTGTTCTGACCAAACGTTACATTTTTGCCTTGTTCTGGACTCTCTGTGCCAATCTAAGTCCTTGCTAGCATTTGCACTGTCTGAAAGGTACAGTATCCCTTATCTTCATGACAGCATCCATTCTTTCTATGTGGGTTAGCATAACCTTGGCGTGTTTTGGCCAATCTCTCTGAATTCAACAACGGCACATTTGCTTCAAACCCTCACTATGTTTTGTGCTGTTGGATTGAGGAAGGAATCATTGGGAGAGAATGTGGCACCAGATGCCACTTGCAGAGAATTACAGCCAGAGCTCGATCCATGTTCTCAGAGTGGACTGAAGGAGGCAGTGCTCATCGTGAGCACTAAAGTTGTATCAACCATGGTAGATCTGGTGTCTTTGCTAATTGTCAACACTTCCTTTAGCCAATGTTTAAGATTTGCACACAGAATGGCATCAGTGAAACGAATTATATAATCATGACCATCATGACGTATTGATATATGGGATTTTGCTGTACATCCATCTCTTCCACTCTACTAACAGTTTCATGCCTCGCCAGTAATTCATTGTTGTCTCAAGGCTCAGAAAGAGAGTTTCCCTTTCACCCTTTATGTCCCTGCTCTTGGTTTTCTGCTTTCTCCTGATCTCCTTCATTCGTTCCTTCTTCATCTGTTTGTTTCTCTCTTTCTCTCCTGATCTACCTCTAAGTACCACCATAGCCATCTGTATCTATAATCAGATCCCTCTCCCTAAACTTCACACCCTCTTTCCTTCTTTCACCGTCTGAACACTCTCTCTTTCTATTTCTCGAAACCATGTCTTTTTTCTTCATCCTCCTGCCTTTTGCGGTTTCACAAGTTGTAAGCAGTAGTAGCCAGATTGGTGTTAATATTACTGGTACAGGGACACAACGGGAAAGGGTAAAGGCAAACAGAGCATTAGTGATAGGAGACTCGATAGGTATGGGGAACAGGCAGGACATTCTGTGACCGCAAAAGGATGGTTTGTTGCTTCACAGCCTCCAGGGTCCAGGATGTCTCGGAGCGGCTGCATAACCTTCTCATGGAGGAGGAGCAAGAAAAAAGATCATTGTGCAAGTTGGCACAAATGATACAGATAGAAATATGGATGAGGCACTGCAGAGTGATCATAGAGATCTAGGACAAAAAAAGTAAAAGCCTGGATATTATTGGTCAGAATCTCTGAATTAATTCCAGTGCCAGATGTTAGTGAAGGAAAAGGAACAGTAGGATGTGCCAGATGAATGATTGGCCAAAGTATTGGTGCAAGAGGCATGGATTCAGATTTTTCGTCAATGGGATCTTTTCTGGGGCAGAGGTGACCTGTTGAAGAGGGACGGGTTGCAGCTGAACTGGAGGGAGACCAATATATAGGCGGCCAGGTTTGCTAGTGCTGCAAGGAATGGTTTAAACTCATTTGGCAGTGGGTGGGATCCTCAACAGCAGTGAGGCAAGTGCAAGGCCCCAACGAGATATAGCATTCAGAAATAGTAAGTTGAAGAGTCATGTCACGCTGGAACACGAAAGGAGCAAGAAAGTCTTGTTGAATTAAATTGCATTTATTTTAATGCAAAACGGCTGACGGTAAGTTTGATGACTCAGGGAGTGGACATGTTCGTGGAAATAGAGCATTATACTCACTGCAGAAACATGGCTAAGGGAAGGACAGGACTAGCAGCTTAATGTGCGAGGATACAGGTGCTTTAGGAGGGAAAAAAAGTTGGAAGGAGGGGAGGGGGAATTCTGTATTCGTTATTAACCCTCAGAGACCCCCTTGATCCCAATGCCTGTACCTGAACCATGCATCCTCCTTTTTTTCTGGTCAAAGCCTCAATATCCCTTGTCATGTAGAGTTTCCTGTTCCTGCCAAACGTGCCATTCATCCTCACAGGAACATTTAGACCTTGAACTCTAGTTGTCTCACTTTTAAATGGCTCGAACTTGACAGACATCCCTTTTGCCTACAAACGCACTGCTCCAATCAATCCCTGCAAGCTAATTCCATCAAAGTTTGCAAAGATTTGAACCTTTTGATTAAGGCGAGTATCACAGTAGTGATTAGAGATGAAATAATCGAAGGATCATCCAGTGGATTGTTGTCGGTGGAGCTAAGAAATAGATCTGGGTGGTGACATTATTGGGGTTGTGCTACAGGCCCCCAAATAGTCAACAGGAATTAGACGAACAGCAGATGAAAGGAGAATACAGAGACTTACAGGAGCAATACACTTGTCATAGTAGAGGACGTTAATTTTCCTAACATAAAATGGGGCTGCCAGAGAGGTAAGGACTAAGATGGGGTAGAATTTCTTAAGTGTGTTCAGGAACGTTTCATCAAGCAATATATAAGGGTCTTGATCGAGAAAAGGCCAAACTCCACCTACACTTGAGAAATACAGCAGGACACGTGACGGAGGTGACAGTGGGGGTGCATTTTTTTTAACCAGTGATCACAGTTTTATTAATTTTAAAATAGCTATGCAGAGGGACAAAACTGAACCACAAGTTATAAGTTGGGTCAAGGCGAATTTTAGAGCAATTAGACAGGATTGATTGAAACAGTTCGTTTGCAGGCAAAAGGACGTCCAGGAAGTGTGGGCCATTTAAAAGTGAAATCATTGGAATTCAAGGTCTAAATATTCCTGTGAGGACAGGTTTGGCAGGAATTGGGAACTCAGGATGACAAGAGATATTGAGCTTTTGACCAAAAAAGAAGTAGGATGTATAAGCTCAAGTACAAGCATCTGGGATCAAGGGGCTATCTGAAGCTATACAGCGAGTACAGAAGATTATTGTAGAAGGAAATCCGGAAGACAAAAAGGGGCACGAGATAACATTGGCTGAGAAGATGAGGGTGAATTCAAAGAAGTACTTTAAGTACATTAAAGGAAAAATAATAACAAGCGAAAGAAGAGGACCCCCCAAGGAGCAAAGTAGACATGACTGTAGGGAATGAGCAAAGTTCTTAATGAACGTTTCGCTTCGGCATTTCCCCTGGAGAAAGACATGAAGACTTGGGAACTTGGGGAAGTTAGTCGTCATATCTTGGGGTCTTGGGTGAATTCCAGCACAGGAGGTGTTAGGTGTAATAGAATGTATGAAGGCGGATAAATCTCCTGATTCTGACCAAGCATATCATTGAGCACTTTGATAGACCAGAGAAGAAATTGTCAGGGCTCTGGCTGATAGGTTTGCATCATCGTTAGCCACGGAACAGGACCCAGAAAACTGAAAGGTAGCAAGTATTGTGGCATTATTTCAGAAAGGCAGCCGAGATAAGCCTGGGAGTACGATTAACATCTGTGCTGGGTAAGCTACTTGAGTAGACTCGAAGGAATCAGGTACACATCCATTTCGGAAGATAAGGATTGTTTAAGAGTAGTCAGCATGTCCTTATGGGTGGAAGATTATGCCTCAAAAATTTGTTAGAGTTATTTTATGAAGTGACCAGGAGATTTGATTAGGGCAGAGCGTTAGACAAATTGAGGACTGCAGATAGTGGAGATCAGAGTCAAGAGTGTGGTGCTGGAAAAGCACAGCAGCTCTGGCAGAATCCGTTTATTTAAATTTCAGTAAGGACTTTTCTAAGGTTCGACATGGTTGACGGCTCTGGAAGGTCAACGCAATAGAATCCAGAGCTAAAAATGTGTTGCGGGAAAAGCACAGCAGGTCAGGCAACATCCATGGAGCAGGAGAATCGACGTTAGGGGCATAAGCCCTTCTTCATGAATCCTGAAGAAGATTCAGGAGAATCGACGTTTCGAGCATGAGCCCTTCTTCAGGATTAACGAAGAAGGGCTCATGCTCGAAACGTCGATTCTCCTGCTCCTTGGATGCTGCCTGACCTGCTGCGCTTCTCCAACAACACATTTTCAGCTCTGATCTCCAGCACCTGCAGTCCTCACTTTCTCCGCAATAGAATCCAGGGAGAGTTGGCAAATTGGATTAAAAATTGCCTTGATGGTAGGAAGCAGAGAGTAATAGTGAAAGGATATTTGAAGGACTGGAGGCCTGTGATTAGTGAAGCACCACGTGGGTCTGTTCTAGACCCATTACAGTTTGTGATCTACATCGGTGATTTGGATGAGAATGTCCAAGGTATGATTTGTACTTTTACAAATGAGGCTAATACTGGAGGTATGTTGGACAGTGTGGAAGGTTGTCAAAAATTGAGCGGGGTAAAGGGGCTGAGAAATGACAAATTATGTTTAATGTAGATAAGTGTGAGTTCTTGTATTTTGGAAAGTCAAATCAATGAAAGAGTTCCATGGAGAATGATATGACTTTTAGGAGTGTTGTGAAAGAGAGAGATCTTGGAATTCGGGTTCAAAGTTTTCTGCAAGTAGGAAGTGTTAGGGGTTAGGGTTATGGATCGAGTTATGGTTAGCGATAGGGTTAGGTTTATAGGTAGAGTTAGGTAGTCAAGGCAGTGAAGACGTCCTTTGGCTTTTATCAGTCAGGGCACTGAATGTGGAAGTTGGTATGTTGTAGTTTTCCTCTATGTTTGTGAGGCTGCACTTGAAGTTTGTCTTCAATTTTGTTCAGCTTGCTATCGGAAGGGGGTTGTGATACTACAAAAGATTGCAGAAGAAACTGACAAGGATATTCCCAGGACTCCAGGATCCGAGTTAGGGGAAGAAATTAGACAAGCTCGCTCTTCTTTAGTGCGTAAGAAACTAAGGGAGGATCTTTTAGATGTATGTAAGCATGAGAGTATTGGATAGGGTGCAAGACAGCAGCATTTGACAGTTAGAGGGGAATAACTAAAAGAGGAACTGAGGGGCATGGAGGATGGTACACATATGAACTGAGATGCCAGCGAAGATGTTGAGGCGGGGACATAAAGAATGTTGGAAAAAGCATTTGAACAAATGCACAGATAAGAAGCGATTAGACATATGCTGGACAATTGCCAGGAAATGATATTAATGTGGATGGACATATTGCTGTAGGATTCAAGACTGGAGTCGTGCTGGTAACGCACAGCACGTCAGTCAACTTCCAAGAAGCAGGAAATCGATCAACTGCCCGAAACGTCGATTTTCCTGCTCCTTGAATTCTGCCTGACCTGCTGCACCTTTCCAGCACCAGTCCAATCTTGGCTCAAATCTCCATGACCTGCAGTTCTCACTTTCGCCTATATTGCTGCAGGACTGAATAATTCTATGTTTCTGCCTCTCCTTCCCCAACTTCCTCATACGCTACCTCTCAAAATGTGTCTCTCTGTGACCGATGTGTGCATGTTTATTTAGTTGAATTAACTACTGGACCCAGCATTTATTATCGATTGATAATTGCTCCGTGAGAAGGGCCTAATGCACTGCAGTAGGTAGACCTAGTGTTGTTAAAGAGTGAAATCCAACGTTTTGACCCAAAATATTCCCCACTCAAGATGGTGAATGGCTTGGAAGGAAACTTGCAGGTGCAGGTCCCTCACGTGTATCAACTTTCGTTGTCTTTATAATTGATTGTGGATTTTGCAAAATTCAGTAGAAGTATATTTGCTGAAGTTATACAGAGCATCTTCGCATGAGTGTATGCATGTAGATGTGGATGCGGAAAATTCCCTCTGTTTTATCTTCATATCTGGTGCCTGAGCTGTCGAGCTTCTTTCAGCAACTTCTCCATTTATTTGTTTGTTTCTGAACAGGAAATCCATTTTCAAGGATATTTGTGGTTGTGGTGTCAACTAGGTTGGCTGCTTTTGGTGGAGAGCGTCGAACCTCGCGAGTGTAGTTCGAGCGGCATCCAGGCTAGTGAGACGTATTGAAAATGTGATGTTGGAAAAACGCAGCAGGTCAGGCAGCATCCAAGGAGCAGGAGAGTCGACGTTTCTGGAATGATCTCCAGCATCTGCAGTCCTCACTTTCTCCTAGTGAGAAGTATTCCCTGAATTGAGTATCGGCTTTGACGGGAGTCAGAATTTGAGTTCTATATACAGCAGGATTCCCCGTCTCTATCATGTCCTTATGGCTACGCACGGATTTTGTGAATCTAGTTACGTTTCTCGTCAAGTTTAACTCTCATGCTCATAGTGCGGAAATTGAATGTTGGTAAAGCAGGCATTTAGAAACCCTCTCAATACTAATCCTTAAGTGGTTAATAATGAAGGAATTCAATGATGGTAATGCAATTACACGCAAAGGGGTAAGGATTATATTCCTTCTTAATGGTAATTACAGGAGGTTAGCAGTGGGGGATTCAGTAGTAGTAATGCAATGGAATGCCACATGATAATGCTGGAGTTGTCCTTTAATGGAGATGGTCATTGCTTGGTATTTGTGTGACACGGATGTTCCCTGCCAGGTTTCAGCTCAAGCTTCTCATGTCAAGTCTTTGCTGGGTTTGGTTAAATATTTGTTAAATATTTAATTAAATCTGTTCTATCGCCAGTCACCATCCTGTCTGTCACCCTTCAGTGACATTGCAAAGAATGAGTTGGCACTGAATATGAGGCGAGAGCTCATTGCCAGTTTACGGGGCCAATGCATCAGCTCGTGATTCTTCAGTGTTCTGAATCATGTGTATAGTCCATTACATATTGTGAAACATTTTGTGTAGATGGAGGCAGAGAAACCAAACATGCACGAACTCACTCTTTCAGAGAGACATGCATACTCATAAACACACATACTGAGGAACTATGATTGGAAAATGGAGCAGAAGAGGGAGGAAGGCATAGACACAACTAGTTAAATCGAGGAACACAGCAAATAGAGAAAGAGATACTAAATATTGGGTGAGAAGTGGATAGAGAGAGTACTGAGAAAGACGGGCGGAAACAGAATGCACAGAAAGACAGAATCAGTATCGAGAGAACTGAATGAGAGGGCAGTGTCATCACTGTTTGTTATCTATATCAACGATTTGGATGTTAATGTACAATGCATGATAAACAAGAATGCTGATAAAACTAAAATAATTAGGAAGGCTATTGAAAATTTCAGCAAGAACTTGATGAGCTAGACAAAGGGTCTGAGAAATGGCAAATTTTGTTTAATGTAGATAAGTGTGTGGTCTTGCATTTTGGAAAGTCAAATCAATGAAGGAGTTTCATGGAGAATGGTATGACCTTAAGGAGTGTAGTGGAAGAGAGAGATCTTGGAATTCGGTTTAAAAGCTTTATGAAAGATTGAAGGGTTAGGGTTAGCGTCATGGTTCGGGATATGGTTAGGTACACGGTTAGGTTTAGAGTTAGAGTTAGGTAGTCAAGGCAGTGAAGACGTCTTTTGGCACACTGGCCTTTATCAGACAAGGCAGTGAATATGGAGGTTGGTATGTTGCAGTTATCCTCATTGTTTCTGATGCTGCACGTGAACTTTGTTTTCAGTTTCGTTCTGCTTGCAAGGATGTTGTGTGGTCTCCAGGATCTGAGTTAGGTGGAGAGTTTAGACAGGTTCACTCTTTGTTCTTTAGTGCGCAAAAAATTGAGGGAGGATATTTTGGATGTGTATAATCATGAGTGTAGTGGATCGAGTGCAAGACAGCATTATTTGACAGTTACAGGGGAAAGGATAAAAGGGATCTGAGGGGCAGAGAGGGCGGTAAACATATGAACTCAGCTGCCAGTGAAGATGTTGAGATTGGGACATTAAGATTGTTTAAAAATAATTTGAACAAATATAAGGATAAGAAGCGATTCGAGATGTTCTGGTCAAGTGCCATGAAATGATGTTAATGTTGATGGACATATTGCTGTAAGATTCAAGATTATAGTGGTGCTGGGAACGCACAGCAGTTCAGTCAGCTTCCAAGAAGAAGGAAGTTCGAGCCCGAAACGTCGATTTTCCTGCTCCTTGAATGCTGCCTGATTGAATGCGCTTTTCCAGCACCACTCCAATCTGACACTATTCTCCAACATCTGCAGTCCTGACTTTCACCTACATTGCTGCAGAACTCTATGATTCCGAGTTTCTGCCTCTCTTTGCCAACTTCCTCATATGCTACCCCTCAAAATATCTATCCCTCTGGCCGATGCGTGCATGTTTATTTAGTTTTATTAACTGCTGGATACAGCATTTATATTCGATTCATAATTGCCCCATGACAAGACACTGCAGTAGGTAGTGTTGACCTAGTGTTGTTACAGAGTGAAATCCGAGAATTTGACCCAAAATATACCCAAGTCAAGATATTGAATATCTTGGAGGGTAACTTGCGGGTGCTGGTTCTCCCATGTATCTACTTTCGTTGTCTTTATAATTGTTTATTGTTTTGCAAAACGCACTTGAAGTATATTTGGTGGAGTTCTGCAGTGCATCTTCATATGAGGGAAGGAGTGTATGTTTGTGGATGTGGATGCGAAATATTCCCTCTGTTTTATCTTCATATCTGATGCCTGAGCTGTCGAGCATCTTTCAGCAATTTCTTTTCTTTTGTTTGTCTCTGAACAGGGAACCATATTTCAACGATATTGGTAGTTGTGGTGTCAACCAGGTTTGCTGCTTTTGGTGATTGGTGATGAGCTTCTTGAGTGTTGTTGGAGCTGCATCCAACCAGGCAAGTGAGAAGTATTCCCTGAATTGAGTCTTGCCCATGATGGATAAGCTTTGTTGGGAGTCAGAATTTGAGTTCTATACTACAGGATTCCAAGCCTCTGATATGTCCTTATGGCTACGGTACTGATTTGGTGAATCTAGTTACGTTTCTGGTCAAGCTGAACTCTCGCGTTCATAGTGAGGAAATTGAATGTTGGTAAAGCCATTGAGCATCAAGGGGCGAAGGTTAGAGACCCTCTTAATACTAATCCTTAATGTGTTAATAATGAAGGAATTCAATGATGATAATGCAATAACACACATAATTGTGAGGATTATATTCCTTCTTAATGGTAATTGCACGATGTTGGCAGGGGGAGGTTCACTATTAGTAATAGCATGAAATGTCATGTGGTAATGCTTGTATTGTCTCTTATTGGATAAGGTCATTGCCTGGTTTTTGTGTGACACGAATGTTTGCTGCCAATTTTCATCTCCTGTCAAGTCTTTGCTCGTTTTGGTTAAAGTAAAACTGTTCTGTCGCCAGTCACCATCCTGACTGTCATCCTTCAGTGAAATTGCAAAGAATGAGCTGACACTGAATATGATGCAAGAGCTCACTGTCAGTTTACTGGGCCAATGCAAAGCTCTTGATTATTCAGTGTTCTGTATCAAGTGTACAATCCATTACATATAGCGAAACATTTTGTGTAGGTGGTGGATTAGAAGCCAAACATGCACGCACTCACTCTCCCAGGATGATAGGCATACTCATATACACACATCAATGAATCATGATAGGAAAATGGAACAGAAGAGGGAGGAAAGCAGAGACACAACTAGTTAAATCGAGGAGCACAGCAAACAGAGAAAGAGATCATAATATTGTGTGAGAAGTGGAGAGGGAGAGTACTGAGAGAGACGGGAGGAAACAGAAGCAGGAAAGTTGAGCCCCTGCCGGAAAGTCGATTTCCCTGCTCCGTGAATTCTGCCTGACCTGCTGCGCTTTTCCAGCACCAGAAATATCTTGAAAGACAGACTCGATGTCGAGAGTGCATGAGAGGGGCAATTTCATTACTCTGTGTTGTCTACATCAACGATTTGGATGTTAATTTGCGATGCATGATAAACAAGATTGCTGATAACACTAAAATAGCAGGTGACATGGCCATTGAGGATGGTTATTGGAAATTTAAGCAAGAACTTGATGAGCTGGGCAGAGGGGCTGAGAAATGGCAAATTATGTTTCATGTAGATAGGTGTGAGGTCTTGCACTTTGGAAAGTCAAATCAATGAAGGAGTTCCATGGAGAATGATATGACTTTAAGGAGTGTAGTGAAAGAGAGAGATCGTGGAATTAGGGTTCAAAGTTTTCTGCAAGTGGAAAGGGTTAGGGTAAGGGTTAGGATTATGGTTTGGGTTATGATTAGGGATAGTGTTAGGTTTAGAGTTAGAGTCAGGTAGTCAAGGCATGAAGACGTCCTTTGGCACACTGACCTTTATCAGTCAGGGCATTGAATGTGCAAGTTGATATGTTATAGTTTTCCTCTATGTTTGTGAGGCTGCACTCGAAGATTGTCTTCAATTTTGTTCAGCTTGCTGTTGAAAGGGGGTTGTGAAACTAGAAAGATTGCAGATGAAATTTACAAGGATATTCCCAGGTCTCCAGGATCTGAGTTAGGGGAAGAGGTTAGACAATCTCGCTCTTCTTTAGTGCGTAAGAAACTGAGGGAAGATCTTTTAGATGTGTGTAAGCATGAGAGTATTGGATAGGGTGCAAGACAGCAGCATTGGACAGTTAGAGGGGAATAAATAAAAAGGGATCTGAGGGGCATGGAGGGCGGTACACATATGAACTTGAGATGCCAGCGAAGATGTTGAGGCGGGGACATAAGAAGGATTGAAAAAGCCTTTGAATAATTTCAGCAAGAACAAATGCATGGATAAGAAGCGATTAGACATATACTGGCCAATTGCCAGGAAATGATATTAATGTGGATGGACATATTGCTGATTAGAGTCGTGCTGGTAACGCACAGCAGGTCAGTCATCTTCCAAGAAGCAGGAAAATCGAGCTACTGCCCGAAACGTCGATTACCCGACTCCTTGAATTCTGCCTGACCTGCTGTGCTTTTCCAGCACCATTCCAATCTTGACTCAAATCTCCAAGATCTGCAGTTCTCACTTTGACCTACACTGCTGCAGGACTCTATAATTCTATGTTTCTGCCTCTCCTTCCCCAACTTCCTCATACGTTACCCCTCAAAATGTGTCTCTCTGTGACCGATGTGTGCATGTTTATTTAGTTGTATTAACTCCTGGACCCAGCATTTATTATCGATTGATAATTGACCCGTGAGAAGGGCCTAATGCACTGCAGCAGGTAGACCTAGTGTTAATAAAGAGTGAAATCCAACGTTTTAACCCAAAATATTCTCCACTCAAGATGGTGAATGGCTTGGAATGGAACTTGCAGGTGCAGGTCCCTCACGTGTATCAACTTTCGTTGTCTTTATAATTGTTTGTGGGTTTTGCAAAATTCAGTAGAAGTATATTTGCTGAAGTTATACAGAGCATCTTCGCATGAGTGTATGCATGTAGATGTGGATGCGAAACATTCCCTCTGTTTTATCTTCATATCTGATGCCTGAGATGTCGAGCTTCTTTCAGCAACCTTACCTTTTATTCGTTTGTTTCTGAACAGGAAATCCATTTTCAAGGATATTTGTGGTTGTGGTGTCAACTAGGTTGGCTGCTTTTGGTGGATACCGTCGAACGTCTCGGGTGTTGTTGGTGCGGCATCCATCCAGGCTAGTGAGAAGTATTTCCTTCATTTAGTCTCGACTTTCTGGTCGTCAGAATTTGAGTTCTATATACAGCAGGATTCCCAGTCTCTGTCATGTCCTTATGGCTACGGACTGATTTGTGAATCTAGTTATGTTTCTCGTCAAGTTTAACTCTCATGCTCATAGTGCGGAAATTGAATGTTGGTAAAGCAGATGGTTAGAAACCCTCTCAATACTAACCCTTAAGATGTTAATAATGAAGGAATTCAATGATGGTAATGCAATTACACGCAAAGGGGTAAGGATTATATTCCTTCTTAATGATAATTGCAGGAGGTTAGCAGTGGGGGATTCAGTAGTAGTAATGCTATGGAACCTCACAAGGTAATGCTTGTGTTGTCCCTTAATGGAGATGGCCATTGCTTGGTATTTCTGTGACACGGATGTTCCCTGCCAGGTTTCAGCTCAAGCTTCTCATTTCAAGTCTTTGCTGGGTTCGGTTAAATATTCACCTCTAAAGCAAAACTGTTCTGTCGCCAGTCACCATCCTGTCTGTCACCCTTCAGTGACATTGCAAAGAATGAGCTGACACTGAATATTAGGCGAGAGCTCATTGTCAGTTTACGGGGCCAATGCATAAGCTCGTGATTCTTCAGTGTTCTGAATCATGTGTGTAGTCCATTACATATTGTGAAACATTTTGTGTAGATGGAGGAGGAGAAACCAAACATGCACGCACTCACTCTTTCAGAGAGACATGCATACTCATAAACACACACACCGAGGAACCATGATTGGAAGATGGAGGAGAAGAGGGAGGGAAGCAGAGACACAACTAGTTAAATCGAGGAACACAGCAAATAGAGAAAGAGACACTAAATATTGGGTGAGAAGTGGAGAGTGAGAGTACTGAGAAAGACGGGCGGAAACAGAATACACAGAAAGACAGAATCAGTATCGAGAGAGCTGTATGAGAGGGCAGTGTCATCACTGTTTTTTATCTATATCGACGATTTGGATGTTAATGTACAATGCATGATAAACAAGAATGCTGATAAAACTAAAATAATGAAGAAGGTTATTGGAAATTTCAGCAAGAACTTGATGAGCTAGACAAAGGGTCTGAGAAATGGCAAATTATGTTTAATGTACATAAGTGTGAGGTCTTGCATTTTGGAAAGTCAAATCAATGAAGGAGTTCCATGGAGAATGGTATGACCTTAAGGAGTGTAGTGGAAGAGAGAGATCTTGGAATTCGGGTTCACAGTTTTATGAAAGATTGAAGGGTTAGGGTTAGCGTCATGGTTCGGGTTGTGGTTTGCTACAGGTTTAGGTTTAGAGTTAGAGTCAGGAGTCAAGACAATGAAGACGTCTTTTGGCACACTGGCCATTATCAGACAGGGCACTGAATATGGAAGTTGTTATGTTGCAGTTATCCTCATTGTTTCTGATGCTGCACTTGAACTTTGTTTTCAATTTCGTTCTGCTTGCAATGATATTGCCAGGTCGCCAGGATCTGATTTAGGGGGAGAGGTTAGACAGGCTCACTCTTTGTTCTTTAGTGTGCAAAAAATTGAGGGAGGATATTATAGATGTGTATAATCATGAGTGTAGTGGATCGAGTGCAAGACAGCATTATTTGACAGTTACAGGGGAAAGAATAAAAGGGATCTGAGGGGCAGAGAGGGCGGTAAACATATGAACTCAGCTGCCAGTGAAGGTGTTGAGACTGGGACATTAAGATTGTTGAAAAAGCATTTGAACAAATACAAGAATAAGAAGCGATTAGAGATGTTCTGGTCAAGTGCCCGGAATGATGTTAATGTAGATGGACATATTGCTGTAAGATTCAAGATTATAGTGGTGCCCGTAACGCACAGCAGTTCAGTCAGCTTCCAAGAAGCAGGAAGTTCGAGCCCGAAACGTCGATTTTCCTGCTCCTTGAATGCTGCCTGACTGAATGCGCTTTTCCAGCACCACTCCAATCTGACACTAATTTCCAACATCTGCAGTCCTCACCTTCGCCTACATTGCTGCAGGACTCTATGATTCCGAGTTTCTGCTTCTCTTTGCAACCTACTCATTTGATACACCTCAAAATATCTATCCCTTTCGCCGAGGTGAGCATGTTTATTTAGTTTTATTAACTCCTGGACCCAGCATTTATTTTCGATTCATAATTGCCCCATGAAAAGGCACAGCAGTAGGTAGACCTAGTGTTGTTACTGAGTGAAATCCGAGAATTTGACCCAAAATATACCCATATTGAATGTCTTGGAGGGTAACTTGCAGGTGCTGGTTCTCCCATGTATCTACTTTCGTTGTCTTTATAATTGTTTATGTGTTTTGCAAAATGCACTTGAAGTATATTTGGTGGAGTTCTGCAGTGCATCAAAATATGAGGGAAGGAGTGTATGTTTGTAGATGTGGATGCGAAACATTCCCTCTGTTTATCTTCATATCTGGTGTCTGAGCTGTCGACCGTCTTTCAGCAATTTTTTTTGTTTGTCTCTGAACAGGAAACCATTTTTCAACGATACTTGTGGTTGTGTTGTCAACCAGATTTGCTGCTTTTCGTGGATGGTATTGAGCTTCTCGAGTGTTGGTGGAGCTGCATCCAATCAGGCAATTGAGAAATATTCCCTGAATTGACTATTGCCCAATAGGCTTTGTTGGGAGTCAGAATTTGAGTTCTATATTGCAGGATTCCAAGCCTCGACATGTCCTTATAGCTACGGTACTGATTTGGTGAATCTAGTTACGTTTCTAATCAAGCTGAACTCTCACGTTCATAGTGAGGAAATTGAATGTTGGCAAAGCCATTGAGCATCAAGGGAGGAAGGTTAGAGACTCTCTCAATCCTAATCGGTAATATGTTAATAATGAAGGAATTCAATGATGGTAATGAAGTGTGAGGATTATATTCTTTTTTTAATGGTAATTGCACGATGTTGGCAGTGGGGGGTTCAATAATAGTAATAGCATGGAATGTCATCAGGAAATGCTTGTATTGTCTCTTACTGGATATGGTCATTGCCTGGTATTTGTGTGACACGAATGTTCCCTGCCAGTTTTCACCTCAAGCTTCTCCTGTCAAGCCTTTGCTCGTTTTGGTTAAAGTAGAAGTGTTCTGTTGCCAGTCACCATCCTGACTGTCACCCTTCATTGAAGTTGCAAAGAATGAGCTGACACTGAATATAAGGCAAGAGCTCACTGTCAGGTTACAGGGCCAATGCAAAGCTCTTGATTATTCAGTGTTCTGTATCAAGCGTTCAATCCATTACATATTGTGAAACATTTTGTATGGGTGGTGGATTGGAAACCAAACATGCACGCACTCACTCTCCCAGAGAGATATGCATACTCATATACACACATCGATTAACCATGATAGGAAAATGTAGAAGAAGAGGAAGGAAGGCAGAGACACAATAGTTAAAAGGCACAGCAAATAGAGAAAGAGATCCTAAATATTGTGTGAGAAGTGGAGAGGGAGAGTACTGAGAAAGACGGGAGGAAACAGAATACACAGAAAGTCAGACTCGGTGTCGAGAGTGCATGAGAGGGGCAGTCTCATTACTCTGTGTTGTCTACATCAACGGTTTGGATTTTAATGTACGATGCTTGATAAACAAGAATGCTGATAACACTAAAATAGCAAGTGTTATGTCCAGTGAGGATGGTTATTGGAAATTTCAGCAAGAACTTGATGATCTGGGCAAAGGGGCTGAGAAATTGCAAATTATGTTTCATGTAGATAGGTGTGAGGTCTTGCATTTTGGAAAGTCAAATCAATGAAGGAGTTCCATGGATAATGGTATGACTTTAAGGAGTGTAGTGGAAGAGAGAGATCTTGGAATTCGGGTTCACAGCATTCTGAAAGATTGAAGTGTTAGGGTTAGGGTTATGGTTAGGGATAGGGTTAGATTTAAAGTTAGAGTTAGGTAGTCAAGTCAGTGAAGACGACTTTTGGCACACTAGCCTTTGTCAGACAGGGCACTGCATATGTTGCAGTTATCCTCATTGTTTGTGGTGCTGCACTTGAACTTTGTTTTCAATTTTGTTCAGCTTGCTTTCGGAAGGAAGTTGTGAAACTAGAAAGATTACAAAGGAAATTTACAAGGATGGTGCAAGGTCTCCAGGATCTGAGTTAGGGGGAGAGGTTAGACAAGCTCACTCTTTGTTCTTTAGTGCGCAACAAATTGAGGGAGGATATTTTAGATGTGTATAATCATGAGTATAGTGGATCGAGTGCAAGACAGCATCATTTGACAGTTAGAGGGGGAAGAATAAAAAGGGATCTGAGGGGCAGAGAGGGCGGTAAACATATGAACTCAGCTGCCAGCGAAGATGTTGAAACGGGGACATTAAGAATGTTTAAAAAGCATTTGAACAAATACAAGGATAAGAAGCGATTGGAGATGTACTGGCCAAGTGCCAGGAAATGATGTTGATGTGGATGGACATATTGCTGTAGGATTGAAGATTATAGTGGTGCCGGTAACGCACAGCAGGTCAGTCAGCTTCCAATAAGCAGGGAAGTCGAACTACTTCGAAACGTCGATTTTCCTGCTCCTTGAACGCTGCCTGACTTGATGCGCTTTTCCAGCACCACTCCAATCTGACACAAATCTCCAACATCTGTAGTCCTCACTTTCGCCTACATTGCTTCAGGTCTCTATGATTCTGTGTTTCTGGCGCCCTTTGCCCAACTTCCTCATATGCTACCCCTCAAAATTTCTATCCCTTTAGCCGATGTTTCCATATTCATTTAATTTTATTAACTCCTCGGCCCAGCATTTATTTTCGATTCATAATTGCCCCGTGAAAAGACACTGCAGTAAGTAGACCTAGTGTTATTACGGAGTGAAATCCGAGATTTTGATGCAAAATATTCCCAAGTGAATGTTTTGGAGGGTAACTTGCAGGGGTTGGTTCTCCCATGTATCTACTCTCGTTGTTTTTATAACTGTGTGTGTGTTTTGCAAAATGCACTTGAAGTACATTTGGTGGAGTTCTGCGGTGCATCTTCATATGAGGGAAGGAATGTATGCTTGTAGATATGGATGCAGAACATTCCCTCTGTTTTATCTTCATATCTGGTGCCTGAGCTGTCGAGCGTCTTCCTGCAATTTCTTTTTTGTTTGTCTCTGAACAGGTAACCATTTTTCAACGATACTTGTGGTTGTGGTGTCAACCAGGTTTGCTGCTTTTCGTGGATGGTGATGAGCTTCTCGAGTGTTGTTGGAGCTGCATCCAACCAGGCAAGTGAGAAATATTCCCTGAATTGAGTTTTGCCCAACAGGCTTTGGCAGGAGTCAGATTTTGAGTTCTATATTGCATGATTCCCAGCTTCGAAATGTCCTTACAGCTACGGTACTGATTTGGTGAATCTAGTTACGTTTCCGGTCAAGCTGAACTCTCACGTTCATAGTGAGGAAATTGAATGTTGGTAAAGCCATTGAGCATCAAGGGGCGAAGATTAGAGACCCTCTCAATACTAATCCTTAATGTGTTAATAATGAAGGAATTCAATGATGGTAATGCAATTATCAAAAGTGTGAGGATAATATTACTTCTTAATTGTAATTGCACGATGTTGGCAGTGAGGAGTCACTAATAGTAATAGCATGGAATGTCACAAGGTAATGCTTGTATTTTCTCTTATTGGATATGGTCATTTGTGTGACACGAATGTTCCCTGCCAGTTTTCAGCTCAGGCTTCTCATGTCAAGTCTTTGCTCGTTTTGGTTAAAGTAAAACTGTTCTGTCGCCAGTCACCATCCTGACTGTCATCCTTCAGTGAAGTTGCAAAGAATGAGCTGGCACTGAATATGAGGCAAGAGCTCACTGTCAGTTTACAGGGCCAATGCAAAGCTCTTGATTATTCAGTGTTCTGTATCATGTGTACAATCCATTACATATTGCAAAACATTTTGTGTAGGTGGTGGATTAGAAACCAAACATGCACGCACTCACTCTCCCAGAGAGATATGCATACACACACCGATGAACCATGATTGGAAACTGCAGCAGAAGAGGGAGGGAGGCAGAGACACAACTAATTAAATCGATGAGCACAGCAAATAGAGAAAGAGATCCTAAATGTTGTGTGAGAAGTGGAGAGGGAGAGTACTGAGAGAGAGGGGAGGAAACAGAATACCCAGAAAGATAGAATCAGTGAAAAGAGTGCATGAGAGGGGCAGTCTCATTACTCTGTGTTGTCTGCATCAACGATTTGGATGGTAATCTACGATGCATGTTTAATAAGAATGCTGATATCACTAAAAGTATAGCTATCATGGCCAGTGAGGATGGTTATTGGAAACTTCAGCAAGAACCTGATGAGCTGGGCAAAGGGGCTGAGAAATGGCATATGATGTTTAATGCAGATATATGTGAGGTCTTGCATTTTGGAAAATCAAACCAATGAAGGAGTTCCATGGAGGATGATATGACCTTAAGGAGTGTAGTGGAAGAGAATTTAGGTTCACAGTTTTCTGAAACTATAATGGGTAATGGATTGAGATATGGTTCGGTTTATGGTTAGGTATAGGGTTAGGTTTATAGTTAGAGTTATGTAGTCAAGGCACACTGGCCTTTATCAGACAGACCAGTGAATATGGTAGTTGGTATGTTGTAGTTATCCTCAATACATGTGAGGCTGCCCTTGAACTTTGTTTCCAATTTTGTTCAGGGGGTTGTGAAACTAGAACGATTGCAGAAGAAGTTTACAAGGATGTTCCAAAGACTCCAGGATCTAAGTTAGAGGAAGAGGTTAGACAAGCTCGCTCTTTGTTCTTTAGTGCGTAAGAAACTGAGGGAAGATCTTTTGAATGTGTATAATCATGAGAGTAATGGATAGGGGAGTGCACTCATTCTTGTTCCGATCTTGGGCAATCGAGATCAAGACAGCATCATTTGACAGTTTCAGAGGAACGAATAAAAGGGGATCTGAGGGGCACAGAGGGCGGTACACATATGAACTGAGCTGTCAGCGAAGATGTTGAGACGGGGACATTAAAAATGTTTGAAAAAAACATTTGAACAAATAAATGGATGGGGAGTGATTAGAAATGTACTGGCCAAGTGCCAGAAAATGATATTAATGTGAATAGGTAGGATTGCTGTAGGATTCAAGATTACAGGGGTGCTGGAAAGCACAGCAGGTCAGACAGCTTCCAAGTGGCAGGAAGGTCGAGCTTCTGCCCGAAATGTCGATTTTCCTGCTCCTTGAATGCTGCCTGACCTGTTGTGCTTTTTCAGCACCACTCCAATCTTGACACTAGTCTCCAATATTTGTAGTTCTCACTTTCACCTACATTTCTGCAGGACTTTATGATTCTGTGTTTTTGCCTCTCCTTCCCCAACTTCCTCATACGCTACCCCTCAAACTTTCTCTCTTTGTGAATGATGTGTGCATACTTTTATTAACTCGTGGAACCAGCATTTATTATCGATTCATTATTGCCCCGTGACAAGGGTGTAGTATACTGCAGTAGGTGGATCTAGTAAATCGAAGGTTTTGACGCAAAATATTCCCAAGTCAAGATGGTGAATGTCTTGGAAGGGAATCTGCAGTTGCTGGTCGTCTCGTGTATCAACTTTTGTTGTGTTTATAATTGGTTGTGGGTTTTGCAAAATGCACTTGAAGTATATTTGGTGAAGTTCTGCGGTGCATCTTCAAATGAGGGAAGGAGTGTATGCTTGTAGATGTGGATGCGAAACATTCCCTCTGTTTTACCTTCATATCTGGTGCCTGAGCTGTCGAGCTTCTTTCAGCAATTTCTTTTTGTGTGTGTCTCTGAACAGGAAACCCGTTTTCAACTAAACTTGTGATTGTGGTGTCAACCAGGTTGGCTGCTTTTGGTGGATGGTGTCGAGCTTCCGTGTTGTTGGAGCTGCATCCATTCAGGAAAGTGGCAAGTATTCCCTGAATTGATCTCGGCGATAATGGTTAGGCTTTGGTGGGAGTCGGAATTTGAGTTCTATACTGCAGGATTCCCAGTCTCTGTCATTTCCTTATGGCTACGGCACTGATTTGGTGAATCTAGTTACGTTTCTGGTGAATTTTAACTCTCACGTTCATAGTGAGAACATTGAACGTTGGTAAAGCCATTGAGCATCAAGGAGCAGCGGTTAGAGACCCTCTCAATACTAATCCTTAATATGTTAATAATGATGGAATTCAATGATGGCAATGCAATTACACACAAAAATGTGAGGATTATATTCCTTCTTAACGGTAACTTCCAGGATGTTGGCAGTGGACCATTCAGTAGTAGTAATGCCATGGAATATCACAAAGTAATGCTTGTGTTGTCTCTAATTTGAGATGGTCATTGCCTGGCATTGGTGTGACACAAATGTACCCTGCCAGTTTTCACCTCAACATTCTCATATTAAGTCTTTGCTGGCTTTAGTTAAAAATTCACCTCTAAAGTAAAACTGTTCTGTCGCCAATCACCATCCTGTCTGTCACCCTTCAGCGATGTTGCAAAGAATGAGTTGGCTCTGAATTTGAGTAAAAAGTGAGGTCTGCAGATGCTGGAGATCAGAGCTGAAAATGTGTTGCTGGTTAAAGCACAGCAGGTCAGGCAGCATCCAAGGAACAGGAGATTCGATGTTTCGGGCCAGAGCCCTTCATCAGGAATCTGAGGCTCTGAATATGAGGCAAGAGGTCACTGTCAGTTTACGGGGCCAAAGCATAAGCTTGTGATTTTTTAGTGTTCATTGTCAAGTGCATAATCCATTACATATTGTGAAATATTTTGTGTAGGTGGAGGAAGAGAAAGCAAACATGCACGCACTCACTCTTTCAGAGAGAAATGCATACTCATATCCACAGATCGAAGAACCATGATTGGAAAATGGAGCAGAAGAGGGAGGAAGGCAGTGACATAACTAGTGAAATCGAGGAACACGGCAAATAGAGAAAGAGATACTAAATATCTCTTAGATATTTAGAGGTGGAGAGGAAGAGTATTGAGAAGACAGGAGGAAACAGATTAATCAGAAAGACAGAATCAGTATCGAGAGTGCAAGAGAGGGGTAGTCTCATTACTTTTGTTTACATAGAGAGTGGTACCCATATGAAGTGAGCTGCCAGCGGAAGTGGTTGACACAGATATATTAACAACATTGAAAAGCTATTTGGACAATACATGGATTGGGAAGGATTAGAAGTAGATGTGCCAAATGCTGGGAAATGTGGTTAACGTGGATGGACTTTGTGGTCAGCGTGGACCAGATTGAGTCTTTTGATTTATTAATCTGTGGGACTTGGCCATCACTGGCTAGCCAGCACTTAGAGTATAGTGTTCAGTTTTGATCACCTGTCCATTCCTATATGCTCAAGAAGGCGAGCTGCCTTCTTGAATCACTTGCTGTGGATTGACCCACAATGCAGGTAGGGAGGGAATTCCAGTATATTTCCAAATCAGAGTGTTGAGTCACTTGGAGGAGAACTTGCAGGTGTGGTGTTCCCAAGTACCTGCTGCCCCTGGAAGGTTGAAGAGGTTGTGGGTTTGGAAGGTGCTGTCTAATGATCTTTGGTGAATTTCTGCACTGCATCTTGAAGATAGGACATACTGCTGCTACTGAGTGCTGATTGAGCTTGGATTGAATGCTTGTAGATGTAGTGCCAATTAAGGGGGTTGCTTTGTTCTGGATGGTGTCAAGCTTCTTGAGTGTTGTTGGAGCTGCACTCATCCAGGCAAATACAGAGTATTCCATCACACTACTGACTTGTACATTGTAGATAGTGTATAGAGTTTGGCGTCTCAGGAGGTGAGTATCCATAGTCTCTGACCTGCTCTTTGAACCATTGTGTTTACGTGAAGAGTCCAGTTGAGTTTCTGGTAACCCCGCGGATGTTGACAGTGGGATATTTAGTGATGGTACTAACGTTGAATGTCAAGGGGCAGTGGTTAAATTGTCTCTTATTGGTGATGGTCATTCTCTGGCATTTGTGTTGTGTGACTGTTACTTGCACTTGGCAGCCCAAGCCTAGATATTGTTTACGTTTTGTTGCATCTGAGCACAGAGCTGATGAGTTGTGAATTGTGCTGACCGCTATGCAACCATGGGTGCACATCTCTACTTCTAATTTTTATGACAGAAGGAAGATCATTGATAAAGCAGCTGAAAATTCTTGCGCATAGGACACTACTCTGAGACACTCTGGACAGATGTCCTGGAGTTGAGATGATTGAATCTTCACCACCACAACCTTTATTTCAGGTATGCCTCTAACAAGTGGATTGTTTGCACCCTAATAACCATTCATTCCAGTTTGTTTTTTCTCGTGCTCCTTGATGCTTAGTCTCTGTGCTATAGGACTCTATGACTCTATACGCCCAAAAACTGGAGTCCAATACTTTGTGATCAGTCATGAGACAATCATTTGATATCCCATAAAAGGTTGTCCATGCTCAAGTCATCTCGCTGCATCTCTGATGAGCTTAGTTGAAAATGGGGAACGATCTGCTTTTATCCATGCAACCTTGCTTCGAGTGGAATCTTCTGTTATCGACAAATTATATCATGTTTCTTCCTGGACGCCAGTCCATCTCTCAGCACTGGATCTGCTGAAATGTTAATTGCCCTATAAAGTGTCCATTCAGCTTGGAAAATCTGTGCTGACATTAAGGAGGATCGTGGCTGAGCTATGCTTTCATGTCATCCGCAAATCGTTGTTGCAGGATCAGAAAAAAATCTCTTTTCGAATGGAAAGCTCCCAGTTTGAGGCTTGACTATTCTTATAAATGAAATTTCAACATAACCTTCAATGGAGTAGCCAAAGCAATTAGCCTCCAACTACTTATCATTAGACCTCTTGTACTACCGTGTTGCCGGTAAGGATATATTTCATTAAGTCGAAACCACAGTCACAAACCCTACACTCACCCCTCCTTCATAGTCAACCTCCAGTAGTCCAGTCTGTGAGACATCGTCATCCTGATCCTGATGAAGGGCTTTTGTCAGAAATCAATTCTCCTGCTTCTTGAATGCCACCTGCCCTGCTGCGTTTTTCGAGCACCACACTGTCAACTCATCCCGCTAATTCTCTCCATTGGGACAGTCACAGACATTCATGCTCCTGTCATTGACAGCTGTGCTTCATATCCTCGAGTCCTAATCTTCCTCACAGCATCCATCTGTTTTTCCATCCCCCTTTTTTTCAAGATTAGAGTTGTGCCTGCTGGGCTCTGCCACTATTCCTGATTAAGGGCTTTTCCCGAAACGTCGATTTTCCTGCTCCTCGGATGCTACCTGAACTGCTGTGCTTTTCCAGAACCACTCTAATCTAGAATCTGATTTCCAGCATCTTCAGTACTTGATTTTACCCTTTTTTTAAAGTGCCACCTTCCAACCACACAGTTTGACGAAAGTGGGTTCTCCTGTTACTTTTTCGCTGTTCATGTGATCCAGTCTAATTGTGATTCAGTCATCTCATGTGAAGCTTGTCAGAAAGCTAAATTCTAACAAATGGTTGGATCTCAGGTGTTTTTCTGTGAATCCATCTAGTTTTCTATATGTCCCTCAGTTAGACTATGCAAAAAATACAGTGCACAGTTCTGGTTTTCATATCTTGCCATCAGACCACACTGGGGCCACTGTTCACAGTTCAAGTCATCATATTTCTGAGGTACAGAATATTAAGAGCATTGTGCTCACTTCTGGTCACATATCCCTCAGTTAGACCATACCAAAGCACGATGCACAGTTATGGTCGCTATACCCCTTGGATCGTCCACACTTGGAGCACTATTCCAGTCTCCATATCCCTAGTTTTGACTACTCTTCGAGCAGTGCATGCAATTCCACGTTCCACTCAGTTACTGAAGTGCTGTGCACAGTTCTACTCTCACAGATCACACCTGGAGCAATGTGTCGAAAATGTGGTGCTGGAAAATCATCGCAGGTCAGGCAGCATCCGAGGAGCAGACGAATTGACATTTCAGGCATAAGCCTGAAACATCAATATTCCTGCTCCTCAGATGCTCGCTGACCTGCTGCACTTTTCCAGAATCACAATCTTGACTCTGACCTCCAGCAGCTGCAGTCCTCACTTTCTCTTACCTGGAGTACCGTGCACAGTACTCTCCGTATTCCTCAATTAGACCACACTTGGAGTACTGTGCACAGTTCTGGCCTCTGTACTCTTTTTATAACACCCACAATACTCAATGGACCCATTTTTGTCCATGTCATTTGCCTGGAACACAGGCAAAACCTTGCTTCCCTTCTGTCTGACAGCTTTGGACAAGTGCATTGGGCAGGAGTGAATCCCCTTGCTCAGTTCAGCACCTTGCTCAACATCACTGCCCTCACGATCTATTTCAACTTGAGTTGTGAGGGTCTGAGGGGCATACCTGCATGCTAGTTTTCTGTGTCTCACGATCCCTCTATACCATAGTACCCTAAAGGCCCCCTCTCCCATTTAGATAATAGGTTGTCTATCCATATTTTCGACCAAAATGCAAACGCTAAAAGCCATCTGCCACGTTTTGGCCCACTCTCCTCACCTATGCATATACATTTGTATGGTTCTTATTTTGTCATTACAAGTTACCATCCCGCCTACTTTTGTGTCATCTGGAAACTAGGTAATAGGATAGGTAATCTATCCCTGTAACCACGTCGCTAATGTAGACAGAAAGCAGCTTGAACTCAAGGACTGAATCCTCTGTCATCCCTCTAGTTAGAACATAGAGCAATACAGCACAGAACAGGCCCTTCGGCCCACGATGTTGTGCCGAACATCTATCCTAGATTAAGCACCCATCCATGTACCTATCCTATTGCCGCTTAAAGCTCGCCAATGATTCTGACTCTACCACTCCCACGGGCAGCGCATTCCATGCCCCCACCACTCTCTGGGTAAAGAACCCACCCCTGACATCTCCCTTCCACCTTCCACCCTTCACCTTAAATTTATGTCCCCTTGTAACACTCTGTTGTACCCAGGGAAAAAGTTTCTGACTGTCTACTCTATCTATTCCTCTGATCATCTTATAAACCTCTATCAAATCACCCCTCATCCTTCGCCGTTCCAATGAGAAAAGGCCGAGAACTCTCAACCTATCCTCGTACGACCTATTCTCCAGTGATGGGATCAAAGGACAGATCTGTTCATAGGACAGATATTACTATCCACAACTTGTTGGAGCTTGCCTGCCTTGATGCTGTCAGAGAAAGTATTTTGTTGAGTCTGTAGATAAAATGAAACTGGGAACCAGTGCAACTTTGTGAGAGAGTGAATTGATATTGTCTCAGAGTGGCGTTCTTATATTCTCTCATTATTGTCCATTGCCCCAGGTCAAGGAGCAGCACATTCAGCTATTGGATGCTCCGCCTGTCCCTCGCCACCCTTTCATGGAGTTTTAGGGAGAAGTGGGATGGGGGGTCACGCTTGCCTCTCAAGGGAATCAAAATCTAGTTTCTCCAAAAATTACTTGACTTCATGTAACTAACATGTGAACATCGCAATTCCACTTCCAACATTCGAGTTGTGAAAAGAAAACAGACCTCACAACTTGTTTCCAATGCTGCGATATCGAAACATCCAATGCTTCCGTTTTATGCAACAAGAGTGATATTTGCATTAGTCTCTTCAAACGTTTTCTTGCTTAATCTGTATTTCACCATTTGTCACACATACTTTTTCACCACTATTTCTTCATCTATTTGTAAAGAATATTTCTCAAACACGAACAAATGAATCTCAATAACATTCGGTGCATGGATTGAAAGCCCTCAAAAAGAATTGATTCAATTTTAGTAATGGCGTGGGTTCAGTTCCTTTAATAAGATGTGCAATCATCGGGGAAATTGAATAGATTTACCTTCTTTTTAAATGGCATGGATTACTTGAAAACCTTATGTTAACATAGAACATAGAACATAGAAGGATACAGCGCAGTACAGGCCCTTCGGCCCTCGATGTTGCGCCGACCGAATCCTACCTAACCTATACTAGCCCAATAACTTCCAAATGCCTATCCAATGCCCGCTTAAATGACCATAAAGAAGAAGAGTTCACCACTGATACGGGCAGGGCATTCCATGAACTCACAACCCGCTGTGTGAAGAATCTACCCCTAACATCTGTCCTATACCTACCACCCCTTAATTTAAAGCTATGTCCCCTAGTAACACCTGACTCCATTAGCGGTAAAAGGTTCTTAGTATCTACCCTATCTAAACCCCTAATCATCTTATACACTTCTATCAGATCTCCCCTAAACCTTCTCTTCTCCAATGAGAACAGCCCCAAGTGCCTCAGCCTTTCCTCATAAGATTTTCCTACCATTCCAGGCAACATCCTGGTAAATCCATCATCTTGTTATTCCTACCAAACTCATCTTGTTATTCCTACCAAATCATCTTGTTATTCCTACCAAATCATCTTGTTATTCCTACCAAAACATGTTCTCCCACCTTCAGTCACAGAGATGAAGAACTAACAAAGAAAACAGCTTTACATTAACATTTCAATCTTACCTCATCAGAGAATGAATTAATTTCAGAATCATCAATTTGAATCCCCACAATATTTTGTGTAAATGAAGTTACACTTTTATACCAGTTGCTCAAACCAGTAAAAAGTACAGCAAATCTTCCACAAGAAACATTTATTTGACTTAAAAAACTAAATCACATGACAAAAACATTGCTGATGTACCATGATATTAAATAACAATATTGCCTGGCAGGCCCCTATATTAATAGTTGATATTTAATTGGCAGTTGCACAACACAATTAATATGATAGATTGTACAATCAATTCAGTCCATCAGCACTATTCACAAATAGCTAATACTAATTATTAAATTACAGTTTAACTGAGAATCTGAGAACTTTTGTCTAAATTGTTTAGTCAACTGTTTAGTCATCTGATTATTAAATTACAGTTTAACTAAGAATCTGAGAACTTTTGTTTAAACTGTTTAGTCAACTGTTTAGTCATCTGATTGTCAAATATTATTCATGATCATGTGAATTTGTTCTGGCAATTTGTTAACCATCAATATTTTATTGTGGTTCTGATATTTGTGTTTCCATAATATATTGCTTTCTGATGTGAAGCTAGTCTTGTGCACACTGTGTTCTCAGATCCAGCAGCAGGAATAACATAGGATGTGCAAACAGCCAGTGTACCATGTCTTCTTCCTTGACCCTGTTATGCCATTGCTCACTATCCCTATTTCATGTAAATTGCTTTAAAACTATTAAAATCAATCCCTGTCTTGAATGTATGCAATGACTCTGTTATATTAATGAACAGGTAAAGAGAAAATATATTTCTCAAAGTGCACTTTAGTTCTTAATGTGTGGTGAAAACAATCCATTATTAACTCAAACGTAAACTGTTCCCCAATTAAATCCAAATAAACAATATGAAATGAGTGTAAATACAATAGATGACTTCATCGGTGCACTCAATGGGCTGAAAGGCCTATTCTGTCCTGAGTGACACTCTGACTCTCAGATATTGAATGGGTGGATTGTCAAGCATCTGTTTGTAGAAAACCTGTGGGTAGTTAATATAGGCAAAAAAAAAACAGAACATCTGCGGGTCAAAGTCCAAGCAAAAACAGGTAGAATTAATCTATTGCTCCCAGTTCTTTTGCCTTGGGTTTTGGTGATCGCATGACCTTGTACATGAGTGGTATGTGGTTCTGGAAAAGCACAGCAGTGTAAGCAGCATCCAAGAAGCAGGAGAATCAAGGTTTCAGGCAAAAGCTTATGCCTAAAACGTCATTATGCCCACAATTTCGACTCTGATCTCCAGCAACTGCATTCCTCACTTTCCCCTAATCGCATGTGAGTGCATTGATTCTCAATTTGGTAGCTGGATCATTAAGACCACACTTTTGATTGGCACGAGAAAACGTCTTTCTTTATCAGTGGATTGGTTATGCTATTTTACCACATTAGTGTCCAGGGACATAAAGGCTATATGGGTTAGCTATGGGAAATGCGGTAGGGCACTGGGATCTGTCTGTGTGATATGCTTTTCAGAGAATCAGTGCAGACCTGATGGGTTGAAAAGCTTCCTTCTGCACTGTAAGCATTCTATGACTCATCCTCCATTACTCCAGTAATTGTGAAATTGAAGATTCAACTCCCCAGCAAAAATAATCCTCTTCTCATCCTAAAAATGTCGACTTCTTATTCTGATACACTCTTCCCTTCGCTTTAAATGCACATGCCAACAAGGGCATCCTAACTGCATTTGCCCTTCTGAGGTTTCTCAGAATTTTGTTTAACTCAAAGAGAAATCACCTCATTTTCAAGCATTCCAGTCACCTCAATCTCTCCTTAACAGAGAATCCCACTATCACATGCACATTCTAATTAACCTTTATTGTATTTCCTTATGTATGCATATCTTTCCCTCCAAAAAGGATATTACAGATCGCATCTCATCAAGGCTGTGTACAACTATAGCCAGATTTAGTTTCTCCTGTTCTCAATGTTGCAATTCATCTAAGAGAGTGAATGGGTGCTTTGTTATCAGCTAATAATAACTGATGGCAATACTATGATCTATACCTAGTTGCCCTTCGAATGATATCATAGGATATGGTGGTGAGCTGCCTTCTTGAATCGCTGGAGCGCATTTAGTGTAGGAACACGCACAATGCTTCCTGTTTCTGATTATCTGTTCTCGCCAACTCTATTGTTAGTTTTTTCTTATTCCTGTAAAATGGCTAACTTGTCATTTTTGAGTTATAATTATTTCAAGTCTTTATTTTATTCACATGTTATCACTGGGAACTAAGACAAATACTCTTGCTTATGTAGAGATGCTGGTGTTGGACTTGGGTAGACAAGGTCAGAAGTCACACAACACCAGGTTATTGGAAATCACAAGCTTTCGGAGGGCTGCTCCTGCAAGAGGGCTGCTCCTGCTCCTTCTCTGCATGCAATGGGACGTGCCCTTCCTGGAGGGAAGTTTGTATGAATTAATTATATTGTGACTTCATGCTTTATTTCTGCATTAAAATTACTCCAGCCTTTGGGGTGTCGTTTAATTCAGTCTCATCGCTTATTATCTGAATTCAGAATTGAATCTTTAAGAAGAAAAGCACCCTGCAACCAGGCTGAAGGGGATGCCTCGACCTGGCCTGTACTCCTGTAATTATTGGTGGCAATGTCCCAGAAGGGCCGGGTCACCAGATGGCAGATACTATGTCTGGCTCAGCACATTCTACAGAACTCAGAGCGGCGGAGAGAAGTAAGAGGCTGGATGCGGTGATTCCTTCTCCTCCCTTCAGCACCTCCAAAAATGAGTGCTGTTTGCATGTGTTGCTGTCACATTTCCTTCAAGGCCAGACAGGTAGGGGAAACTGAGTGACTTGGCTGGAAGCAATCACGCAGTGAGCAGCGAAGGGTATAAATTGAACTGTTTAGATCGTCACACACAGTCGGGATCCCTTTAGTGTCTCCAATTGTCCTCTTCCGTTTGGGCTGAATATATTGCTCTTCAGCCTGGAACAGATTAGACAGGAAATAAACCAATAAACAAGAGGGAGATTGCAGTTAAACACTGAACAATAAACACAGCAATGTTCACTAGAAATCTAACAGAAAGCCATTTATATTTTCTTTATTCTGTAGTAAAATAACGCTGGACAACACTAAAACTCACTGGATATGCTTCAGATTCCTGCAGGTGTGGACTAGGCCCTGGAGGGTGGGAACAGACAGGTCGGTGAAGGAGTTTGAATTCAAGATCAGCAGTGTTAGTGACTGGTTCATACTGAGAGCTGAGGAGAGATCCTCTGTACAAGAATCTGTGATGCCATTCATTTCAAGGCTAGGGATTAGAGAGGAAAACAATCATGAGAATATCTTTACAATGTCTATTAGCCCAATTACTGACAGTCATGATAACAGCCAGTTATTATAAACACAGCTACACAACTTCAGTTTCTTTATTTTACAATTCGGGTTGCTCAGAGCAACGGACAGCAGCTTCACCCCAGAACCCTGTGGGTTATTATATCCCAGGCTCAGATCCATTAGTGATTGGTTTGTAATGAGAATAAAAGCGAGATCCTCTGCGCACGAGTATGTGAGAACATTACTGTCCAACCTGAGGATCAGAGATTGAAAGATAGTGGGAATCCGGGGAAATCCAATGCTTTAATGACAATAACAATACAGTCTAACATATTCAGGCAGCACAATTTCCACCCATGAAGAAGGAGAAATATTTTCAGTGCTGAAAATCTGAAATACAAATAGAATATGTTGGCAATAATCAGTAGGTGTGATAGCATCGAAAAAAGAGCAAAGAGGAGACTTCACTTCTCTTTCCAATGAACTTTTCTTAGCACTGGCAGAAAACAGACAATAGACATATTGTAAGTAAGAAGATAGGGGAGACAACAATGAAGACCAGACTAGAGTTCAGATAGAACCTATTTTCTGCGTTCTGTTCTGCTGTGAGAGGCTGCAGCTGTGGAGATTGTACAATTGAGAATACAGGATGTTCCAACAAGCTGTGCAAGTGTTGCAATTGTTTTTCACACTGATCCATTCTGATCACTGACTTTATTTTCAGAATAACTTCAGATTGCATTTAAAAGGATTTACTGCCCAATCATGCGATTTATTGCAGTCCAGAGCAGCCAGTAATTGGTTTGCACTAAGAGGGGAGTGAAGAGTGTATAACGCTGTGACCATCTAGCCTTGAAGATCAGAGAGAGAAATCATAGGAATTGGAGTAAATCCTTGGCAGTTGTTTTAACATTAAAGTGACTGTGATGAGAACAGAACATAGAACATAAAACATAAGAACAGTACAGCACAGGACAGGCCCTTCAGCCCTTGATGTTGCGCCGACCTGTGAACTGTTCTCAGCTCGTCCCCTTACACTATCCCAAAATCATCCATGTGCTTATCCAAGGATTGCTTAAATCTCTCTTATGTGGCTGAGTTAACTACTTTGGCAGGTAAGGCATTCCACGCACTGATCACTCTCTGAGTAAAGAACCTGACATATGTCTTAAATCTATCACCCCTCAGTTTGTAGTTAAGCCCCCTCGTACAAGCTGACGTCATCATCCTAAGAAACAGACTTCCACTGTCTACCCTTTCTAATTCTCCGATCATCTTGTATGGCTCTATCAAATCCCCTCTTAGCGTTCTTCTTTCCAATGAGAACAGATCCGATTCTCTCAGCCTTTCCTCATAAGACCTTCCCAACAGACCAGGCAACATCTTGGTAAATCTCCTCTGCACCTTTTCCAATGCTTCCACATCCTTCCTGAAATATGGTGACCAGAACAGTACATAATATTCCAAGTGTGACCACATTAGCATTTTGTATAGTTGCAGCATGATATTGCGACTCTGGAACTCAATCCCTCTACCAATGAAACCTAACACACCATATGCCTTCTTAATAGCACTATCAACCTGAGTGGCAACTTTCAGGGATCTATGTACATGGACTCCAAGATCCCTCTGCATATCCACACTATACAGTATTCTGCCTTCCTGTTATTCTTCCCAAAGTGCATCACCTCACATTTAGCTGCATAGAACTCCATTTGCCATCTCTCAGACCAATTCTGCAGTTTATGCAACCTGTAACATTCTTCCAAACTGTCACCACTCTGCCGACTTCAGTGTCATCTGCAAATTTACTAATCCACCCAACTATGCCAGCGTCTAAGTCATTGATAAAAATGGTCCCAAAACAGAATCTTGTGGCACACGACCAGTAACCAGAGTCCAGGCTGAATAGTTCCCATCAACTATCCACTCGCTGCCTTCCTTCAGAAAGCCAGTTTCTAATCCAAACTGCTAAATCATCCTCAATCCCATGCCTTTGCATTTTCTCCAACAGCCTACGATGTGGAACCTTATCAAAGGCTTTACTGAAGTCCATGTACATCACGTCAATTGCCCTACTGCCATCCACATGCTTGCTCAACTTCTCAAAAAACTCAATGAGGTTTGTGAGACGTGACCCACCCTTGACGAAACCAACTTGACTGTCTGAAATCAAATTGTTGCTTGATAGATTATTATAAATCTTATCCCTTTTAATCCTTTCCAAAACCTTTCTTACAACAGATGTAACGCTCACTGGTATATAATTACCTGGGTCATCTCTACTGCCCTTCTTGAACAAGGGCACAACATTTGCAATCCTCCAGTCCTCTGGTACTAAACCTGCAGACAATGACGACTCAAATATCAAAGCCAAAGGTTCTGCTATCTTCTTCCTAGCTTCCCAGAGAACCCTTGTATAAATCCCATCCGACCCAGGAATGTCTACTTTCAGTCCTTCTAGAATTGATAACACCTGCATGTAACTAACTTCGATCCTTTCTAGTCTAATATCTTGTACCTCATTCTTCTCCTCTACAATATTCTCCTTTTCTTGAGTGAAAACTGATGAGAAATGTTCATTTAGCACCTCTCTGATCTCCACAGGTTCCACATTTAGCTTCCCACTTCTGTCTTTGACTGACCCTATTCCTCACCTTTTTATTCCTCGCATACCTATAGAAAGCTTTAGGGTTATCCTTTATTCTATTTGCTAAAGATTGCTCGTGTCCTCTCTGTGCACTTCTTAATTCTCTCTTTAAATCCTTTCTAGCTGATCTGTAACTCTCCATCACCTCATCTGAACCATCTTGCCTCATCAGCACAAATGCTCCTTCTGCTTACCAGACATGCAATTTCTGTAGTAAACCACAGTTCCCTTACTTTATCATTTCCTCCCTGCCTGATAGGGACATACCTATCAAGGAAATGCAATAACTGTTCCTTAAACCAGCTCCACATTGTCTGTATCCCCCGCATTTTGCTACCACATTCTCGGCATCCTAATTCTTGCCTAATTGTATTATAATTGCCCTTGGCCCACTGATAACTCTTGATCTGTGGCATATATCTATCCCTTTCCATCGCTAGTTTAAACGTAACTGAATTATGGTCACTCTCTTCAAAGTGCTCACCTACAACGAAATCATTACCAACACCAGATCCAGTCTGGCATCCCCTCTTGTTGGTCCTTCAACTTACAGTGTCAGGAAACCTTCCTGTACATATTGGACAAAAACTGATCCATCCAACGTACCAGACTTATAGCATTTCCAGTCAATGTTGGCTAAGTTAAAGTCCCCCAGAATGACCACTTTGTTCCTTTCACTCCTACCCAGAATAATTTTGCTAATCCTCTCTTCCACCTCCCTGGAACTCCACGAAGGCCTATAAAAAAACTCCAAGCAGTGTGACCTCTCCTCTCCTGTTTCTAACCTCACTCCACACTACCTCAGTAGATGAGTCCTCATCAAAAATCCTTTCAGCCACCATACTATCCTTGACTAACAAGGCCACATCTCCCCCTCTTTTACCACCTTGCCTGTTCTTAATGAAAGATCTAAAGCTTGGAACCTGCAACATCCATACCTCACCCTGATCTATCCATGTCTCTGAAATGGCCACAACATCGAAGTCCCAGTTACCTATCCATGCTGCAAGCTCTACTTATTTCCGATGCTTCTGGCGTTGAAGTAGACACACTTCAAACTAGCTTGCTGTCTGCCAGCACATTCCTGTTACTGGAAATCCTGTCCCTGTCCTCCCTGCTCTCATTCTCCTGTGCACTGCAACAACGTTGCAAGTTCCCATCCCCCAACCTAGTTTAAATCTGAATAGCACCAGCAAATTTTACACCCATGATATTAGTACCCCTCTGGTTCAAGTGGAGACCGTCCTGTTTGGACAGGTCCACCTTACCCAGAATGAACCTCGATTATCCAAGTGCCTGAAATCCTTCCTCCTGTACCATCCTTGCAGCTACGTGTTCAGCTGATATCTCTGCCTATTCTTTGCCTCACTAACACATGGCACCGATAACAAACCAGACATAATAACTGTGCAGTAATCAATGTGCAGTATTGATTTGATAACACTGCTCTAAATAAGGATATATAATTTCAGACATCCAGATATTACAACACCAGCTAACAGAACCTGGTACTCACCTCAGTGTCTGTATTTTGCAGTGCGGATTCTTCAGAGCTACAGACAATAGTTTCACTCCAACATCTCCCAGCTCATCATGACCCAGATCCAGAAGTGTTAGTGACTGGTTCACCGTGAGAGCAGCAGCAAGGTCTTCAGCACAAGAACCAGACTATAGTCCAGTCTGGAGAACAGAAAGAAAGTGAAGGAGAAGAATGATGGACATGTGGACAAAACATAGCAGGACTGACCTTAGACATGGACCCAGGATGCAGAATAGGAAGTGGCACGTCAATCAACTGTGACCAGGATCAACTTTAATAAATGTCAACATCGGATGTTCCAATAATCAGCAACAAATGTATTCTTGTCTGTTTTGTGTCCCTGCTCACACTTAATTGCGCTCTCTCTGTCCAACTTGTCTCTCTATACTTTAACGTAAATACCAGAATTGAAATACAAAACATAGAACTCTGTTTTTAATAATCTGAAACTAATAATAACCAGATACATTGTCAGACATGCAGCTGATGTAAGTAGAAATGTTGATACTTACTTCAGTTCCTGTATTTTACAGTCTGGATTCCTCAAGGCTGCACACAGTATTTTCACTCCTGAATCTTGCAGCTTATTGAAAGTCAATCTAAATGTAGAACAAAAACACTTTAGAGCAGCTGGAGTTTTCTGGAAAATAAAAACTGAGAAACCCACCAGTGATGGAATATGGATTGAAGTCTTGATTTTGTTTTGTCGGGGAATGCCGTTATTTGGTTTCACTACCAGCGGCGGTGAGACTGCAGACGGATCTAGCGAAATGTGCATTTCTTGACTCTTCCTTGGTAACTATCCACTATCTCTTCATCAGAGCATTGCCCTACTTTACACAACGTTCATTCTGTTCTGTTACAAAATTGGAATCTCCCCGTTCGCCTGGTTTAAACAAAGGAGAGTTGTCTCCTACGTTATGCTCTATTAAAAAAGCTCAACTTTTACTGCAGGCACAACTACTGCCACATATCAGTCAGTAATGACTCTTACACTTGCAAGACGTTTGTCCAGCTCTTGTTAGACCGCATGACAGCTCGGGAGCTGCAGATGGACTCACTGTGAAGCATCTGTGACATTGACGAGGTCATAACTAGGACGTTTAGTGAATTGGTCACACAACAGATTTAGGATTACTGACGGAGATGGTGAATGGGTGACCAACCGGCAGAGAAAGAGTAGGAAGTCAGTACAGGTGTCCCCTGCTGTCATCTCTCTCCAAAACAGGTATCCCATTTTGGATATTGTTGGGGGGAGATGGTTCACCAAGGGGAGGGAAGCAGTTGCCAGGATCATGGCAATGTGGCAGGCATTGCTGTTCAGAAAGGTGGGAAAAAGACTCGCAAGACCATAATCTTAAGGGATTCTATTGTAAGGCGAGTAAATAGACGGTTCTGTGGCCTCACACGAGACACCCAGGGTGGTATGTTACCTCCCAGGTGCTCGAGTTAGGGATGTCACCGATCGGCTGCAGAACATTCTGAAAGTGGAGGGTGAACAGCCAGTTGGCATGGCGCACATTGACACCAATGACACAAGTAAACAAAATGAGTTGAGCTCCTGAAAGCAGAATTCAGGGAGCTAGGAGAGAAGTTAAAGAAGAGAACCTCCACCAGTGGTACGTACTAGCCAGGGTAGAAATGAAAGAATAGGCAGGATGAACATGTGGCTTGAGGGATGGCGTAGGAGAGAGAGGTTCAGATTTGTGGGACATTGGGACCAGTTCTGGGAAAGGTGGGACTATTACAAATTGGACCGTCTATACCGGAACCAGACGGGAGCTAATGTCTTTTGGGGAGCTAATGTCTTTGGGGGAGCTTTTGCTACTTCTACTGGGGAGGTTTTAAACTAAAGTCGCAGGGGGCTGGGAACTTCAAAAGAAGACTACTAGACAGTGAGGTGGAAGATGGAGACTGGAAGGATCACAAAGCTAGCATTACCAAAGGGAAGAGGAGGTAGAGAGCAGATGAACGCAAAAGAACTGGCGGCCTTAAATGCATATACTTTAATGCAAGGAATATAGTGGATAAGGCAGATGAACTTAGGGCTTGGATTGGTACTTGGGAGTATGATATTATTGCGATTATAGAGACATGGTTGAAGGAAGAGCACGATTGGCAACTAAATGTTCTAGGATACAGATGTTTCAGACAGGACAGGGATGGAAGTAAAATGGGGGGAGGAGTTGCATTGCAGGTCAGGGATGATATCACGGCTTTGATAAGGAGGACACTATGGAGGGCTTGAGCAGTGAGGCGCTAGAGGTGGAGCTGAGAAATAAGAAGAGTGCAGTTACACCGGTGGAGCTGTATTAAAGGCCACCTAACTGTGAGCATGATGTCAAAGACCAAATAGGTAAACAGATTATGGGAAGATATAGAGGCAACAGATTGGTGGTGATGGGAGATTTTAATTTTCCCAACATTGACTGGGATACACTTAGTGTCAGAGATCTGGATTGAGCAGAATTTGTAAGGAGAGCAGTATGTCAATAGCCTAATGAGGGTACTCATCCCTTAGGACCACTCTCGTCTTTGTCTATGAGTATTCAAAAACTTGCAGGATTGTGGTCAATATTCACAAAGAAATCTCCCACTGCAACTTCTACCACTTGGCCTGGATCATTCCCCAACACTAGGTCAATTTCAAACACACACATCTGTTGATGTCTTCTGTGTCTTTCTTCTTCCAGCTGAGATCTCCGTGGGTTATCATCTTCCTTTTTACTGCTGTTATGTTTCATATGGAAAGGTATCTTTGATAGAGAGTGATTCTAATTTCTTGGGTCAGTCTTAATACCAGTTGCATTCTCTCCAATTTTCAAAACATTCGCATTTTTATACCCCCAATATAGGAACATCTCATTGGTTTGATGTTAGCAAAATAATAAATTCAAGCTCAATTAGGTTTTGGTATCCTGGGGCATAATGTAAATGTTGTTGGTTAAGTTCAAATTATTCTCAAAACAGCAACCAAATCTCAGGTATCCACTTCGTAGCCAAATGTTACATATTTTCAATTTTCCAGTACACTGTGAGACTGCCATCAAGTCATATACACAGGGGCTTATAATCTCTCAGTTCAGAACAGCATTCACACTCTGTCCTAAAGGCACAGTACACAACTTCAACTTCATACTATTTCTTCACTCCAGTGCTAGAAGCTCACTCAACCTTTATTCCGAAGACATGCCCTCCAATCCAGGCAGCATCCTGGTATATCTCTGCAACCTCTCTAAAGCTTCCACATCTTTCTTATAATTAGGTGACAAGAATTGTCACAAGAAGGGTCAGCCCAGCACAGCACAAGAAAACAAGTAGAGCTCCTACTATTCTTTTAAGCACAAGGTAAATGTCTCTCCACATTGTATCCATCAAACACTCCCTGGATGCACATGCACACATACTCTCTGTCTCTGCACTCAACTCTGAACTCTTAACTGTAATACCACAGGTTCACTGATGTCACTGGTTCAACATTCTCAACAAGAACAGGCCTAACTCAAATTCAAACCTCTTTGTGCAACTGTCTGTTCTCTTTTGACTCTGCTAGATTCCTGGTACTTAACATCCATATGAAGAATCATCCCAATCCCCTGTGGCTATGTCCTGCTCCCACAGTATCTGCTTCCAATACCATGTTTGAAATTGGAGCCTCTCAATGTCAGGGGAAGGTGAGTCCTGAGACTGACCAAGATGTGTGAATGCCCTGTGTTAATTAGACATCAGGGATTGTTACATGGAGCTTTAGTGTTTTAAAATCTCAACATGATTAGACTCCCTACAGTGTGGAAACAGAGCCTTTGGCTCAACAAGTCCACACCGACCCTCGAAAGAGTAACCCACCCAGTCCAATTTCCCTTTGACTAATGCACCTAACACTACGGGTAATTTAGCATGGCCAGTTAATCTAACCTGCACAGCTTTGGACTGTGGGAGGAAACCGGAGCACCTGGTGAGTGAATGCATTGATATATTCAATGTGGGGTTTGTGTGCGTGCATACAGCATGGGCCTGAGAGATAATGGAGCCTTACCTTCAATTTAACAGAAGAGAGAGCTTCAGTTTAAAAAAAGGACAGGAGCAATTTTGTAGGAGCAAACCAAGACATTTCTTTTTACAAAAAAGGACAATATGCTGCACATAATTGGGTTGATCAAAGCTCTGTACAATTAGTTACAAACAGAAGAGTTCAGTCTGAACACAACAGAGGGAGCCAGAGTATGGCTGCTATTTGACTGTAGGAACTGTCACAATCTGGGGCAGGATTCAACATGTGTGATACATCCCTCAGCCCCACACCGAGCTCTCTTCCCTGACAGCGTTCCCAGCGTGACATTCAGGAGGAGCATATCCAGACATCGATCACATCATCATTCTCCATCTCGTTGTCCTGGGGAGTGCTGCTCTCCGATAGCTCGGCACCGTCAAAGTGGAAAGTCAGTCGGCATCGCTGTAGAGCCATCCGCTCTTTGTAATCCTCCATCAGTCTCTTCAATGACTCAGTCTGTGTCAAAACAGAGAACAAACTTACAGACAGCTCTCCAATCGAGGGGCTAAAATAGAAAACAACAGACTGGAGAGTGAGTTATCTGCTGCACTCTGATCGAAAGGTTTATGCATTATAAAAAAGAGACGGGAGTGAATTACACACTGCACTCTGACTGAAGGGGAATATATATGGTGGTATATATACATAAAAAACCACACTGCACTCTGTCCAAGGGCAATACATATTAAACAATATTGACTGGGAAGGAGTTGCACACTGCACTCTGATGAAGGGTTTATACGTCAAACAACAGAGACTGGGGAGTTAGTTACACACTGCACTCTGATCAAAGGGTTTATATATGAAACAATATAAATTGGAGTGAGTTAGAGACTGCAACCCAACAAAGGTGTTTATGTATAAAATAACTTTAAACTGGGCAGTGTGATACAGGTATACTCTAATCACATGTTTTATGAAACAACCAATAACTGGGAGTCTTTTACAGACTGGACTGATTTATGTTGAACATATACTAGGGAGTGCGGTACAGACTTAGCGCTAATCAAGGGGGTTAAACAGATAAAACCATTTTCTGGGGACTGAAGTATTGTGGCACTGTTTGCACTGAGGCTTATACCTAAAACAACACAGAAGAGGGAGCAATACTTCGACCAAGGGTTTGATGTATTAAACAATATTTAGTGGACGAGGGAGTTACAGTCTGCACTGTGATCACAGGATTTACATAGAAAACAACATACAGAGGGAAATGTGCTACAGTGTACATTGTGATAGAGGAGTTCAGCACAAAGTAATGCATACTAGCAAGTTACAGACTGCACTGATCAAGGGGATTATATATAAAAACATGGACTGGAGTGAGTGACAGACTACACTCAGAGGTTGATATACAACACATGTAGTGGGGGGTGAGTTAGAGATAATGCTCTGATTGAGAGGACTGTTTATAAAATTATGGGCAGAGTGTTACACTCATGAAGTGGTTGATGACATATAAAACAAATACTGGAGAGAGTGTCACAGACTGTATGCTGATTAAGGAGTTGACATAGAAATCAAAAAAATCCTTGCGAATGACACGACGCCCCCACTCCCACCCCCACCCCCTGAGATTATGAAGGAGCAGATTGGGAAGCAGATTTTAGAAATGTGCAGAAGTAACAGGGTTGTTGTCATTGGTGACTTCAAAACCTTTAATATTGGCTGGAACCTCCTTAGTGCAAATAGTCTGGATGCAGCAGTTTTTTGTCTGGGGGCATCCAGGAATGGTTTCGGACACAAAATGTAGACTGGCCGACTAGAGGGGAGGCCATATTGAATTGGTGCTTGGCTATGACCCAGGTGACAGATCTCTCAGTGGGAGAGCATTTAGGTGATAGTGATCACAACTCCTATACTTAGTGAGAGGATAGGAGCAGACGATGTAGGAAAGTATTTGATTGGGGGAGGGGGAATTATAATGCTATTCAGTAGGAACTGGGACACCGAAATCGGGAACAGATGTCCTCAGGGAAAGGCACAACAGAAATGTAGAGTTTGTTTAGGGAGCATATGCTGGTAGTGTGGAATAGGCAAGGAAGGAATGGTAAGTTGATAGAACCTGGGGTTACTAGGGATGTGGAATATCTAGTCAAGAGGAAGGAAGGAAGGAAGCTTACCTAAGGTTCAGGAAGCAAGGATCAGATAGGGTTTGAGGGTATATACGGTAGCCAGGAAAGAACTGAAGAATAGCTTGACAGATAGGATGAAAGAAAACCCCAAAGCATTCTACACTACGTGAGAAACAAGATGATGGTCACATTGAGGGTACGGCCGATGAGGGAAAGTGGAGGAAATATGTGCCTGGAGTCAGAGGTGGTAGGGGAAGTGCTTAATAAATACTTTGCTTCAGTATTGTAAGAGGTCCTTGTTGGTTGTGATGACACCACGAAACAGGTCGAACAAGTTGATGTTAAGAAGGAGGATGTGCTGAAACTTTTGAAAAACACAAGGATAGAGAAATCCCCTGGGCCAGATGAGATATACCTCTATGGGAAGTGAGAGAAGAGGATTGCTGTGCCTTTGAGGACGCAGAGATCATCGCCACTGTCCACAGGAGATTGGCAAGTGCTATTCCCTTGTTCAAGAAAGGGATTAGGGATAACCTTGGGAATTACAGACCAGCCAGTCTTATGTCGGTGATGAGCAAATTATTGGAGAGGGTTCTGCGAGACTGGATTTATGATTATTTGGAAAAACACAGTTTTATTAGAGATAGTCAGCATGGTTTTGTGAGGGGCATGTCATGCCTCAAAAGCCTTAACGAATTATGTGAGGATGCGACAAAACACATCGATGAAGGTAGAGCAGTGGATGTGGTGTTCGCAAGGCGTTTGATAAGGCTCATTCAGAAAGTAAGGACGATAGGATATAGGAAAATTTTGCTGTCTGGGTACAGAATTGGATGGACCATGGAAGACAGTGTGGTGGTAGGTGGAAAGTATTCAGCCTGGAGCTTGGTGAACAGTGGTGTTCTGCAGGGATTTGTTCTAGGACCTCTGCTCTTTGTGATTTTTATGAATGACCTGGCTGAGGATGTCGAAGGATGGGTTAGTAAGTTTATCAATGACACAAAGGTTGGTGGAGTTGTAAATAGTTTGGAGGGTTGTTGTCGGTTGCAACGGGACATTGATAGGATGCAGAACTGGACTGAGAAGTGGCAGGTGGAGTTCAACCTGGAAGAGTGTAAAGTGATTCACTTTGGAAGGTCAAATTTGAATGGAGTGAGATCTTGGGGTCCACATTCATGGATGCCTCCAAGTTGTCACCCAAGTTGATAGGGTTGTTAAGAAGGCATTTGCTTTCATTAGCAGGGGAATTGAGTTTAAGAGTCGCGAGGTTATGCTGCTGTTCCATAAAGCCCTGGTTAACCACACTTGGGATACTGTGTTCAGTTCTTGACGCCTCATTCTAGGAAAGATGTGGAAGCTTTAGAGAGGATGTAGAGGAGATTTACTAGGATGCTGTGTGGACTGCAGGGCATGTCTTAGGATCAAAGATCGAGTGAGATCAGGCTTTCCTCATTTGAGTGAAAAAGGATGGGAGGTGACTTAATAGACGGGGAACAAGATGATGAGAGGCATAGGTGGAGTGGCTAGCCAGAGACATTTTCCCCAGGGCAGAAATGGCTATCATGAGGTGGCATAATTTTAAGGTGACTGGAGGAAGGTTAAGGGGAGATGTCAGAGGTAGGGTTCTTTACAGAGAGTGGTGGGTGTGTAGAATGCACTGCTGGTGGTGGTAGTTGATTCAAGATACATTAGGGACATTTAAGCGACTCTTGGATAGGCACATGGATGGCAATACAATGTAAGGTATGTAGGTTAGTTTGATCTGAGAGTTGGATAAAAGATTAGCACAACATGGAGGGGCAAAGGGCTTGTACTGTGCTATGTTCTACGAGTTGCAGACTGCACTGTATCAGAGAAACCCTACAGCACAGCATATTGAGTCTGCACCTACCTTCCAAACAGCATCCCACATAGATCCACGCAATCCCCAAAACCCCACATCAACTACACCGAGTCCACCTTCCCTGCACATCCTCGGGCACAACGGGATATGTGTTGGGTATGCTAGCGGTTATTAAGGTGGACAAATCCCCAGGACCAGATGGGATCTGTCCCAGGTCACTGAGGGAGGAGAGAGAGAGGAAATAGCTGGGGGCTGACAGATATCTTTGTGGCATCCTTAAATACCGGTGAGATGCCAGAGAACTGGAGGGTAGCTTATGTTGTCCCCCTGTACAAGAAGGGTTTTAGGGATATTCAGGGTAGCTACAGACCAGTGAGCCTGATGTCGATGGTGGGGAAGTTGCTGGGTAGGATACTAAGAGATAGGATATATTTATAATTAGAAAAGAATGAGTTAATCAGTGACAGGCAAAACGGTTTTGTGCGGGGGAGATCATGCCTTACCAACTTAATAGAGTTCTTTGAGGAAGTGACCAAGTTGTTAGATGAAGGAGGGGCCGTTGATGTCATATACATGGACTTTAAGGCATTTGATAAGGTTCCCCATTGTAGACTAATGGAGAAAGCGAAGTCACATTGTGTGCAGGGTGTTCTAGCTAGGAGGGTAAAGAACTGGTTGAGCAACAAGAGACAGTAATTGTTGAAGGAGAAAGGTGACCAGTGGTGTTCCACAGGGGTCAGTATTGGGACCATTGCTGTTTGTAATATACATAAATGATCTAGAAAAGGACACTGTTGGTATGATCAGCAAGTTTGCAGATGACAAAGATTGGTGGAGTAGCAGAAAGCATAAGGGACTGTCAGAGAATACAGGAGGATATAGATAGACTGGAGAGTTGGGCGGAAAAGTGGCAGATGGCTAACAATCCAGACAAATGGGAGGTGATGCATTTCGGCAAGTCCAATTCTAGAACGGATTATACAATGAATGGAAGAGCCTTGGGAAAAGTTGATGGGCAGAGAGATCAGGGAGTGCAGGTCCATTGTACCCTGAAGGTTACTGCACAGGTGGATAGAGTGGTCAAGGCGGCCTATAGTATGCTTGCTTTCATCGGATGGGGTATTGAGTATAAGAGCTAGCAAGTATTGTTAAAAACGTACAAGACATTGGTTCGGCCGCATTTAGAATATTGTGTACAGTTCTGGTCGCCACATTACCAAAAGGACGTGGACGCTTTGGAGAGGGTGCAGAGAAGATTTATGAGGATGTTTGGCTGGTATGGAAGGTGTTAGCTATGAAGAGAGGTTGAGTAGGTTAGTTTTATTTTCACTAGAGAAAAAAAGGAGATTGAGGGGGGACCTGATTGAGGTTTACAAAATCATGGAGTATATAGACAGGGTGGATAGAGACAAGCTATTTCCCCAGGGTGAAGGATTCAATAACCAGAGGTCATGCTTTCAAGATAAAAGGTTAAGGGGGATACACGCGGCAAGTACTTCACACAGAGGGTGGTGGGTGTTTGGAATGCGTTGCCAGCAGAGGTGGTAGAGGCAGGCACGGTAGATTCATTTAAGATGCGGCTGGACAGGTACATGAGTAGGTGGGGAGCTGAGGGATACAAACGCTTAGAAATCGACCAACAGGTTTAGCCAGCATATTTGGATCTGCACAGGCTTGAAGGGCCGAAGGGCCTGTTCCTGGGCTGTAAATGTTCTTTATCCTTGGGACAATACTGCATGGTCAATCCACCCTAACTTGGAATGTGGGAGAAAACCGGTGCACCTGGCAGAATCCCAGATGCGACAGACACATAACAGTGTCAAACAGTGCATTCTGGTCAAACGGTTTATTGTTAAGACAACAAATACTGGGCAGCATGTTATAGACTAGACTGCAATGGAAGGGGTTTACATACAAGAGACTGGGGAGTCAGTTACAGTCCATATTCTGATAGACGGGATTAAAGCGAGAAAAACAAAGAGGAACGACCAGTGTACTTGAGGGGATTATATATAAAGCCACAAATACTGGGGAATACATGACAGACTGTACTCTCATTGAGTAGTTTATATGTTAACCATACATTGGGGAGGGAGTTCCAGCCTGCAGTCTGATCATGGGGTGTACACAGCACACAGCATGCTAATAACTAGCTGAGGAATGGGGACCTGGCCAGAGGTCAGTTAGAGCTGCACAGAGAGCACAGCAGAGCTGAACTGAATCCAGCTTAAAAGGTAAGTGTACTGACTGCTTCAGAACCAGGGCTGCAGACTGAGCGAATAGGAGCTGTAGGGAGATGGAGCATTAAGCCACTTATTTTTGTGACTGATTGGTTCTTTGTTCCCAGCAAACAGAGTGAGAAATCAGATTTTAGTGAGAAGCGGACAAGGTTGTGGAATTTGTGGGATATACGTAAATTAACATTACTTCTGCAAATATAATTGCTTATACAAAGTAAATGAACTGACACCAGTGTGTAATTGTTTCAGCCAAGAGCTGAGTCAACAAGAATGGAAACTATGTGGAGGAAATGCATAATTGTTTCTTTTTGTATTAGCTAAAAATGTATGCAAGAAAGAAACGGGACTGCAAAACAATGGTAGAAATACAGGCACTAGATACGATGCTGTGAAGAGAGGCAGTTAAACTAGAGACGCCTGTATAAACAGTAGGTATAAACATCTGTTTCCCACTTTTACAGAAACACAGGAACAAACCCCAATTAAAAAGGCTTAGTGATAAGGTGCTGTGAGGAAAGGAGCAGATGGAGGGAGTAGATAATGGTCAGGCAAGGATGTGCCTAACAATAATCCACAGCAGGATGAGGTCAAACGGCCTTGAGAGGCCAGAAATAAGCATTTTGTCACAGACAAGGCCGGATAAGACAAGAGATAAACAGGAGTAATGAGTACCGGTCTTAGGGAAATGGAGGTTGTAAACAGGGGGGGAGCAATGAAACTAAAAAAAAAATGTAGGAACCAAATTATATAATTATCAAGTATTTGTTGCATTCAGTGTGAGAGTCCTTGTGAGGAGAGACAGTGGACTTCACACCCTCTTGCAAGAGTTAAATACTGCTGATTCAGATTTTGTCTCGGACTGAAATTATTGAAGTGAGTGAGCTTTGTTTCTCACAAATTGATTCTCAGTTTAACATTTGCAGTTGCCAAGGTGGAGAACAGCAGGAGAACTCGTCCCTGTGGAATATTCCTGCAGGAAGATCAGAGCCACTCCCAGTCTCCACGGTGACGAGTACAGGAAGTGTGTCCAGATTGGCTGAATGGAATGCCAGGAGCTATGGCTGGACTCACTGTGGGGCAGCCATGAGGCTGAGAATGGTGTGGACAGCACGTTTAGCGTCAGGAAGAGTCAAACACAGATACAGAAGTGGGCAGAATGGTGGCTTAGTGGTTAGCGCTGCTGCCTCACAACGCCAGGGACCTACGTTTGATTCTCATCTCGGTCAACTGTCTGTGTGGAGTTTGCACATTCTCCCCATGTCTACATGGGTTTCCTCTGGGTGCTCCGGTTTCCTCCGGGTGCTCCGGTTTCCTCCCACAGCCCAAAGATGTGCAGGTTAGGGTGAATTGGCCATGCTCAGTTGCCCATAGTGTTCAGGGATGTGTAGGTTAGGTGCATGGTTTAAAGGTAAATATAGGATAATAGGATAGCGAAATAGGTCTGGGTGGGTTACTCTTTGGAGGGTCGGCGTGGACTTGGGCTACAGGACCTGTTTCCACACTGTCGGGATTCTATGATGATTCTGATTCTAGCTTAGTGAGCACCAGGAGGACGCAAAGTGCGGGCAGGCAATGCAGGAGTCCCTGTGGCCATTCCCCTCTCTAACAAGTATACCATTTTGGATATTGTTGAAAAGGCAGAATGTCCTCTTAGGGGAAAGCAGCAAGTCAGTGGCACCATGATTAGATTAGATTACTTATCTTCAGCCCAACAAGTCCAGACTGACCCTCCGAAGAGCAACCCACCCAGGCCCATCCCTCTACATTTACCCCTTCACCTAACACTACAGGCAATTTAGCGTGGCCAGTTTCGGACTGTGGGAAGAAACCAGAGCACCCAGAGGAAACCCACACAGACATGGGGAGAATGTGCAAACTCCACACAGACAGTTGCCTGAGGCGGGAATTGAACCTGGCTCTCTGGCGCCGTGAGGCAGCAGTGCTAACCACTGATTGACAGTAAGGGGTTCAAAGTGCAGGCAAGCAGTATTGATACGGGACTCTCCGTTCAGGGCCACAGAGAGACATTTCTACTGTAGTGCAAAGATCTTTTTAGGGCCACTACTGTTCTTCATTTTTACACGTCATGACCTGGATGAGAGTGTAGAAGGATGGGTTAGTAAAGTTGTGGATGACACTAAGTTTGGCGCAGTTGTGGACAGTGCTGAGGATGTTGCAGGTTACAGAGGGACATAGATAAGCTGTGGAGCTGGGCTGAGGGGTGGCATGTGGAGTTTAATGCGGAAAAGTTTAAGGGGATTCACTTTGGAAGGAGCAACAGGAATAAAGAGTACTGGGCGATAGTGTAGATGAGCAGAGAGATTTGTGTGTCTATGTACATAGATCCCTAAAAGTTGCCACCCAGGTTGACAGGGTTAAGAAGGCATATGGTGTGTTAGCTTTAATTGGTAGAGGGACCGAGTTTCAGAGCTACGAGGTCAAGCTACAACGGTACAAAATTCTGGTGTGGCCGCACTTGGAGTATTGTGCACAGTTCTGGTCACCGCATTACATAGGAAGGATATAGAAGCTTTGGAAAGGGTGCACAGGAGATATACGAGGGATGGAGGGATAGTCTTATGAGGAAAGGCTGAGAGACTTGAGGCTGTTTTCGTTAGCGAGAAGAAGGTGGAGAGGTGACTTAATTAAAATCATCAGAGGGTTAGCTGGGGTGGACAGTGACAGCCGTTTTTCTCAAGATAGTTATGGCTGGCATAGAACGAGGGCGTAGAAGGATGAGTTAGTAAATTTGCAGAGGACACAAAGTTTGGTGCAGGTGTGGATGGCTAGCATGAGGATACAGAGCTTTAAACTGAGGGATGATAGATATGGGCCAAATGTCCGAGGCAGTTTCTTTACTCGGAGTAGTAAAGGCATGGAATGCCCTGCCTGCAACAGTAGCCCACACGCCAATTTTAAGGACGTTTAAATTGTGAATGGATAAACACATGGATGAAAATAGAATAGTTCAGGTTAGATGGGCTTCAGATTGGTTCACAGAATTCGCACGACATCAAGGGCGGAAAGGCCTGTACTACACTGTAACATTCTCTGCTCTGTGGCCCTGAGGGAGATGCCAGGATTGCAGTGTTCCCTCTCTGGTATCAAGGGCATCGCTGAGTGGGCACAGGATATTCTGAAAGGGAAGGGGTGAGCAGCCAGTGATTGGGGTTTATATTGGTATCAATGACCCAGGCAGACAGCCAGAGGTGGTCCTGCAAAGGGAATTTAGGGAGTTTGCAGAAAGTTGAAAAGCAGGAGCTCTCGGGTTATAATTTTGGGATTACTCTCTGAGCCATGCGCTAGTGAGGCTGGGAATAGAAAGGTAATACAGTTGAGCGCTTGGCTCAAGAGCTGACGCACGAGAGAGGGCTTCAGATTTCTGTGTCATTGGGTATCCACCAATGCAAACAAGGACAGGTCACACCCCTGGAGCGTCAGAAGCTGAGTGGCGACCTTACTGATGATTATAAAATCATGAAGGGCATGGATAGGGTGAATAACCAAGGTGTTTCCCCCAAAGATGGGGAGTCCAGAACTCAAGGGCATAGGATTCAGGTGAGAGGGGAAGATTTAAAAGGGGCCTAAGGGGCAACATTTTCACGCAGAGGGTGGTGCATATATGGAACGAGCTGCAGGAGGAAGTCGTGGAGACTGGTACAATTGCAGCATTTAAAAGGGATCTGGATGGGTACATGAATAGAAATGGTTTGGAGGGGTATGGGCCAAATGATGGCAAATGGGGCTAGGTCAGATTGGAATGTTTGGCTGCCGTGGACAAGTTGGACCGAATGGTCCACAAACTGAAGGGTCACAAATATCCATGTAAAAGGGTTTGCCAATGCCAACTGGGAGAGTTTCTGCTAGTGTGATAGAAGGGGCGTGCAAGACAGCATCGGGGGTGTCAGAGAAGGTCGATCTTGAGTCAGGAAGGTCTGACAGCACGAACAGGCAGGGCCAGGTTGATGAACACAGCAGGACTGGAGGGCTGAAGGGTGTTCATTTTAATGCAAGGACTACAACAGGTAAAGCAGATGAGCTTCGAGCCTGGACTAGTACGGGGGAGTAGAATGAGACAGTCATTACCGAAACTTGAGGCTAGATTAGAGTGGTGCTGGAAAAGCACAGCAAGTCAGGCAGCATCCGAGGAGCAGTAAAATCGACATTTCGGGCAAAAGCCCTTCATTAGGAATACAGGCACCACTCTAATCTAGACTCTGATTTCGAGCATCTGCAGTCATTGTTTTTACCCCGTTACTGAAACTTGGCCGAGTAGGACAGAATGGGCAGTGTCATCATTCCAGAGTTTCGGTGTTTCAGGTGAGGTAGAGAGTGAAGAGGTGGACGGTAAAAGCCATGGGGGAGCAGCATTACCGATAGAGAAGAATGCCACAGCTGTAATAAGAGAGGACACCTCAGAGGACTCATCCAGCGAGGTCGTACGGACAGACCTTACGAGTTAGAAAGGTGCAAACACTGATGGGGTTTATACTATAGACCTCCCAATAGCCAGCATGAAATAGAGGAACAGATACATAGACAAGAGTTGTATCGAGGGGAGTTTGAATTTCCCAGATTATTAACTGGGACGCCCTTACTGCCAGTGGTTGAGATGGGGCAGAATTTCTTATGTGCATTCAGGAGGGTTTCTTGAAACAGTACATAGATAGTACAACCAGACAGCGTACTGGGGAATGAGCCTGGCCAGGTGATCGACATTTCAGTGTTGTGGGAACAGCGATCATAATTACTGAAGTTTTAAGATAGTTATGGATAAGGTTAAAAAATGTTGCCATGAGTACTTCAACTCAAGAACATTATGAGGGACGAACGGGAGAAATTAGAGAGGGGGAGGGAAACGGAGGATAAATGCACATCAAATACCAATGATGTGGATGGGAATGGCATGATTAGTGAGTTTGCTGATGACACTAAAGTAGGTGATATCATGGGCAGCCAGGAAAGTTACCAGAAATTGCAGCAGGGCCTTGATCAGCTGGGCAAGTGGGCCAAGAAATGCCAAATGGAGTTTAATATCGATAACGTCTTGCACTTTGGAATGTCAAATCAAGGTCAGAGTTTCATGGTGAATGGTACAGCCTTAAGGAGTGTAGTGCAACCTTGGAGTTCAGGTACACTGTTCTCTGAAAGTGGAGTCACAGGTAGACAGGGCAGTGAAGGCAGCTTTGGCACACTGGCCTTCAGTCAGGGCATTGAATACAGAAATTGAGAAGTTATGTTGCAGTTGTACAGAGTGACAGTGAGGTTGCACTTGGGAGTATTGGGTTCAGTATTGGTCACCTTGCTACAGGAAGAATGTTATTAAACTGAAAAGACTGCAGAAGAAATTTACATGGATGTTGCCAGAACTCAACAATCCGAGTTAGAAGATGATGTTGGACAAGCTAGGACATTTTTCTTAAGAACGTACAAGACGGAGGGGGAATCTTATAGAAGTGGATAAGATTGTGAGGGGCAGGGATACACTCCATCTTTGTCCCAAGGTTGGGGAATCGAGGACTGGAAAGCTTCATTTTCAGGTCAGAGGGGAAAGAATAGAAAGGAACTTTTTAAAAACACAGAGGATACTCCGCATCTGGAATGAGCTGCCAGCAGAAATGGTTGACGCTGGTACATTAACTAGGAGAAACGGCATTGTGGGAGGGGAAATTGCAATCTTCGAAGGACAACGACATCTGGGATGTTCTGTGGTTGAACTGGTCCTCTGGGGAGCGGATGCAGCGGAGGCAGAGGCATTGGGAAGAAGAGCTTATGCCTGAAACTAGACTCTCCTGCTCATCGGATGCTGCCTGAGCGGCTGTGCTTTTCCAGCACCACACTCTTCGATGCAGGTACATGAACATCATTTAAAAGGCATTTGGATAAATAAATGAAAGGATTAGAAGGCTATGGGCCAAGTGCAGGGAAACGGGGTTAGTTTGGATGGGCATTTTGGTCAACCTAGACCAGTCTGGGCCGAAGGGCCTGTCTCCATGCTGTAAGACTCTATAACTCTTTGACATCTGGATCTTTTAAAGACAGGTTGATCAGAGTTCAGGACAGACGTGTGTCCTGTGAACATGAGAGGTAAGGATGGCAAGAATCAGGAACCTTAGATGACAAGAGAAATTGAAAGGTTAGTTAAAAAGAAAAAGGAAGCATATGCAAGGTTTCGGACACTGAAATCAAGCAAGGGCCCCGAAGAGTATAAAGGAAGTAGAAAAGAACTGAAAATTAAGAGGGCTAGAAGAGGCCATGAAATGCCCTGAACAATTCAGATTATGGAGAATGCAAAGGCGTTTTTGGCACATATTAGGAGTGAGGTGCTAGTCGGGCGAGGGGGTGGAAGAGTAGGTCCACGCAAGGACAAAGGAGCCAAAGGAAGTGGGTGACCTCCTTAATGATTACTTGGCATTGGTATTCAAGAAGAAGGAGAAGGACACAGCCGATGCTAATGTTAGGGAAGGACATGTCAATGAAAAACGTGGAAATCTCGAAAAACATCCCTGATGGGATCTATCCCAGGATGCTGAGGGAGACAAGGAAGGAAATGGCTGGGACCTGGACAGAAATATTTTGTCACTAGTGAGGTCCCCGAAGACTGGAGGGCTGTGACCAATGGCGTTCCACAAGGGTCCCCTATTGTTTGATAAGTTTGCAGACCACACAAGAATTGTTCGAGCTGCTGGAGATGGTCATTTCCTGGTCTTTCTGCGGCACAAATATTGCTTGTCGCTTAGTCCAAACCTGGATATTGTCCAGATCTTGTTACACAACATTCAGACCATTCACAACTCCTCAGATATTAAAGTAGGCCCATATTCAAATGCAACAAGATCTGGACAATATCCAGGTTTGGGCCAAGAAGTGGAAAGTAACATTCGTGCCACACAAAGGTCAGGCAATGACCATCTCCAGCAGCTATTTTCTGGATCTATACATTCTTAAAATGAAAAGATGGCCTTTAAAAGAGTGATGTGCTCTTCCTGTCCGATGTGAGAGTCAGGCAGAGGGTGGAGAATGAAAAATGTGTTGCTGGAAAAACGCAGGTCAGGCAGCATCAAAGGAGCAGGAGAATCGACATTTCGGGCAGAAGCCCTTCTTTCTGAAGAAGGGCTTCTGCCCGAAACGTTGATTCTCCTGCTCCTTTGATGCTGCCTGACCTGCTGCACTTTTCCATCAACATATTTTTCAGCTGATCTCCAATAACTGCAGTCCTCACTTTCTCCTAGAGGGTGGAGAATGCATGGAATGAGCAGCCAAAGGAAGTGGTATAAGCTGGTACAGTTCCAACATTGAAAAGGCATCTGCATGGGTACATAAATATGAAGGGCTTAGAGTGATATGGGCCAAGTGCTGGCAAATGGTACTAGATTACTTTAGGATATCTGGTCAGCATGGACGAGTTGGACCGAAAGGTCTGCTTCAATACCATACATCTCTATGACTCTTGGCAAAACGTCACTTCTTGATGCTGCCAGACCTGCTGAGATTTTCTAGCATTTTCTCTTTTGGTTTCAGATTCCAGCATCCGCAGTAATTTGCTTTTATCAGGTTCACTCTGGTTTGGTTTGGTCTGGCTATTCACTGAACGCAGCCAGGCAGGTGTTGCAAAAGCTGCCTGGTCCAAAGAAACAGGTCCATGCTGATCCTCCTCTCTCTTTCTCGGAGTTCTCTCCTGTAAGACCCTGTGCTTGATTTTTGTTGCAAGTATTGGGAACAGCATCATTATTCTGGGATAATATGTTGCTTTCTCGGATTGGTGAGGTTATTTGGTATTCTCTTCTCTTTCGTTTGTTTCATTCAGTAACCTTGTAAATAAATTCTGTTGTTTTGTTTAAAACTGAGTGGTTGAGCCCACTGTATCACTCCCAGAATATCCACAAAACACCTGCTAGCAAAGTTAGGCTACTTTCTGAAAATGTTTTGAGGGGGGGGTCTGGCCTGGTCCATTAACAGGTTATCAAAAAATATAGCAGTACCGACATCAGTTTGAAAACTGGGCAGAGGTATGAGAGACGCGATTTAATTTGATGCATTTTGGGAGGGGAAATGCAACAGGAAGGTATACAGTAAATAGCAGCACTCTAAAGAGAATGGATACACAGAGGGACCTTGGGGTGCAAGCCCACATCTCCCCGAAAAAGTGGAGACAAGTAGATAAGGGGAAGGACAGCATACGACATGCTTGCCTTCAGTCGGGAACGCTGAGCGTAATGTTGACAGGTCTCGTTTCTGCAGCATCAGAGTTTAGTTTGACCATACCTATGGAGGATTGAGACACGTTCTAGTCACCATACTGTGGGAAGGGTGTGGAGGCTTTGAACAGGATGCAAGAGTTTACCAGGATGTTGCCTGGATTGGAATATATTCACTGTAAAGAAGAGATTGGACAAATTTGGGATTGTTTGCGCTAGAGCATCAGAGGCTTAGGGGCAGCCTAAAAGAAATGTACAAAATTGAGAGGCACGGATAGGGTGGATAGTTGGAGTCTTATTAGCAGGGTGAAAACGTCAAACATTAGAGTTTGGTATAAGGTAAGGACATAAATATTTAAAAGAGATGGAAGAGCAAAGTATTTCTTTTTTAAAAACACAGAGCGTGAGAGGGGAAGTGGGTGAAGCAGATACAATAGCAATGTTTAAGAGCCATTTCGACAGACATGTTAACGCAGGGAACTGGACCACATGCAGGCAGCTGGGATTAGCTCTGCTCTGCAAAGACATGCTGGGCTGAAGGGCCTGTTCTTATGCTGTACTATTCCATGATCCTGTATCAAAATGTTTACTGGGGAGTGTGTTACTGGCTAGAATCGAACTGAAGAGCTACGGAGTGGTTTATATAAAATAATAGCCACTTAGGAATGAATTACGAACTGGAATCTGATTGACATCCTCAGCCAGTGCAGTAGTTTTGTTCCAGTTTCCAGCTATCCATTCTCTATAATGATAGAACATATTGTTGTGATCACTCTTGCCAAGTGGCTGTTGGACAAAGTGTAATGGATGGTGTTCCCCTGCTATTAGGGTCTTTGCCTGAACAATGCAGTGTTCTCTTGCACCTCAGCCCCACCCTCCACGCTCACCTTCCCGATGGTGATGTCCAGGAACGAGTTCTTCTCCACTCCCCGTACACGCAGGCAGATCTTGTCCTGATCATCGGTGGGCTGTGCAGGGTATTCAGACATCACAAAGCAATCTGAAAACAGAGCGCAGAGTCAACTCCCGTCCAATCCTAAATGGGGGAAGACGAGGGAATTGGATAGTGAGTGTGGGTATGTGTGCACGCGTGTCCATGCCTGCCTGCATGCAGAGCTGGCTATGGGTACATGACAGTCCATGTGTGAGGAATGCGCACACATGTGCATGTGGCTCCTGTGTGAATCATATAACCCAAATTTGGCCCTTCAGCCTACCAAGAATGCACCAAAAATATACTATGACCTACGCTTGTCACACTTTCCCGCATTAAGCCCGATGGCTTGAAAATTAGGATGCTTCAAGAGGCTCACCCAAGTACAAGCCATCCTGCTAGAAGGCATATTTCGATAACACAAATTGGCTGTAAGGCCACTGACGAACTGGGGACATGGTTTCGGAAGTTCCAACATTTAAAGCGCGTGCTGGTTCTAACATCAGCTGACATGGTGCTGCTCCTCCGTGATTTTGTTGTAACACGGGATGGGATGAGAATGGGTTGACTGCCTTACAGCTGAACCTGGACCCATCCCTCCTCACCCCCCTCCACACCAAGATGCGCTCGTGTCCCCCTTTCCCACCCCCTCCCTACCATTACACTGCGACGCGCTCCTGTGCCTCCTTCCCCCCTCTCCTCCAATACACTGGGATGCACTCCTGCCCCTCCTTCCCCTTCCCCTCCGCGCCGGGACTCGCTCCTGCCCCTCCTATCCCCCTCCGCGCCGGGACTCGCTCCTGCCCCTCCTTCCCCCTCCACGCCATGACACCCTCCTGCCCCTCCCCTCCGGGACGCCCTCCTGCCCCTCCTTCCCACTCCCCTCTGCACCGGGACACGCACCTGCCCCTCCCCTCCGCACCGGGACGCCCTCCTGCCCCTCCTCCTCCTTCATCCTCCCCTCCGCGCCGGGACTCGCTCGTGCCCCTCCTTCCCCCTCCCCTCTGTGCCGGGACTCGCTCGTGCCCCTCCTTCCCCCTCCCCTCCACGCCGGGACTCGCTCCTGCCCCTCCTTCCCCCTCCCCTCCACGCCGGGACTCGCTTCTGCCCCTCCTTCCCCCTCCCCTCCACGCCGGGACGCCCCTCCTTCCCCCTCCCCTCCACGCCGGGACGCCCTCCTGCCCCTCCCCTCCACACCGGGACGCCCTCCTGCCCCTCCCCTCCACACCGGGACGCCCTCCTGCCCCTCCCCTCCACACCGGGACGCCCTCCTGCCCCTCCCCTCCACACCGGGACGCCCTCCTGCCCCTCCCCTCCACACCGGGACGCCCTCCTGCCCCTCCCCTCCACACCGGGACGCCCTCCTGCCCCTCCCCTCCACACCGGGACGCCCTCCTGCCCCTCCCCTCCACACCGGGACGCCCTCCTGCCCCTCCCCTCCACACCGGGACGCCCTCCTGCCCCTCCCCTCCACACCGGGACGCCCTCCTGCCCCTCCCCTCCACACCGGGACGCCCTCCTGCCCCTCCCCTCCACACCGGGACGCCCTCCTGCCCCTCCCCTCCACACCGGGACGCCCTCCTGCCCCTCCCCTCCACACCGGGACGCCCTCCTGCCCCTCCTTCCCACTCCCCTCCACACCGGGACACCCTCCTGCCCCTCCTTCCCACTCCCCTCCACACCGGGACACCCTCCTGCCCCTCCTTTCTCCTCCCCGCCGCGCCGGGACGCCGTCCTGCCCCACCGGGACGCCCTCCAACCTCTCCCCTCCGGGACGCGTTCCTGCCCATCCATTCCGCGCCGGGACCCCCTCCTGCCCCGGGACCCCCTCCTGCCCCTCCCCTCCGGAACGCCCACCTGCCCTCCCCTCCGCACCGGGACATGCACCTGCCCCTCCCCTCCGCACCGGGACGCGCCCACGTGCCTCTCCCCTCCGCACCGGGACACCCTCTTGCCCCTCCTTCCCACTCCCCTCCGCACCGGGACGCCCTCCAGCCCCTCCCCTCCGGGACGCACTCCTGCCCATCCCCTACGCGTCGGGACGCCCTCCTGCCCCACCCCTCCGCGCCGGGATGCCCTCCTGCCCCTCCTTCCCACTCCCCTTCGCACCGGGACGCCCTCCAGCCCCTCCCCTCCGGGACGCCCTCCTGCCCCACCCCTACGTGCCGGGATGCCCTCCTGTCCCTCCTTCCCACTCCCCTCCACACCGGGACACGCACCTGCCCCTCCCCTCCGCACCGGGACGCCCTCCTGCCCCTCCCCTCCGCACCAGGACGCGCACTCCTGCCCCTCCCCTCCGCACCGGGACGCCCTCCTGCCCCTCCCCACCAGACCGGGACGTGCACTCCTGCCCCTCCCCTCCGCACCGGGACGCCCTCTTGCCCCTCCCCTCCGCACCGGGTCGCCCTCTTGCCCCTCCTTCCCCCTCCCCTCCGCGCCGGGACGCCCTCCTGCCCCACCCCTCCGCGCCGGGATGCCCTCCTGTCCCTCCTTCCCACTCCCCTCCGCACCGGGACGTGCACCTGTCCCTCCCCTCCGCACCGGGATGCGCCCTCCTGCCCCACCCCTCCGCACCGGGACGCCCTCCTGCCCCTCCCCACCAGACCGGGACGCGCACTCCTGCCCCTCCCCTCCGCACCGGGACTCCCTCTTGCCCCTCCTTCCCCCTCCCCTCCGCACCGGGACACGCACCTGCCCCTCCCCTCCGCGCCGGGACGCCCTCCTGCCCCACCCCTCCGCGCCGGGATGCCCTCCTGTCCCTCCTTCCCCCTCCCCTCCACACCGGGACGCGCGACTGTCCCTCCTTCCCCCTCCCCTCCACACCGGGACGCACTACTGTCCCTCCTTCCCCCTCCCCTCCCCTCCACACCGGGACATGCTCCTGTCCCTACCCCCATCCCCCATCCTCCCAACCAGGGTGCGTTCCAGTCCCGACCCCCTCCACACCGGGACGCGGTCTAGTCCCTCCTTCCTACCTTCCATACCCCTAACCGAGACGCGCTCCAGTACCTACCCCCATCCCCCTAACCGGGATGTGATCCAGTCCCTACCCACATTCCCCCCAACCGGGACGTGCTCCAGTCCCTCCCCCTTCCATCCCCCAACCGGGAACATGCTCCAGTCCCTCCTTCCACCCATCCAGGACGTGCTCCAGTCCCTCCTCTCCCGCCCCCCCCCCAAATCCCCCCATCCGGGACGCACTCAGGTCCCTACCCCCATCCCCCGCCATCGGGATGCGCTCAGATCCCAACCCCCATCCCTCCCCACCGGGATGCGCTCAGATCCCTACCCCCATCCCTCCCCACCGAGACACCTTCCTGTCTCTTCCCCCCCAACATCAGGACGTCATCCTGTCCCTTCCGCACCTTACACCAGGAAGTCTTTCTGTCTCTCCTCCCACTACACTGGGACATAATTCTCTCTCCCCTTCCTCTCAAGTTAGATACTAGTCAAACCATCCCCTGCCCTCCCTGAGAACTCACCGAGAATGTCTGCCACACCGATGTTCTGAGACTCAGGGGTCTCCGTACACAGCACCTCCACGTCCTTCTGAAGGAGGAGAATTCGATCAGCAGTGACCCCCAGGCGGCCTGACAGATAGTCCGTCACCTTCTGGAGAGGGTCTGTCTGTGTGGGGGAGAGAAGGCAGGAGGAGGCAGGAGAGGTTGAGAGAGACAGTAAGTCAGCACAGCAGATGTAGAGAGGAGGACAGAAAGGAGGAGAGAGAGGAGGAAGAGTGAGGGATAGATGGATGTGTGGGAAGAAGGAACATGTAGTGAGAATGAGAGCAACAGGGCGGGACAGGGAAGGAATGAGACGGATGGAAGACAGAGCTTGAGGAGAGGGGGAGAAAACAGGAGAAGAAAGGAAACAGGAGTGCCAAGACAAAGGAGATTTTTAGTTCCACAAATGATAAAGGGTTCTGGGCACACAGTGCGGCAAGGGAATTACATTGGCGATTGATGTAGGAGTGAGTGGGGCAATGGAATTAGTTCAGGGATTAATACAGGGCAATGGAGAGAGAAAGAGTAATGCAGTGGGATTAGTTCAGGGATTAATACAGGGCAATGGAGAGGGAAATGGTGATAGCAGGGCAGTGGGATTAGTTTGGAGATTGATACAACGCTGTGGGGAAAGAGAGCAGGGCAATGGGATTTGTTTGGGGATTAACACAGGGATGTGAGAAGTGAAGAAGACTAAGTCACTCACCACCCTCATCGGCACTCGGTAGATTTGTCCTCGATACCGGACCTTGATTGTAATCTCTCGGGGAGTGGGGGTAACAGTTGGTAACACACCCACCAGCACCACGTCTTCAGACTCATGCTGCACCTTGGTCTTCACAGGGCTGGAGTGGAAATCTTCGAGCTGCTTCAGGTTCCTGTCGGCTTTCCTGAGAGACAGGGAGAGAGGGACAGAGCCTTATGTAAACACAGTGAGATTCACAGAGGGCAAGCGAACGAGAAAGGAGAGTAAGAGAGGATTCGATTCAGAAACACAGATAGGGGCAAAGGCAGGAACCTCTGCAGGTTCACGCCAGAGAGGGAGCAGTACCTTATCGCCATGCAAGCTCGCCTCGTCTGTTGGGAGTGTGTGGTGGGCGTGGAGGGTGGAGAAGGCGATCGGTCCCTATGACCACTGGAGCTGTCAACACAAACAGAGACCACAGCATGCGTTAGATAGATTGATTTACTGTTGTCAGATCTACCCATATGCAACGAAAAGCATTATTTTTGCTTGTTACACAGACTGATCATATCATAAAAAAAGGAATCAGGATGACAGAACAGAGTGCAGGATACAGCGTTACAGCAACAGAGAGAGAGAGAAATTGCGAGCGGGCAAGAGAGCCAGGGCGTGACCCAGAAAGTGGGGACAGACTGCTAAGGGGCAGGGGTGGGTGGGGGAAGAGCCCAGAGCATGGGGACAGATTGCCGGGGTGGGGGGGAACCAGTGCGTGGGCAAACTGCTGGGGGGGGATAATCGGGGGAACCCCAGACAGTGGGGACAATCTGTCCATGGTGCAGGGGAACCCAAAGCATGAGAACAGACTTCAGGAGGGGGGGGGGGGGGGGGCCCAGAGAGTGGGGACAGACTACTGGAGGGGTTCCAAGAATGTGAGCACAGACAGCGGGGGGACGGGAATGAGGAGGAACACGAACATGGGGACAGACACACAGCCATCAGGAAGGCAGAGCGAGAGATGGATGTGTGGAATGGGCCAGTCAGGATAGAGACTGGAGCAAGAAGAGAGGGAGAGAGACAGTGAGGGAGGGAGATAGCGACATGAGGGGAGGGACAGGGAGACAGACCTGTGGAGAGGTGCACTGAAAGGGAGCGGCTGTGTCTGATGGGTGAACCCCAAGTCCTTACACACTCAGATTCAGATCCTCATCCTGCTCCGAGTCAGAGTGCAGGCACCTCCCCTGGGCCCGTGGGGGCGGCCGTTTCCTTTTCCTATCCTGTCTACTCTCTGACGCGCTGTCTTCATCTGGATCATCCTCGGAATCTGGGGGAGGAGGAGGGGGCGAAACAGTCAGACCGTCACCCCAGGGCGTGGGCTGTTGAGAAGATTGGGGAGGGGTGTGTGTGTGTGTGTGGAGAGGTTGGGAAATCAGCAAGTGGGGTTTCGAACCGATTGGGAACAAGCCCAACCCATCCCATCCCCCTCCCGCACATCCGTTTTCCCTCCCCCCAAATGCCCAGTTATACACAACTGCAACTCCCCTGGGGTTGAGGCCCTTCTGTCCAACACCTTAGTGCAGGGTCTGCCGCAGAAGACTAAGCAGGGTATTGGGGGCAATGGCCGGAAAACGGAGGCAGATTGATCTGAACCATGGGGTCGGGGCTCGAGTGGATGCGGGGTGGGGTGGCGAGGCCCAAATGTTGCAGCCCGGAGACAGACACAAACGAGAAGGGAACAGTGAAGACTCCTGCAGTTCAACAGCTCACCAAGGCTAATTTGGTGGTGGTTGTGGTTGGGGGGGGGGGGGGGGGGGGGTTTACCTGTTTGAGGTGGGAAAAACAATGATTGGGTTTAGGGTGGGTGGAAGAGTGGGACACTGGGTTTCTGGAGGAAGGGGACTGTGTTTACGGTAGGGGGTATTCTTGGGGAGGGACTGGGTTTACGGTGAGGGTATTGTTGGGGGGGTGAAGGACTGGGTTTACGGTGGGAGGGACTGGTTTTATGGTGTGGGGGAGTGTTGTCGGGTGGGGAGGACTGTGTTTACGGTAGGAGGGATCTGATTTATCGTTTGGAGTATGTTGTCGAGGGAGATACTGGGTTTACAGTGGGGGTGTTGTCAGGAAGGGACGAGGTTTACAGTGGGGCAACTGCGTTTACATTGAGTGATGTCGGCAGGGTGGGGGGGGGACTAGATTTATGGTGGAGGGTGTTGTCAGGATGGGGGTGGGGAGGAAAGACAGGGCTCATGAAGGAGGGGTGTTGGGATGGGAGGCGACTGTGTTTATTGTGGGGGTGACAGGTTGGGAGGGGACAGGGTGTACTGTGGGGGGTGTTGGGTGGGAGGGGACTGGGATTACGGTGTGGGGGGGGGGGGAAACTGGGTTCACTGTGCCGGGGGGTGTTGTTGGCTGGGGGAACTGGATCTACGGTCAGCGAGTGTGTTGTTGGGGAGAAAGGGGGGATTGGATTGATGGTGAGAGGGGACTAGGTTTGCGGTAGGGGGCCCCCAGCCTCTCCCACACCCCAACAACCGCCAAAATGACTTACCAGCCTCCCGCCCCAGACGCTGGAAAACCCGGTCCACCTCTTCGGGATTCTCCTGGTACAGAGTCAACGTGCGGCTGACCTGGGGGGAGAGGGGCGATAGCTGAAAACAAACGAGACGACACCCAAACTGGGAGAACTGGCCACTCCCCTCCCATTCTTCATCTAGACTCTTCGACACCTCTGTCTTTACGTTCTATCTTCAAATAAAAGCTTATGACATAATGGCCTTCTTAAAAGTGACAGCATTGCCACACCGAATGGTGCAGAGGGGAGAGCCCAGAGCTCAACAGCAAAGGTCCCCTTGTCTGTCAGCAACTTGCTGGACAGAGAGTTGCTGCATCAAACCTGATAGGGACAATGGGAGAGGTGCAATCCAGGATGGGGAAGAGAGGGTATGCCGAAAGACTACGACGGGGGTGGGGGATTAGGGGAGAGATTGTTGTGGCAAATATCAACAGTGCGACACCCGATTGGGGGGTGAGGGGCAGTGCCTGCACGAGGGACTTACCCGTCCGGTGTAAATGGGGACAGTTAGTACGTTGGCACTATCGAGGATCCTGCGATGTTTGACGCGGGGCTGGCGGACACGACGAGGGCAATCGATCAGCTCCAGCTCACTGTCACTGTCACTGTCACTGCTGACATTTTGCTGAAGACAGATGAGAACAAGACAATTAGGACCAGCACCGGCACGTGCTCGCACCGACCAAAACGCATCAGCACCGACACACACCAGCGCCTACATGCCCTGACACCAACATTTGCCAGCACCTAAACGCACCAATATTGACAGGCCCCAACACTAACACGTGCTCACACCAACACAGCCAACACGCACCTTCACAATCAGTACGACAGAAAAATGGGACAATTGATCAAACAGGCCAACTAGAAAGAAGTGGTAGATAGAATTTAATTGAAAAAAATTGAGATTTGCTGCAGTTTGGTAGGGCAAACCAGGGCATGATTAATCCAGTAAATGTTCAGGTTCTGAGGAATGTTGCTGAAAATGTGTTGCTGGTTAAAGCACAGCAGGTCAGGCAGCATCCAAGGAACAGGAAATTCGACGTTTCGGGCCAGTGCCCCTCATCAGGAAAATGTCTGGCCCGAAACGTCGAATTTCCTGTTCCTTGGATGCTGCCTGACCTGCTGTGCTTTAACCAGCAACACGTTTTCAGCTCTGATCTCCAGCATCTGCAGACCTCACTTTTTATTCTGAGGAATGTTGCCAAACAAGGAGACCGAGGGGTGTAGGTGTAGAGTTCCTTGGAAGTGGAATCGCAGGGAGACAGGCCGGTGAAGAAAACCTTTGCCACACTTGCCTTCATTGGGCATAACATTGATTTGGGAGGTCAACTTACGGCTGTTAGAGGACATGGGTGGGGCCACTTTTAGCATATTGGGTACAATTCCAGTCTCCCTCCCAGTCTGTGGGGCGTGGGGCAACGAGGACAGGAAGGGTCTGTGGGGGGGGTGGACAGGGACAGGAAGGGTCTAGGGGTGGACAGGGACATGAAGGGCCTGTGGGGGGGTGGGACAAGGACAGGAAGGGTCTGTGGGGGGGGGGGGACAGGGACAGGAAGGGCCTGTGGGGGGGGAGAACAGGGACAGGAAGGGTCTGGGGGGGGACAGGGACAAGAAGGGTCTGTGGGGGGGGTGGACAGGGAGGGCCTGTGGGAGGGGTGGACAGGGACAGGAAGGGCCTGTGGGAGGGGGGGACAGGGACAGGAAGGGTCTGTGGGGGGGGGGGGGGGGGGGTGTATCACTCACACACAAACTCTAATTCTCTCCGTCCTCACCTTCGCCGCCATTTTCCTTACAAACGGAGCCCCGGTCCGCGTCTCCTCCTCCTATTGGCCGGGCGACCTGCCAGTCAACACCCCTCTCCCCACACCCCGGCGACTGATTGGACCACACCCCATGTCATCCTAGTTTCCCGCCTACCTCAACCTCCTTCCGATTGGTCATGCCGCCTGCCTTACCTGACGTCCCGCCCTCCTCCGCCCCCGCCCCTCGGCCCGTGCGACCCCGCCCCATCCCGGTGGTTCCGCCTCCTGACCGTGTTTTGTCCAATCACTCTCCCGGCCCGGCTGTGTCAGCGGTCACGTGGCGGGCACCTCCACGTTTTGCTTATTGGTCTGAGCTCAGCGTTCAAGGTCCTGTCCCGCCTCTTCCCTGATCCGATTGTTTACCTCATTTGTCTATCAAAGCTTCACACCCCGCCCCCTTTTCCTGGTTGGCCCGTCGTCCCGAGACCTTCCTCTGGTTGGTTGGCAGCGCCGTCCATCGTTTTGGCCCACCAGTTTATCTCTCCCCCATTGGTTGGACGCCCCCCTAAACCCCGCCTCCCCTGTCTCTTACCGCTCCGCCTTTAGCTGTTCCCAGCGCTCCAGCGCCTCTCAGCGAGGAAGGAACTGCTGATGCTGTCAATCAGGGACAGGAACAGGATTCAACAGCGTAGGCAGAGAAATCAGGGTTAACCTTTCCTCAGTGTGGAGAGAAATCAGGGTTAACCTTTCCTCAGTGAGCAGAGACAAATCAGGTTTAACCTTTCCTCAGTGAGCAGAGAGAGAGATCAGGGTTAACCTTTCCTCACTGAGCAGAGACAAATCAGGGTTAACCTTTCATCAGTGTGGAGAGAAATCAGGGTTAACCTTTCCTCAGTGAGCAGAGAGAGAAATCAGGGTTAACCTTTCCTCTGTGGAGAGAGAAATCAGGATTAACCTTTCCTCAGTGGAGAGAGAAATCAGGATTAACCTTTCCTCAGTGGAGAGAGAAATCAGGGTTAACCTTTCCTCAGTGGAGAGAGAAATCAGGATTAACCTTTTCTCAGTGAGCAGAGAGAGAGATCAGGATTAACCTTTTCTCAGTGGGCAGAGAGAGAGATCAGGATTAACCTTTCCTCAGTGAGCAGAGACAAATCAGGGTTAACCTTTCCTCAGTGGAGAGAGAGAGAAATCAGGGTTAACCTTTCCTCAGTGGAGAGAGAGAAATCAGGGTTAACCTTTCCTCAGTGGAGAGAGAAAGCATTGAGTCGGCAGCACCCAGAAAAGGGAAGGACTGCTGGAAAGCTGAGATCCCAATCTCCTCCAGAAGAAAGGCAGCATCCAGAGCGCACACAGCAAAGATCCCATGGGGGCCAGTGGTGGATGCAGGGGGTGGAAGCAGCACCAACACGTTTCCAGACCGAGATAACTCGCAGAATTCCCGGACCCACCTCCAGTCTGCAGTCTCCCATTTCAAGATACTACCCACATTCCCCTGACCACCTGATTCAGGCAATTTCTGGGAACCCCAACACCCACAAGAGAGTGAGTAATCGCAGTGTAGATTTCAGGTCCAGGGCCTGTGGCTGTGTGTGTCTTTCAGACACCTGCAGTCTGGAGTCGAAACTATCGAGCTGCTGTGCTCTCTCTCCCTCTCACCAGCTAAAACCCTACCAGCTAAGGACACCAAATTTAAGGGAGAAATCAACATGTATTCTGCAGGAGAGGCAGATTTCAGTGGTCACAAAGCAGACATAGTGACTCAACTCATTCCTGATGAAGGGCTTGTGCCCGAAACATCGAATTTCCTGTTTCTTGGATGCTGCCTGACCTGCTGCGCTTTAACCAGCAACACATTTTCAGCTCAAAGTGACTCAACAGCACTTCAAGGAGCTGACTGACACACCATCACTTGATACAATCCTGACAGTGTGGAAACAGGGCATTTGGTCCAACGAGTCCACACTGACCCTCCAAAGACTAACCCACCCAGAACTAGCCCCCTATCCCTGACTAATGCACCTAACCTACACATCTTTGAACACTAACGGCAATTTAGCATGGTCAATCCACCTAACCTTCATATCTTTGCACTTTGGGAGGAAACTGGAGCACCAGCAGGAAACCCACTTAACACGGGGAGAATGTGCCAACACCACACAGTCGTCAGAGGCTGGAAATGAACCCAGGTCTCTGGCGCTATAATGCAGCAGTACTTGCCACCGTGCAGCCTGTAACCTTTGAGGAGTAACAAGAGATCGGCACCCAATGCTCCATGTCACATAAGAACAAATTTGTCAGGCCGTGCCCTTTTGAATATGTGCTTTATCTGGCCATCACTTTCTGAGGCTGACTGGATTCTGCTGCTTCACTCTCTGTGGAGATTCTCACCGAGTAACCCTGGTCACATTCGTCCCCAGAGAATAAGAATCTTGCAATGTTTGTCAGGACAGTCAAAATATAAAAATAAATTTAAACTTACATTAAATAATTGAAAGTTGCATGGCACCACATTTCACAGCTAAACAAAAACAATTTTTATTGTGTGAATGAAAAATTAAACAAAGAAACATCCTAACTTAACACAATCCTAAATACCTAAGTAAAGATTTGAATTCAGTTTTACTTTTACACCCTTTATCTCACAAAGTCTGGAAGATTTATTCACTTTCTTCAGGGTTCAACCCAAAGGTATGCCACAGCCCACTGGAATTTACTTGTGATTTCTCCCCAGTTTCTCATTCTGATACTTTCTCAAAGATTCACAACTGATCTTGGAGGAACCTGTTTGAAAGAGGTCACAGCACAGAAACAGTTAAATCCATAATTTTAAATGTAGCCTTGCTGTAAATCTCCAATCTGTAAAGTATTGGGTTCTTTCTTGATTATACGTTTTATTGAGATCTGTCTCGATTACATTTTTAAAATATAATCCTTATTAAGTTAGCCTGAAGCAGTGTTTTTCACAGCAGTAAGATAGGGTGAGGCTGTTTTCCCTGGAGCATTGGAGACTGAGGGTGACCTTATAGAAGTTTATAAAATCATGAGGATAGGAAAAATAAACAAAGTCTTTTCTGTGGTTTGCAGGAGTCCAGAAATAGAGGGCATAGGTTTAGGGTGAGAGGCGTGGATCTGGTATTTCTTCTTTTGGGGTTGCCAAATTTGCCCTCTCTAGGTAAACATGGGAAGAGATCGTGTAACATTCTTACCCACTGTGCGAGGAAGAACATTCTAGTGAATTGGACCTCGGTAAAAACCAGCAGGTCTGGCGCAGGCTGGTGACGGAGCATCTCCCCCAAGACTACCTCACAAATATGGTGCACCACAAAACGGAGCACAAGACGTGGCGGCCCTTTTTAAATTATATTTATGCAGACTTATCAGTCATATTATTTAGGGCCGTGGTATAGCTCTGGGAATCAGTATGGGTGCCGTGGGGGCCTGGGAGGGGGAGGCTGGGAGAAAAAGAATGCGGGTACTGTAGCTGGTGGTCCCAGGGATGACAGCCTCAGTGGAGGTATGATAAGTGAAATAGAATAAGTAGTGAGATATAATTTAGTCTAAGTTACTTGAATTTAGTTTAATTTAATATTTATTTAACTTAAACTAAGCTATGAACAAATTAAGTAATTGCGTTTGTTCTGGTAGAATAGCAGGTCGTTCGTTACTAATAGTGTCACATTATAACTTCATTGTACTGTCTCTACTTTTCTGTGTTTTGATGGGTTTTTTTGTATGTAGATGTTTTGTAAAAGATTTACAAAGGTCTTTAATAAAACTATTTGTTTAAAAAAAAGTCTATCTCAGCCTTCAACATAGGTAATAACCCAGCCCTGATACGCCTCACTTGTAAACAAGTGAAGGGCCTGTTTCCACACTGTAAGTCTAAGTCTAAGTCTAAGTCTAAGTCTAAGTAAAGAATTTCAGCCTCCCAACCTTTAAGAAGAAATTCGCCCTCGTCTCTATCTCAAGTAAATGACCAAATATTCTGCGATTGTGCCCAGTGTGGTCCTAGACTTTCCCACAAGGGAAAACAAACTTTTTACAACTACCCTGTCAAATCTCTGAATCATCATAGCATCCCTACAGTGTGGAAACAAGCCCTTTGGTCCAACAAGTCCAGACAGACCTTCCAAACAGTAACTCACCCAGACCCATAACCCGACCCTGTCACTCTACATTTACCCCTGATTAATGCACCTAATCTACACATCCCTGAACACTCTGGAGCAATTTAGTATGGCCAATTCATCATAACCTGCACCTCTTTGGATTGAGAGAGGAAACCGGAGCACCCGGAGGAAACCCACACAGATACAGGCAGAACGTGCAACTCCACACAGAGAATCGCCCGAGGCCAGAATCGAACCTGGGTCTCTGGTACTGTGAGGCAGCAGCGCTAACCACTGAGAGACTTTTCTATAAGGTCCTGTTTCATTGCTCTATTTTCCAACATGTGCAGGCCCAATCTGTTCGTCTTCCCCTCTCAGCAGCCCCTCTATGCCTAGAGCCAGCCGAGTGCACACCCTCAATGCCCAGTACATCTGTCCTTCAATCAGAGGCCCCAAAACCATTCACAATATTCTGGCAAGTATCTTCGACACACATTAACCCGCAATAACATGCATTAACACAGTGAAAAGGTCCAAAGCTTTCCCTCATACAATTTCAGCTGAGTCAGCAACTCCAAATAAAAATCCTTCTTGGACATCTGGAAATGACTTCCCCAAAAATATAAATGCTTTCAAATCCCTCGCATCTATTTGCGCTTGTGGTTAATGCATTAGGAAGGATGAGTTTCTCAGGAGCATTCCCCCTTTGGTGCGACATTGCCTGAAGAAACACCATCCGCTTTTATCAACACTGATTTACTCCATGATCTCCAGCAATTTGCTTTAAACGTCCCACTAGTTAAAAACTGATCAGTTCCATTTATTCAGTTCAGTCTTCTGCACCATTTTTTTGACGATCTTCAGGACAACACTTCGAGGGTTCAGACAGGAACACGGGAGTGGATGTGCAATCCGATCCATCACTATCTTGTCACAGTGTCGAAAGGCTGAATGGCCTTCCTGATCCTCATTCATTTGTTTGATGTACAACAGCTTCCTGCCACCACATGACTCAGTGAGAGCCATATTGGAGATTTCTTCCTCCAGATCCAAGCTCAGCAAACCTTCTGGCTTCGTTTCCCCCTCAGCGATTCCAAATGAGCTGCCATCTTTCCAAATCTCCAAGGAACTTCTGTGAGAAGCATCCTCACATCAATTAAATAAAACTACCGCCTATTGTGACCATCTCCATGCCAACGTGGAGAACATGAAATGCAAACTGAAGGACTTCTACCTCCCAAACCTTCCTCTCATTCATCAATTCCTTATGGCATTTGAAGCATCCGCCACATTGGATGCAAAGTGCTGAGGTGGCCAGTCCAGCAGAAAGAAACCTTCCGAGCCTCCCACTTCACCCACTGGCAGACTCAACATAGTTTGGTCCTGATTGTGATGGGCAGCAGCACTAACAGCAGAAAACACTCCTGCAGTCACTGGTGATCTCGCTGGTGTTTCTGCAGACTGGAGAATCGATTGTATCCCTTCCCGCACTGAGAGCAGGTGAATGACCTCTCCTTGGTGTGAATCTGTTGGTGTTTCCGCAAATGGGATGACTGTGTGAATCCCTTCCCGCACTGAGAGCAGATGAACGGTCTCTCCCCCGTGTGAACTCGCTGGTGTTTCTGCAGGTTGGATAATCGAGAGAATCCTTCCCTGCACTGAGAGCAGATAAATGGCCTCTCCCCGGTGTGAACTCGCTGGTGCGTTTGCAGATTGGATAACTGCGTGAATCCCCTCCCGCACTGAGAGCAAACAAACGGCTTCTCCCCAGTGTGAACGCGCTGGTGGACATGCAGGTTGGATAACTGCGTGAATCCCTTGCCACAATGAGAGCAGGCGAATGGCCTCTCCCCGGTGTGAATCCGTTGGTGTTGCAGCAAGTTGTGTGAATCACAGAATCCTTTCCCACATGCAGAGCAGGTGAATGGTCGCTTGCCAGCGTGAAGCTGCTGGTGTCTCAGCAGATTGGAGACTGAAATGAAACCTTTCTCACACATGAAACAGGTGAATGGTTTCTCTCCAGTGTGTCTGCGCTCATGAATGTCAAGTGCAGATGGGGAAGGAAATCCTTCCCCACATTGTCCACATTTCCAGGATTTATTCATGCTGAGAGAGTGTCTCTCAGGGTTTTACAATCAGTTGAAGCCTTGTTCACACACATAGAATATACAAATGATCTCTCTTCTTCTCTCTGCTGTGAACTATAATTTCTTTTTCAGGCTGTTTAATTAGCTACAGCTTTTCTTCACTGTCAAAGCACTAAAACACTTTCATTCATGTGTGTCTCACAATCTTTCTCCAGTCACATTCATTTTTAAAACCTTGTGAAGCAGAGAGGAAAATTTCTCCTTCCATGTTTAAAGATCTATGACATTCAGATCCTGACAGATCGAGTGATTTCAAATCTTGATATGATGTCAGTTCCAGAATTCTTCCTTCAAATCCTCCCCTTCAAATATCCTGGAAGAGCAGATTAAAAAGTCATCACTATCAGTGCAAGATAAAAATTCACAAGAAAATATTCTAAAGGCAATATTTCATGCTAATTGATGGATATCTGTTGACTATTGGTCCAGACTCAATGGGCGAAACAGCTTCTTCGATACCGCATGGTTGTATGCTTGGTATAGAGCCAAAGAGTCATAGAGATATACAACATGAAAACTGACCCTTCGGTCCAACTCGTCCATGCCAGACCGACAACGTAACTTAGTCTCGTCCCATTTGCCAGCAATTGGCCCATATCCCTCTAAACCCTTTCTCTTCATATACCATCCATGTTGTAACTGCACCAGCCTCCACCACTTCCTCTGGCAGCTCATTTCATAAACTCACCACTCTCTGCATGAAAAAGGTGTCCCTGAGGTCCCTTTTAAGTTTTTCTCCTCTCACCCTAAACCTATGCCCCCTAGCTCTGAACTCCCTCACCCCAGGGAAAAGACTTTGTCTATTTACCTTATCTATGCCCCTCATGATTTTATAAGCCTCTATATGGTCACCCCTCAGCTTCTGACACTCCAGGGAAAACAGCCCCAGCCTATTCAGCCTCTTCCTGTAGCTCAAATCCTCCAACCCTGACACAATCCTTGTAAATCTTTTTCTGAACCCTTTTAAGTTTCACAACATCTTTCCACCTTCGAGCCACTTCTGTACCAAATGGCTAATTCTCCCTGTAATCCAAGAGATCTAACCTTGCTAATCAATCTATCATGATCAACCTTGTCAAACGCCTTTCTGAAGTCCATATTGACCTCGTCCACTGCTCTGTCCTCATTAATCCTCTTCATTACTTTTTCAAAAACTCAATCAAGCTCATGAACCATGATTTCCCCATGTTGTCACAAAGCTGGTCCCTTTCTTTTTCGAAAAGCTGTTTCTTGGTTCAAGGATACTCTGTCCTTGATTCTATTCAGAGGAGTAATGAACCGCGCCGGGCTCCAATCAGTCTGGTTTGGTACAGAGATGAAAAGGATTTTGAGAGGCCTTTTATTTATATGTCACCAAATGAGACTTCAGGCCAAAGTGGTCATACTTTAGAAGTATAATGAAACAGGAGTCGTCCGCTCTCTAGCTGAGCAGTCTTAATTCAGTCTTCAATTGGTTGAAAATTGAACAGGGAGCTGTGTGAAAACTCTCTCTTTCTGCCCTTCAACTTCAACCTGTAAGCATGTGTTCCATTTATACAGGTTCTAAAGGGAGTTTGCTTATTGGGACTGTTGTGTATATTCGAAACAGCACAATTCAGTCCAGTTGGATAGGCTGAGTTCTGTAGGGGTTCTTTATTCCGTTCTTGTGTTTCATTGTGTAATTTTGTCATTAAATTTTGTCTGTGTTAAAATCTAGTAGTCAACCTAGCTAACTTTTAATCCAGGTAATTTTCACTGTACACTTACCAAAACACGTTGCAAAGTTATGGTCTGAGCTGCCTGCTTAAGAATGTTTTGAGTGGTCTGGCTTAGTCCATAACAATGTTGACTACCCCCAATCCATCCTTGCCTTTCCAAATAGAAGTAAATCCTGTTCCTCAGGAATCCCTCCAACAAATTGCCAACTACCAATGTCAGGACCACTGGTCTATAGTTCCCTGGTTTTTTCTTACCATCTTTCTTAAGTAGTGGCATCACGCTAGCCAACCTCCAGTTGTCCAGCACCTCACCTGTGACTATCGCGAATATGAATATCTCAGCAAGTCGCCCAGCAATCACTTCCCTCGCTTCCCACAAAATTCTAGGGTACACCTGATCAGGTCCCAGGAATTTATCCACCTTCATGTGTTTTAAGACATCCAACACTTCCTCCTCTGTAATGAAGACATTTTTCAAGATGTCGTTATTTATTCAATGTCTCTCTCTTGATGCAAAATACTCATTTACTCTCTTCCCCATCTCCCGTGTTTCCACACATAGGCTGCCTTGCTGATCTTTGAGGGACCCTATACTGGTTACCCTACTGTCCTTCATGGACTTGTAGAATCTCTTTGGATTCTCCTTAACCTTATTTGCCAAAGCTATCTCATGTCGCCTTTTTGCTGTCCTGACTTCCTGCTAAAGTATACTTTCACTAACTTTATACTCTTCTAAGGATTCACTTAATCCCTGCTGTCTGCATCTGACATATGCTTCCATCTTATTCTGAACCAAACCCACAATTTCTCCAGTCGTCCAACCAGCCTTGCCTTTCACTCTAACAAGAATATACTGTCTGTGGACTCTCGGTATCTCATTTTTGAAGGCTACCCTGTTTCCAGCCATCCTTTTACCTGCAAACATCTGCCCTCAATCAAATTTTGCCCAATACTGTCAAAATTGGCTTTCATCCAATTTAGCGATTTAACTTTTAGATTTGGTCTATTCTTTTCCATCTCTATTTTTAAACTGATAGAATTACGGTCATTGGCTCCAAATTGCTCCCCCACTGACATTTCAGTCACCTTTCCTGCCTTCTTTCCCAGAGGATGTCAAGTTTTGCACCTTCTCTAGTAGGTACATAAGGAATCAGAAAATTTTCCTTAACACACTTAACAAATTCCTCTCCGTCCAATCCTAACACTGTGGCAAGTCCCAGTTTATGCTTGAAAAGGTAAAATTGCTGACCATAACCACCCTCACTGAGACCTCCTTACAAATTTGTTTCTTAATTTCTGGCTGACTTGTCTGGGGAGAATCTATAAGAACAATCTTAATTTGGTAGTCATCATTTTCTTATTTCTCAGTTCTTCGCAATAACTTGCCAGGATGTATTCCCAGGAATAGCCTCCCGAAGTAGAGATGTAATGTTATTCCTCATCAAAATAGTTACCTCCCTTCCTCTCTTGCCCTCCCTTCTATACTTCCTATAGCATCTACACCCTGGAACATTAAGCTTCTTTATGGTATATTACAAGTTGAAAAATATTTGAATTAACAGGATTGAAACACTTGATTAATGACACAACAGGGTGTAAGGAAGAATGTTAGGCAGCAATTGGTCACAACCTGGAATGCTCGACATACGAGAAAGTGACAAGAATTATTTCAAACAACTGACACAAAATTGACAGGATTCATACCCACAGTCTTCAGGGATGTGTCGGTTAGGTGCATGAGTCAGGGGAAAATATGGGGTAGGGAACAGGTCTGGGTTGTTTATTCTTGCTTACTCACAAGTCAATGTGAACTTGTTGGGCCAAAGGGCCTGTTTCCACATTGTAGGGATTCTATGATTCTAACTTTGCTCGTTGCTTTAAGCGGATATTTAAGTGGATATTCCAGGAGTAATGCAGCCCGCTACCCACACTGTCGGAATTCTAATTCTAAAACAAATTTTTCTTTATTAGATTAGATTCCCTATAGTGTGGAAACAGGCCCTTTGGCCCAACAAGTCCACATTGACCCTCTGAGGAGCAACCCACGTCGATCCATTCCCCTATATCAACCCCTGACTAATGCACCTAACACTACAGGCAATTTAGCACGGCCAGTTCACTTGACTTGCACATCAATGGGCTGTGGGAGGAAACCGGAGCACCTGGAGGAAACCCACGCAGACACAGGGAGAACATGCAAACATCACATAGACAGTGGCCCAAAGCTGGAATCAAACTCAGAACCCTGGCGGTGTTAGGCAGTATTACTAACCACTTAGCCACCATACCGCCCCACTAAGATTCTAAAACTAAGATTTCAAAATAAAATGGGGTAGGCATTTGAGGGAAATTAACCTGCTGTATGTCAAATATATCAAGAGAGATAAAGAGTGACTGGATTGCTAGAGAGTTGTCGCAGATATAAATTGCTGAATGGATTCTTATGCCATGAGTCCATCACTGTAATAAAGAATTTCATAGCAATTCTCTCATTCAAGAGTGGAAACAACACGTGAATGGTACAATAGCATGCTGATATCAAATATATCTAATACAACCAAAAGTAGGCATGACTATGGGTGGCACAATCGCTCAATGGTTAGCACTGCTGCCTCACAGCACGAGGGACCCAGGTTCAACTCCGGCCTCGGGCAATTGTCTGTGTGGAGTTTGCACATTCTCCCCAAGTCTGCGTGGGTTTGCTCCGGGTGTTCCCATTTCCTCCCACAATCCAAGGATGTGCAGGGTAGATGAATTGGCTGTGGTAAATTGCCCATAGTGTTTAGGGAAGTGTAAGTTAGTCAGGAGCAAATGTAAGGTAGGGGAATGGGTCTGGGTGGGTTACTCTTCAGAGGCTCAGTGTGAACTTGTCAGACCTGATGGTCAATTTCCACACTGCAGGGATTCTATGATTATAACTCAATCCTATATTAATGTACTTCCTCATCACATTTCAGCCCTTACTTGGAAATCACACCTTCTACTTATGAACATTAAGAAATACGTCATTCTGTTCACCAGACAAATAAAGGTGTCAGGCTGAGGAAGTGAAAGATGTCATCGCCTATTAAGAGTTAAAAATCACACACCACCACGTTATAGGCCAACAGGTTTATTTGGAAGCACTAGCTTTCAGAGCGCTGCTCCTTCATCAGGTAACTAGTGGGGAAGGATCATCAGACACAGAACTTGTAGCAAAAGATCAGAGTGTCATGCAATTAAAATGATATATGGAACAAACCTAGACTGCTCTTACATCTTTCAATATTTTAGAATACGCTGCAGGTTTTGATTCATTAAATATAAATCCCAGAACATCTTCCAAGTCACATTCCTGAGATAACAAGGTTTTTTCAATAATAAAAAAAGACACCTCAGCTCAGACAATGTATTAAAGATGTGAGGTTTGAGTTGTCTGTATTCCAAATTTGAATCAGACTGGTTCTATTTCCAAAGAAGGAATTTATAAATTGATATTTGGACTGACCACCTGCAGATTGTGCTTTTTTGAACAAAAATAGAACCAGTCTGACTCAAGACTGAAATACAGACAGACTGAACCTCACACTGTTAGTGGACTGTCTGAGCTGAGATGTCACTTTTTAAATTGTAAAACCTTATTATCTTACGAATGTGATTTAAAAGAAGTTCTGGGATTTACATATTCATGAACCAAAACCTGCAACTCATTCCAAAAGATGTAAGTTAACAACAATCTAGGGTAGTTCAATACATCACATCAGTTGCATGACACTGAGATCTTTTTGCTATAAATTCTGTGGCATACGATTTTGCTCCACAGCTACCTTGCTTCCAAATAAACCTGTAGGACTGTAACCTGGTGTTGTATGATCTTTAACTTAGTACACCCCAGTCCAACACCGGCTCCTCCACATTTCAAAAGAGTGGAAATTTTGGGCCTACCTTTCCCGAATCACTTGCCTATTGTTCAATTCTTGCGAGTCAACAATTTAACCCCGAACGAGAAAGGAACTGCAAATAAAGCAGTGTAATGCTGACGGATGATTTCAGAGGGTAGGATGTTTCAGTCTGAGTAAAGCTCAGCCTTCATTCAGACAAAGATGAGAAGCAGCAGCTTACCCCAGGCAGAAATTAACAGCTTCAACAGCGCATCGTCTAACTTCCGCATTCAGGCACTGGGACCTCTGATTGGCTGGAGGTCCAACTCGCTTCCGGTCTTCCGTGGTTTCCCATTGGACAGAATTGATCCGCATCAATCGTGGCACCTTTCCTTAGCCGCCTGCCGAGGCGGCAGATTCAGTGCTTTCCAAGGCATCGTGCTTTGTGGGTCCGTCTCGCCGCGAATGCACAGTGGCAGCCGAATCTGCAGCATTGTGCGAAAAGGATGGACATTGGAAATGCTACGGGCAATGTGGCTGAAAGGATATGAGTCGTCATTTTGTGAAACTTGAAAGGGTTCAGAAAAGGGTTGCAGTTTGCTGATGACACGAAGATTGGTGGAGGAGCAGATAGAGAAGGGAACTGTTAGAGAATGCAGCAGAATGTAGATAGATTGGAGAGTGGGGCGAAGAAATGGCAGATGGAGTTCAATCCGGGCAACTACAGTGGTAATGTTTGGATATTGGTTTTACAGGGTAATTGAAGATCCAGCTCAAGAGCGAACTATACGATAAATGGAAAATCCTAGGGGAAAATTGATGCACCGACAGATCCGGGTGTTCAGGCCAATTGTACCCTGAAGTTGGCATTGCAGGTCGATTGAGTGGACAAGAAGGCATATGGCATGCTTGCTTCATTGGATGGGTATAAGAGTTGGCAGGTCGTGTTGCAGTTAAATAGGACTTTGGTTTGGCAACATTTGGAATATTGCATATAGTACGAGAACATGAACATAGAACATTACAGTGCAGCACAGGACCGTTGGCCCTCGATGTTGCACCAAACTGTGAAACCAATCTGAGGTCCACCTAAACTACACAATTCTATTTTTGTACTTTTAACTATCCAGTGGACATTTAAATGCCATTAAAATTTCCCAATGAAGGGCTTTTGCCTGAAACATCAATTCTCCTGCTCCTTGGGTGCTGCCTTACCTACAGTCTTTTCCAGCACCACACTGTCGACCACCCTAAAGTTGGCGAGTCTACTATTGTTGCAGGTAGTGCATTCCATGCCCCTACTACCCTCTGAAGAAAGAAAGTACCTCTGACATCTGTCCTATATCTACCACTCCTCATTTTAAAGCTATGTTCCCTTGAGCTAGCCATCACGAACCAAGCAAAAAGGCTCTTACTATCCACCCTATCTAACCCTCTGACCATCTTATATGTCTCAATTAAGTCACCTCTCACCCTTCTTCTCTCCAAAGCTTCATGTCCCTCAGCCTTTCCTCGTAAGACTTTCCCTCCAAACCAGACAACATCCTAGTTAATCTCCACTGAATCATTTCCAAAGCTTCCACATCCTTCCTATAATATGGTGACCAGATTTGTATGCAATACTCCAAGTACAGCTGCAAGAGAGTTTTGTACATCTGCAACATGGCCTCATAGTTCCAAAACTCAATCGCTCTACCAATAAAAAGCTAACTCACCGAATGCCTTCTTAACAACCCTATCAGCCTGGGTGGCCACATTACCAAAGGATATGAATGCATTGGAGACAATGTAGAGGAGATTCGCAGATATTGACTGGTATGCAGGGCGCTAGTTTGAAGAGAGGTTAAGTAGGTTAGGATTACTTTCATTAGAAAGACATATTTTGAGAGGGGGGATCCTGACTGAGTTCTACAAAATCAGAAGGCGTAAAGACAGTGTGGATAACATATTTTAGATTAGATTAGACTTACAGTGTGGAAACAGGCCCTTCGGCCCAACAAGTCCACACCGACCCGCCGAAGCGCAACCCACCCATACCCCTACATTTACCCCTTACCTAACACTACGGGCAATTTAGCTTGGCCAATTCACCTGACCCGCACATCTTTGGACTGTGGGAGGAAACCGGAGCACCCGGAGGAAACCCACGCAGACACGGGGAGAACGTGCAAACTCCACACAGTCAGTCGCCTGAGTCGGGAATTGAACCCGGGTCTACAGGCGCTGTGAGGCAGCAGTGCTAACCACTGTGCCACCGTGCCGCCCCAAGAAGCTTTTTTCCCAAAGTGGGGGAGTCAATTAGTGGAGTCACGATTTCAAGGTGAGGGGGAAAGGTTTAAGGAAGATATGCATGGGAAGTTTTTTATGCAGAAGGTGGTGGGTGCTTGGAATGCATTGCCAGCAGAAGTGGTAGAGACAGTAGTGTCATGTAAGATGTATCTAGACAGATACATGAATGGGCAGGGAGCAGTGGGATACAGATCCTGAGAAAATTGGTGTAAGGTTTAGATAGAGGATCGAGATTGGTGGAGGGCCGAAGGGCCTGTTCCTGTGCTGTAATTTTCTTTGTTCTTTGTTGGGTGATTTGAGCTACTGGCAGAAGTTGAATATTTTGGGGCTGTTTTCCCTGGAGTGTCCTGATGAGGTGTGACCTATAGAGGTTTAGAAAATCGTACAGGGTAAATAGACAAGGTATTTTCTCCAGTCTGGGGATGTCCAGAAATAGAGGACATAGATTTATGGTGCAAGAGGAAAGATTTAAAATGGACCTGAGGAGCAACGTTTTCACTCATACGGTGGTGCATGTATGGGATGAGCGCTCAGAGGCAGTGGTGGAGGCTGGTATAATGACAACATTTAAAACGTTGGGTATATGAATAGGAAGGGTTTTCAGGGATACAGGCCAAGTGCTGGCAAATGGGACTAAATTAATTTAGGATATCTCGTTGACATGGAAAGGTTGGACTGAAGAGTCTGTTTCCGTGCTGTACACCTCTATGACTCTAATTGATTTGATTGTGGAGGCCCCCGTTCTTAAAAAAAACGTTTGTTAAATTGAGATGTAAATGACCAGGTGCCTGGTTGACATATTGAATAGGACAAAGCCTGACTGCAAAAGTGTACTCGAGAGTCAGCACGTGCTGAGAAGGAGAATTGGAGAAAGACGATGCCAGTTGATTACATTACTAAAGCTACATGGGTAGTCATGGTGGTGGTGCCCATCTGCCTGAATTCAGTAGTTACCACTTGGTCGATGTGCACAGCAATCAATGTTGCTATGGAACTCACAGCCCCAATCTTATTTGGGGTCCCAATCTCCACTTTGGGAAGAACCATTCTGAACCACAATGGTAACTTTTAGATACTCATTTTCCAAGATAATCAGGAAGGAGAATAAACAAGACAGGGATGATTAACAAAAATTCATTCAGATTTTAGTGATCATTCTGAGTCGTGAAATCCTTTAAATGCTGTCTTCCGCATCAGAAGTTTAATCTCTTCTTCCAGGAGCTGATCTGATCTCCTGCGAGCAGTGACATATCCAACCTAAATTCCATGGATGCCATAGGCTACGTGGTGGCTCAGTGGTTATAACTGCTGCCTCATAGCACCAGGGACCCAAGTTTGATTCACATCTCGGGCAACTGCCTCTGTGGATTTTGCATATTCTCCCCACCTCTGCATAGGTTTCTTCCCACGCACACAAAGATGTGCAGATTAGGTAGATTGACCTTGCTGCATTGCCCACAACGTTAGGTGCATTACTCAGGGGTAAATGTCAGAGAGTGGGGCTAGATGGGTTGCTCTTTGAAGGGTAGGTGTGGACTTGTTGGGCCAAATGGTGAGCTTCCACACTGTAAGGAATCTAATCTAAACCATGACAGCTGATGTTTGCAGAATGTGTTCAATCCAGTCTGCATGGCATTGGTCATCTGATTATTTTGAATGTCAGAATTAATAACAACATCTTAGTCTCTGCTTATTTCCAGATGCTGGATGCAGACTTGTCTTCTGAAACTGTTTGATTTTGCCTTTCCCAATAGATTCAACAGCTACTTTGTTATTATTATGGTTTTATTATTATTATCATCATTATTTTTATTTGCAGATAGGATGTATCAATTGATGGCTGGGTCAGTGTTCATTGCCCACCATACGCTAATTCAATATATGTTTTCTAGAGCTCGGATAGACTTGTTTTGAAAAATGAAGGAATCAAGGATGACAGTGAGAGGGTGGGTAAGTGGAGCTGAGGCCACGTCGAAATCGGCCATGATCTTACTGAATATTGGAGAAAGTTCAAAGGGTCAAATGACAGACTCCTGCTCCGAGTTCAACTGTTCTTATGATGGTGAGCTGCCTGTTTGAATTTTGGTTTGGTAGTCTCAAAATGATGAAAAGGAGCGAGTTTCATGTGTTTGACTCAGTGACTCTAAAGGAGCACTGACGTATTTCTAATTCATGATGCGGAGGTGCTGGTGTTGGACTGGTGTGCCAAATTAAAACTCACACAACACCAGGTTATAGTCCAAGATGTTTATTTGCATATACTAGATTTCAGACCACTACTCCTTCATCAGTCAGCTCGTAGGACAGGGTCATAAGACACAGAATTTATAGCAAAAGATCACCATGTCATACAACTAATGAGATATATTGAACAAATCTAGATGGCTGTTAAGTCTTTCAGTTTTTAGAAAGGATTGCAAGATTCGATTCATCAATATGAAAATCCCAGAACTTCGTTCAAGTCATATTCCCGAGATAATTGAAGGTTTTATATATAAAAAAGTGAAATCTCAGCTCAGACAATGTATTTTTGCAGGAGCGGTGGGAACAGTAAGAGCAAAGACCAGGGGGCTGCGCGAAGGTAAATTAATAAGCGAATAAGCAGAGTGGGGCTTAACAGGAGCTGAGTAAATGAGGTAATATGTTTGGGTGGTTCCTTTACCTAAAACAGGACTGAGGTAGGGTCTCCCACCCATCCTCTAACGAAAGTAAAACGTTTCTGAGTGCCAATTTGGTAAGGTTACTTGTTTTTTTATATAGTCTGTTTGGGAACTCAGAACGGTGGGAATGGATGGTGAAGGGCTTTTGCCCGAAACATCGATTTTCCTGCTAGTCAGATTTTACCTGACCTACTGAGCGTTTCCAGCATCAAACTCTCGACTCTAATCTCCAGCATTTGCAGTGCTCACTTTTGCCAAGGATGGTAGGGCAGTTTAATACTCCTCCTGTAGAATGTGGGAGGTAAAGATCACCACTAGTGTCTCCGCTGACGTCATCTGCAGGAAGTGCACACAACTTCAGCTCCTGGAAACCATATCAGGGAACTGGAGCAGGAACTAGATGAACCTTGGATCATTTGGAAATAAGAGGGGGTAATTGCAAGGAGTTACAGGGAGGTAGTCACACCTCAGGTACAGGGAAAAGGTATTTGAATGACCGTCAGGGGACAGAAAGGGAACCGACAGACGGTGCAGGGATTCCCTGAGGCCATTCCCCTCAATAACGTGGATACCACTTTGGATACAGTTCGGGGAAGCTGAGAACATAGAATATAGAACAATGTAGCACAGAACAGGCCTTTTAACCCTCGATGTTGCGCCGACCTGTGAACTATTCTCAGCTTGTCCCCCTACACTATCCCAACATCATCCATGTGCTTATATAAAGATTGTTTAAATCTCCCTAATACGGCTGAGTTGACGACATTGGCAGGTAGAGCATTCCATGCCCTTACCACGTTCTGCGTAAAGAACCTGCCTCTGACATCTGTCTTAAATCTATGAAGCCTCAATTTGTAGTTATGCCCCCCTCATACAAGCTGACATCATCATCCTAGGAAAAAAGACTTTGACTGTCTATCCTTCCTAATCCTCTGATCATCTTGTATGTCTCTATCAAATCCCTTCTTAGCCGTTTTCTTTCCAATGAGAACAGACCGAAGTCTCTCAGCCTTTCCTCCAGACCAGGCAACATCCTGGTAAATCTCCTCTGCACCGTTTCCAATGCTTCCACATCCTTCCCGAAATATGGCGACCTATATTCCAAGTGTGGCCTCAAGGGCATTTTATACAATTGCAGCATAGTATTGCAGCTCCGAAATTCAATCCTTCTACTAATTAAACCTTACACACCGTATGCCTTCTTAACAGCGCGATCAACCTTGGTGGCAACTTTCAGGGATCTATGTACATGGACTTCAAGGGCCCTCTGTACATCCACACTACCAAGAATCTTTCCATTGACCCAGTACTTTGCCTACCTGTTATTCTTTCCAAAGTGCATCACCTCACAATTAGCTGCATTGAAATCTATTTGCCACCACTCAGCCCAATTCTGCAGTTTATCGAAGTCCCCCTGCAACCTGTAACAATCTTCCAAACTGTCCACTACTCCACCGACTTTAGTGTCATCAAATTTTATAATCCGTCCACCTAAGCCTGCGTCTTAGTCATTTATAAAAATGACAAACAGCAGTAGTCCCGAAACAGATCTTTGTGGCACACCTCTAGTATCCGGACTCCAGTCTGAATATTTTCTATCAATATTTTCTTTTCAGAATATTTTCTTTCAGAAAGCAAGTTTCTAATCCAAACTGCTAAATCACTCTCAATTCTATACCTCTGCATTTTCTCCAACAGCCTACCCTGTGTAACTTCATCAAAGGCTTCACTGAAGCCCATGTACACCACGTCAACTGCCTTAACCTCATCTACATGCTTGGTCATCTTCTCAAAAAACTCAATGAGGTTTGTGAGACACAACCTGCCCTTGTCAAGACCATGTTGGCTATCTGAAATCAAATTTTTGCTTGCTAGATGATTATAAGTCTTATCTCTTATACTCCTTTCCAAACCCTTTCATGCAACAGAAGTAAGGCTCACTAGTCTATAATTACCTGGGTCATCTCTACTGCCCTTCTTGAACAAGGGCACAACATTTGCAATCCTCCAGTCCTCTGGTATTGAACCTGTACAAAATGACGACTGCTAAAGATTGCTTGTGTCCTCTCTTTGCTCTTCTTAACTCTCTCTTTAAATTCTTCCTATCTGATCTGTAACTCTCCATCGCCTAAACTGAACCATCTTGCCTCATCAACACATAAGCCTCCTTCTGCTTAACAAGAGATGCAACTTCTGTAACAAACCACGATTCCCTTACCTTATCACTCCCTCCCTACCTGACAAGGACATACCTATCAAGAATACGCAATATCTGTTCCTTAAATCAGCTCTACATTTCCTGCATCCCCTGCATTTTGCTACTGCATTCTATGCATCCTAATTCTTGCCTGATCGGATTATAATTGCCCTTGGTCCATTGATAACTCTTGACACTAACACTAACACTGAACTAAACGTAACTGAATTATGGTCACTGTCTCCAAAGTGCTCACCTGCAACTAAATCAAACACCTGGCCTGTTCATTACCAACTTCCAGATCCAAGGTGGCCTCCCCTCTTGTCGGCCCTTCGACATACTGTGTCAGGAAACCTTCCTGTACACATTGCACAAAAACAGATCCATTTGACATACTAGAATTATAGCATTTCCAGTCAACGTTGGGGAAGTTAAAGCCCCCATAATGACCAATCTGTTCCTTTCATTGCTGCCCAGAATAATTTTGCTAATCCTTTCTTCCACCTCCCTGGAACTCTGTGGAGGCCTATACAAAAACTCCAAGCAGTGTGACCGCTGCCCTCCTGTTTCAACCTCAGCCCACATTCCCTCAGTTGACGAGTTCTCGTCAAAAGTCCTCTTAGCCACCATTATACTATCCTTGACTAACAAGGCCAGGGATAAGCCATGGAGCAGTGGTCTCTGGCAAAGACTCTGTCCCTGTTGCTCAGAAGGGAAGCAGAGAGAGGAGGAGAACATTAGTCATTGAGGAATCCATTGTTAGGGGAAAAGACAGGGGACTCTGTGGGAATTAAAGAGACTCGAGGTCGGTGTGTTGCCTCCCAGGTGCCTGGGTTCATGAGATCTTGGATCATGTTTTTGGGATCCTTAAGGGGAAAGCGAAGCAGCCCCAATCGTGGTCCAAGTAGACACCAACGCCATAGGTAGGAAGAGACATGGAGATGCAAGACAGAAATTCAAGGACTTAGAAGCTTAGAACTAGCATAAACAGAGTTGCTACTTCTGGTTTGTTACCCGTGATACGTGCTAGCGAGGCGAAGAATAGGGAGAGAGAGCAGTTTAATACGTGTCTACAGGGATGGTGAAGAAGGGAGGGATTCAGATACCTGGATAATTGTGTCTCATTCTGGGGTAGGTGGAACCTCTACAAACGGAATGGTCTACACCTGAACCAGAGGGGTGCCAATATCCTTGGGGATAACTTTGCTACTGCTCTTCAGGAGAATTTAAACTAATTCATCTGGAAGGTAGGAACCTGAATTATAGCTCCAGTGTACAGGAGTTTGAGAGTAGTGATGTCATGAGTAAGATTTAAAGGTTGCAGAAGTGCACCAGCAGTCAGGAATGTGGTTTGCAGTCTGTTTACTTCAACGCCAAGAACATCTAGAATAAGGTAGGTGAACTTGCAGCATGGGTTGGTACCTGAGACTTCGATGTTGTGGCCATTTGGGAGACATGTGTAGAGCACAGCCAGGAAAGGCTTTTGCAGGTTCTGAGGTTGAAATAGTCATAGAGTCATAGAGATATATGTGACGGAAACAGTCCCTTCGGTCAAAGCCGACCAGATATCCCAACCCAATCTAGTCCCACCTGCCTTATACATATACCCATCCAGATACTTTTTAAATGTTGCAATTGTAGGAGGAAATTGCCATTTCCTCTGGCAGCTCATTTCATACACGCATCACGCTCTGCATGAAAACGTTGCCCCTTAGGTCCGTTTTATATCATTACCCTCTCACCCTAAATCTATGCCCTCTAGTTCTGGACTCCCCCATCCCAGGGAAAAGTCTTCGGCTATTTATCCAATCCATGCCCCTCATGATTTTATAAACCGCTGTAAGGTTACCCCTCAGCGTCCGACACTCCAGGGAAAACAGTCCAGCCTATTCGACCTCTCCTTACAGCTCAAATTGTCCAACCCTGGCAAAATTCTTGTAAATCGTTTCTGAACCATTTTACGTTTCACAACATCTTTCTGATAGGAAGGAGACCATAATTGCACGCAATATTCTAACAATTGCCTAACCAATATCCTGTACAGCCGCAACATGGCCTCCCAACTCCTGTACTCAATATTCTGACTAATAAAAAAAAGCATACCAAATGCTTTCTTCACTATTTTATCTACCTGCGATGCGACTTGCAAAGAGCTATGAACCTGCACTCCAAGATCTCTTTGTTCAGCAATAATCCCTAGGACCTTACCATTAAGTGTATAAGTCCTGATAAGATTTGCTTTCCCAAAATGCAGCACCTCACAGTTAACGAATTTGAACTCCATCTGCTACTTCTCAGTCCATTGGCTCATCTGATCAAGATCCCGTTGTAATCTGAGGTAACCTTCTTCGCTGTCCACTACACTTCCAATTTTGGTGTCATCTGCAAACTTACTAACTATACCTCTTATGGTCACATCCACATCATGTACATAAATGATTAAAAGTAGTGGAGCTAGCACCGAATCTTGCGGCACTCCACTGGTCACAGACCTCCAGTCTGTAAAACCACCCTTCAACCCTCCACCACCACCCTCTCTCTTTGACCTTTGCACAAGTTCTGTTTCGAAATAGCTAGTTCTCTTCGTATTCCATGAAATCTAAACTTGATAACCAGTCTCCCAGAGCAAACACCTTACTGAAGTCCATATATAGATCATGTATAGCTCTGCCCTCATCAATCCCATTTGTTACTTCTTCAAAAACCTCAATCTAATTTGTGAGACATGATTTCCCACGCACAAATCGACATTGACTACCCCTAATCAGTCCTTGCCTTTACAAATATACGTACACTCTGTCACTCAGGATTCCCTCCAACAACTTGCCCACCACCAAGGTCAGGCTCTCTGGTCTATAATTCCCTGGCATGTCTTTACCACCTTTCTTAAACAGTGGCACCACCTTAGCCAACCTCCAGTCTCCCAGCACCTCACTTGTGACTATCAATCATACAACTATCTCAGTAAGAGGCCCAACAATCACTTTCCTAATTTCCCACAGAGTTCTGGAGGACACCTGATCAGGTCGTGTTTGAGTTAGAAGGAGGTAAATAAGGGTAAGTGAGGCATTGTTAGTCAACCATAGTATTATGATGGCAGAAAGGACAATTGATGAGGATTCGGCTAATGAGGTAGTATGGGCTGACGTTAGAAACAGGAAAGGAGAGGTCACCCTGTCGGGAATTTTCTAAAGGCCTTCAAAAAGTCCCGGAGCTGTAGACGATACAATTGCAAAGATAATTCTGGATAGGAGGGAAGGTAACAAGGTAGTTGTTATGGGGGGCTTTAACTTTCCAAATGTTGACTGTAAATGCCCTGGATGGGTCAGTTTTTGTCCAAAGTGTGCAGGAAGGTTTTCTGACACAGTATGAATTTAGCACAAGAGACGAAGCCGCATTGGATTTGGTACTGAGTAATGAAACAGGGCAGGTGTTAGATTTGGAGGCAGGTGACCACTTTGGTGATAGTGACATAATTTAATTCTGTTTACTTTAGCGATGGAAAGGGAAAGATACATTTTGCTGGGCACAAGTTATTGCTGGGAAGAGGCAATTATGAGGCGATTAGGCAAGATTAAGGATGCATAGGATGGAGAAGGAAACTGCAGGGAATGCAGGACACAACTGAAATGTGAAACTTGTTCAAGGAGCAATGACTGCATGTCCTTGATAAGTATGTACCTGTCAGGCAAGGGAGAGGTTGTCGAGTGCGGAAGTCGTGATTTAGGAAAGAAGTTGAATCTCCTGTCAAGAGGAAAAATGCTGTTTATGTTTAGGATGAGGCACGAAGACTCAGTTAGGGCAGTTAAGAGTTACAAGTTAAGCAGGAGAGCTAAGAAGGGGACATGAGAAGTCTTTGGCAGGTAGGGTCAAGGAAAACCCTAAACCCTTCTATAGGTATATCAGGAAAGAAAAAGTATAAAAATATTGACTAAAGTACCATTAGGGCCGGTCAAGGACAATAGTGGAAAGTTGTGAGTGGAGTCCGAAGAGGTAGGAGAGGCACTAAATAAATATTTTTCCTAACTATTCAGACTGGAAAAAGACAATGTTGTCCAGGAGAATACTGAGCTACATGCTATTAGACGATATGGGAATGAGGTTCATAATGAAGAGTTGTTAGCAATTTTGGGAAGCGTGAAAATAGATAAATTCCCTGAGCTGGATGGGATTTATCCTAGGATTCACTGGGAATCTAGGCAGGAGATTGCAGAGCCTTCAACTTTCATGTTTATGCTGTTATTGTGTCCAGCAATTGTGGGAGAAGACTAGAGGATAGTAAATTTCTCTTTGTTCAAGAAGGGAGTAAAAAATGAGGTCTGCAGATGCTGGAGATTGCAGCTGAAAATGTGTTGCTGGTCAAAGCACAGCAGGCCAGGCAGCATCTCAGGAATAGGGAATTCGACGTTTCGAGCATAAGCCCTTCATCAGGAATGAGAGAGAGTAGCCAAGCAGGCTAAGATAAAAGGTAGGGAGGAGGGACTTGGGGGAGGGGCGATGGAGGTGGGATAGGTGAAAGGAGGTCAAGGTGAGGGTGATAGGCCGGAGTGGGGTGGGGGCGGAGAGGTCAGGAAGGAGATTGCAGGTTAGGAGGGCGGTGTTGAGTTGAGGGAACCGACTGAGACAAGGTGGGGGGAGGGGAAATGAGGAAACTGGAGAAATCTGAATTCATATCTTGTGGTTGGAGGGTTCCCAGGCGGAAGATGAGGCGCTCCTCCTCCAGCCGTCGTGTTGTTATGTTCTGCCGGTGGAGGAGTCCAAGGACCTGCATGTCCTCGGTGGAGTGGGAGGGAGAGTTAAAGTGTTGAGCCACGGGGTGGTTGGGTTGGTTGGTCCGGGCGGCCCAGAGGTGTCCTCTGAAGCGTTCCGCAAGTAAGCGGCCTGTCTCCCCAATATAGAGGAGGCCACATCGGGTGCAGCGGATGCAATAGATGATGTGTGTGGAGGTACAGGTGAACTTGTGGCGAATATGGAAGGATTCCTTGGGGCCTTGGAGGGAAGTGAGTGTGGAGGTGTGGGCGCAAGTTTTACATTTCCTGCGGTCGCAGGGGAAAGTGCCGGAGGTGGAGGTTGGGTTGGTGGGGGGTGTGGATCTGACGAGGGAGTCACGAAGGGAGTGGTCCTTGCGGAACGCTGATAGGGGAGGGGAGGGAAATATATCCTTGGTGGTGGGGTCCGTTTGGAGGTGGTGGAAATGACTGCGGATGATACGTTGTATGCGGAGGTTGGTGGGGTGGTAGGTGAGAACCAGTGGGGTTCTGTCTTGGTGGCAGTTGGAGGAGCGGGGCTCAAGGGCGGAGGAGTGGGAAGTGGAGGAGATGCGGTGGAGGGCATCGTCGGTCACGTCTGGGGGGAATCTGCGGTCCTTGAAGAAGGAGGCCATCTGGGCTGTGCGGTGTTGGAACTGGTCCTCCTGGGAGCAGATGCGGCGGAGACGAAGGAATTGGGAATATGGGATGGAGTTTTTGCAGGGGGCAGGGTGGGAGGAGGTGTAGTCCAGGTAGCTGTGGGAGTCAGTCGGTTTATAGTAGATGTCTGTGTTGATTCGGTCGCCTGAGATAGAGATGGAAAGGTCTAGGAAGGGGAGGGAGAAGTCTGAGACAGTCCAGGTGAATTTCAGGTCGGGATGGAAGGTGTTAGTAAAGTTGATGAACTGTTCAACTTCCTCGTGGGAGCACGAGGCAGCGCCGATACAGTCATCGATGTAGCGGAGGAAAAGGTGGGGGAGTGGTGCAAGTGTAGTTGCGGAAAATGGACTGTTCCACATATCCTACGAAGAGGCAGGCATAGCTGGGGCCCATGCGGGTGCCCATGGCAACTCCTTTAGTTTGGAGGAAGTGGGAGGATTGAAAAGAGAAGTTATTCAGGGTGAGGACCAGTTCAGTCAGTCGAAGGAGGGTGTCAGTGGAAGGGTACTGGTTGGTGCGGTGGGAAAGGAAGAAGCGGAGGGCTTTGAGTCCTTCGTGATTGGGGATGGAGGTGTACAGGGACTGGATGTCCATAGTGAAAATAAGGCGTTGGGGACCGGGGAAGCGAAAATCCTGAAGGAGGTGGAGGGCGTGGGTGGTGTCCCGAACGTAGGTGGGGAGTTTTTGGACTAAAGGGGCAGGACCGTGTCGAGGTATTGGGAGATGAGTTCGGTGGGGCAGGAGCAGGCTGAGACAATGGGTTGGCCGGGGCAGGCAGGTTTGTGGATTTTGGGCAGGAGGTAGAAACGGGCGGTGCGGGGTTGTGGGATTATGAGGTTGGAGGCGGTGGATGGGAGATCCCCTGAGGTGATGAGGTCATGGATGGTCTGGGAGATGATGGTTTGGTGGTGGGAGGTGGGGTCGTGGTCAAGGGGGCGATAAGAGGAGGCGTCCGCGAGCTGGCGTTTGGCCTCAGCGGTATAAAGGTCAGTGCGCCAAACTTCCACCGCGCCTCCCTTGTCTGCGGGTTTGATGGTGTGGTTGGGATTGGAGCGGAGGGAGTGGAGGGCTGCACGTTCTACCACCGCGCTTCCCTTGTCTGCGTTTGGCGCACTGACCTTTATACCGCTGAGTCCAAACGCCAGCTCGCGGACGCCTCCTCTTATCGCCCCCTTGACCACGACCCCACCTCCCACCACCAAACCATCATCTCCCAGACCATCCAGGACCTCATCACCTCAGGGGATCTCCCATCCACCGCCTCCAACCTCATAGTCCCACAACCCCGCACCGCCCGTTTCTACCTCCTGCCCAAAATCCACAAACCTGCCTGCCCCGGCCGACCCATTGTCTCAGCCTGCTCCTGCCCCACCGAACTCATCTCCCAATACCTCGACACGGTCCTGTCCCCTTTAGTCCAAGAACTCCCCACCTACGTTTGGGACACCACCCACGCCCTCCACCTCCTTCAGGATTTTCGCTTCCCCGGTCTCCAACGCCTAATTTTCACTATGGACATCCAGTCCCTGTACACCTCCATCCCCCATTACGAAGGACTCAAAGCCCTCCGCTTCTTCCTTTCCCGCCGCACCAACCAGTACCCTTCCACTGACACCCTCCTTCGACTGACTGAACTGGTCCTCACCCTGAATAACTTCTCTTTTCAATCCTCCCACTTCCTCCAAACTAAAGGAGTTGCCATGGGCACCCGCATGGGCCCCAGCTATGCCTGCCTCTTCGTAGGATATGTGGAACAGTCCATTTTCCACAAAAACACTTGCACCACGCCCCACCTTTTCCTCCGCTACATCGATGACTGTATCGGCGCTGCCTCGTGCTCCCACGAGGAAGTTGA